>NW_006160076.1:1010833-1019035 GCF_000334495.1 Tupaia belangeri chinensis | reverse complement strand
TTTCCGGGCAGGAAGGCAGGGCTGGCTGCTAGGTTGGTTTTGTCCTGTTTTTGTTTTTAATTAGGGGTTGGGATAGAGGTGAACTCTTTATAATGAGGGCAGAATTGGGCCAACTTGTGGGTTCCACCAGCCTCGAGGACGTAAACATCAAGATGCTGATCATCTCTAGGTCAGTTTCTTCAGTAGAGACGTCCTAAACTCCCTTTTACCTATTCTTTTTACTCGTTATGCTTGTGGTTCTGGTTTCTGTTTTGTTTCTCTTGTTTTCATTTCTGTTATCAGCTGACCTTGATTATGTTGGCATCAAGACAATTTTCACATAATCTTGGTAACTTTGCAATAAAAGATACACATCGTATGGACACTGGATGAAGGGAGCATTCATATTTATTCTCATACTTACTGGCTCACTGTTAGTGTTTCTAGGAAAGCTCAGGAATTAATGTTCTAATGAGCGCTACAACTGCTTGGGAATACCATTCTGGAACAGATTAACCCAGTCGGTGAGCAGTCAGTTAAGCTGGTATTTGGTCAACAATAGCATGTCTGTCTCACAGAAGAGAGTAATGGGATTAATTTAGCATTTCCTAGCTTGTGGCATCTATTTCAACATAAATCTTTATATAGAGATCGATTGCACATGTAACTATAATGCAGAGTATTTGGGGGAATGTTATGATGAGGAAAATCAGTACACAAGTACAAATCAGGCCTTGGCTGATGGCGTACAGGAAGCCAATGCATGTTCTTGGGACCAACCCTTAGAAAATGGACATAATGAAAATAAATCACTTCTATATGATTTCCCACTGCAAGAAATTGATATCTGCAAGTATCTGGGTAGTTGAAAATGAGCATGGCATTAGTTTAGTTCTGGATGAGTCTCTCAGTTTTGCTCCCAGTGGGTATACTTTCTCTCTGCATGAATTACATTGTCATAGAAGCTCTCAAAGCATGTCTCAGGTTTAGACTGCTACTTTTTGATCACCTAACGAATACAGAAAATGAATATTTTAAATCTCACTCTGGTGACTTGAAATAACTATTTTTTTTTTTTTTTGGAGAGGTTTTTGCTATAGGGTGCGTGCGCTCACCAGACAGAGAGAGACAGAGAGGCAGAAGAAGTGAGAAATCACCCCCCAGGGGGGATGGCCACGCCACAATCCTTCGCCTCCATTCTCCTCTTGGGATCTTGGGCAGGTACACACTCACGCCCAGTGTGAGTTTAAGCCACCGGGTCTGGGACTCACACTGCAGTTGGCTACATGGGAGTTCAGTGACATAGCCATTACACTAACTGCTGGTCCTGAAATAACTATTCTTGAGAGAATACACTCGACTTCCCGAGGTGTATAGCTTACCAGGTTATTCTTGGCCCATGGATGAGCTTGCCGGGTCTAGGGGAATGTACACTGGATCTCACACACAGCTGTAACTTTCTCGGTGCAGTTTTTCCTTGGTGTTTCCAATAAAAGCTCCTAAATAAGCAAAAAGGGGGCTCAGCATGTTCACTGCACGTTACTGGGAGCATGAAAAGAAAAATGAGATGTTTCAGTAGTAACCCTCAGATCCAAATAGTGCAACAAACCTTCACTGGGGTGCTCCTGGGCTAATGGAACCACCTGTAGTTCCTTGTTAGCTGCAGCATCAGTCTAAAACAGTGGTTTCCAGTTTGTTTCAGGCCACAGACTCTCCCTTTGCCTTTGAGAATCTGATTGAAGTTTTGGATTCTCATCCCTGAAAATACACACATACTCACACCTCCAGAGTCCATCCTTAAACCCCTAGGCCAATCATCAGTCATCCGACACCAAGCTAGAAATTTCTTTTGTGTGTGTGTATGTTGTTGTGCAGACTAGAAATGTGGCAGAATCATGTTGTTTACATGTTGTGTACACACACTGCACACATACATGAATGGCATTTTCTCTACTGGAGTGACTAAATGAAATAATGTATATAAGATAGGTCATTAAAAAAAATCAAATGTGAGACTATTGATATTGTTATTACTATTACTGACCACTTAAAAATTCCACGCTGGGGTCAGCAGATAGCGGGGTGGTTAGGGCACTGGACTCCCATATGGCTGACTGTGGTTCAAGTCTCAGATCTGGCAGCTTGCTTTCTCACTCGTCCCCTCCCCCAACTTCTGTCTCTCTCTGGTAAACACATATGCCTTATAGCAAAATAAAAAATGATAATAAAAAGTAAAAATTTAAAGAAGTTTAGAGCTAAAATTTCTAGGTGATGCTGTAGCAAATAATGTTTGATAGCAACTGCTCTAATATAGCACATTTCCTTCTCATTATCCAAAATGCCTTTCATCCTTATTTCATTCAAATGGTTCATTTAGAAATTACCATGCATTTGCTCTCCAGTCTTCATGAAATACTTTGTGGGTATATACTATGTGTAAGGCTCTTCACATTCGAGAAAACAAAACAAAACAAAAACCACTTGTCTACGATACTGTCAGAGTATTATTATAGCTAGGCTTGCACCTAGCTGTAATTTCAAACAATGTCTTGCCAAAAGCAATTAAATTTTGACCTGAATTAGTAATTTTCTTAATTACATTTTAAGCATGTCAATTACTTGTTTGTTTAACTGATTTCTTATTATAAACTGATTATACGCCATTAATGTTCATTAATCCACCAAACTAGATTTAACATCTCCTGCACTGTATACTGCAAATAACAGCAGTCAACATATTTCTAGGATCCGTTATAAAAGATGGCTGTTGAAATCATGCTCTTACTTACCCGTTGGAAGTAAATAACTATGCAAGAACAATTTATGAGCTTGCTAAGCCTCTGGCTCTAATATGCAACTCTGATACAGAGTGCCCCCAAAAGTGTTGTCCAAATGAAATTCTCAGAGCTGAGCTGAAAATAACTATGAAGGGGATAACTTTGTCCTGGCATATGGTTTAGTATAGTGAGAATTTTGCTTAACATTTGGGAGGGAAGAGTAGGGAAATGAGAGGAATTGGTAATGGAAGAACCCAATTTCTATCTGAGAGAAGAGGAGGGGGAGAGACAATGTTTACTTTCCATTTTGAAAAATTGCACCTTAGCTCAGTAAAATCAAACGTAAACTAGTATATTCATGCAAAATCTAAGTGTTGTGATAAAGGAAAAGCTAATTTGCATGTATTTGTTGAATGGCTGGAAGAGTAGGTACTATTGAACTCAGAAGGGAAGAGAACCAAAATTATATTTGTGTTCATTTGTTAGTTTTTTTTTAATTATTTTTTAGAGAGATTTTTACTACAGAGCATGTGCACTTGCAGGAGAGACAGAGAGAGATAGGGAGACAGAGAGTAAGAAATCACCCCCCAGGGCAATGGCCACATTGCAATCCCTTCTCCATTCTCCTCTTGGGATTTTGGGCATGCATGCACACACACCCGGTGTGAGTTTTAAGCTGCTGGTCCTGGGACTTGAACCACGGTGGACTCCATGTGAGTACAGTGATGTAACCATTACATCATCTGCTAGTCCCTATATGTTTATTATATATCATGAGCTAAAGTTGAGGATGAAGCAGTATAATTATAATATTCCCAATATTATAACTTAAAAAATTAACTTATAACAAGGTTTCAAAAAGGTTTTGGGAAATGTGTATTATGAAAAAACGTCATGTATGTCAAGTAGTTTGCTATCAAAATAAATTCATACATTAATATTACTCCTATGGACTTTTTGAAATTTCCCTGATGCATTATTTTTCCAGTCAATCAAATTTGGACTTTGAAGTTCTGATTTGTCTCCTGGAATTTTGATTCCACTAATCTCCTAAATTTGATATTTCGGTTGTCTCAAATTTAACCTACTACAAATAACATAGAGTAGCAATCACTAGCTGAAAATAAATTAGAAAAAAAGTAAGAAGTCACAATCCTATTTCTGAAAACAAGAGAAAACAACAAAAAACAAATGAAACATGTTTAAATTCCAAACCCATAAATTGTTACAAAACAGCCCCATTCTACAACAAAATGATCAAACTTGGCAACATTCATTTTTGACCAAATTATAGTGCCAATCCACTTACATTTGTTCAATTTGTAAAGTTAAATTGTTTCGACAAGTTGTTTTGGTCTAAACCACGATAGAGAGAGATAGTCTGGCAGAAAATAATTGCGATATTATGTGTTAAGTACACCCATTAAGGCAAGATGATAACAGATTGAAAAGGGAGACAGAGAGGGCTTCAGAGGTGACATGAACTAGGGCTTGAAAGAGTAGCATTGCCATCTTGGCCCAGTGAGGAATACAGAATAAAATGTTCCAAAAATCCTGTTTCCTTTTTTTTTTTTCTTTTAAATCACAGGATTACGGGCTGGTGAGTACTATTAAATTAATCAAGTCAGTGTTTTTATCTTTATTTTTATTTTTTAAATTAAGTTCTTGGGGCTGGCAGGTGGCACACTGGTTAAGGTGCTAGACTCCCACATAGTCAACAACCATGGTTCGAGTCCTAGACCTGGTGACCTGCTTTCTCACTTTCTGTTTCTCTCTGTTCAAATTAATAATAATAATAACAAATAAAACAAAATAAAAAATTCTTAAAATAATTAAGTTATTTCTTTTCTGTGATCATTTGGCTTTTGTCATTTCTCTGCTTCACTAAGGAGCAAATATAAGTAGGTTGAGGGATCTGGATTGGCAGATGAAGGCCTAGGAAAGTGCTTTTATCAGTCATGTGAAAATTTGGAGTTAGTTGTGACCCAAAGCAGGGTGGGCAATTTAATGACTGACTCCTAAAATGATCATTCTGAGGGCCATACCTTCCACAGGTTTTATTTTAGGCCTGTCCTTCTGTTCTTTTTTTTTTTTGGAGAGGTTTTTGCTATAGGGCGTGTGCGCTCGCCAGACAGACAGAGAGAAACATAGAGACAGAAAGCGAGAAATCACCCCCCGGGGGGATGGTCACGCCACAATCCCTTCTCCTCCATTCTCCTCTCAGGATCTTGGACACGCACGCACACGCGCCCGGCTTACGGGCTGGTGAGTACTATTAAATTAATCAAGTCAGTGTTTTTATCTTTATTTTTATTTTTTAAATTAAGTTCTTGGGGCTGGCAGGTGGCACACTGGTTAAGGTGCTAGACTCCCACATAGTCAACAACCATGGTTCGAGTCCTAGACCTGGTGACCTGCTTTCTCACTTTCTGTTTCTCTCTGTTCAAATTAATAATAATAATAACAAATAAAACAAAATAAAAAATTCTTAAAATAATTAAGTTATTTCTTTTCTGTGATCATTTGGCTTTTGTCATTTCTCTGCTTCACTAAGGAGCAAATATAAGTAGGTTGAGGGATCTGGATTGGCAGATGAAGGCCTAGGAAAGTGCTTTTATCAGTCATGTGAAAATTTGGAGTTAGTTGTGACCCAAAGCAGGGTGGGCAATTTAATGACTGACTCCTAAAATGATCATTCTGAGGGCCATACCTTCCACAGGTTTTATTTTAGGCCTGTCCTTCTGTTCTTTTTTTTTTTTGGAGAGGTTTTTGCTATAGGGCGTGTGCGCTCGCCAGACAGACAGAGAGAAACATAGAGACAGAAAGCGAGAAATCACCCCCCGGGGGGATGGTCACGCCACAATCCCTTCTCCTCCATTCTCCTCTCAGGATCTTGGACACGCACGCACACGCGCCCGGCGTGAGTTTTAAGCCACCGGGTCTGGGACGCGAACCACGGTCAACTACGTGGGAGTCTAGCGACATAGCCATTTCGCTAAAAGCTGGTTCCCAGTCCTTCTGTTCTTTGAGAACGAGTTCTGAGTAGATAACTATTCTCTGACTGAAAGCACTTGTTAAAAATCTGTTTTGAACTTTCATGGACAGGCAGCCTCTCACTAGCCAGTTCACTACTGAGATACGAAGGGGCTCATAAAGATTCAAAAATATATCAAATCTGTTTGCTGTGTAGCTCAGAGAGAACATATGAGTAGAATCTAGTAGTCAAGGCTCTAAATCTGTCGGTTTCTAGCAGCTGGTGGTCTTAAGTCTTGTTTATTTCAATGAAGACTTCTCAAACTATGTAGAGGTCCCAAATGGGGAATAGTGACTAGCTAGAGTCCCTCCCCCCCCTTTTCTTTAGGATTTATTTAATTAATTAATTTTTACATTTGCTTTAGGGCATGTGTGGTTGAGAGACAGGGGGAGAGAGAAAGAGAGACAAAGAGAGAGACAGAGAGAGAGAGAGAGGGAGAGAGCTGCCAGGTCCAGGACTTGACCCGCAGTTGGCCATGTGGAAACCCAGTGCCTTAACCATCATGCCACCTGCTAGCCCTGCTATAGCCACTTTTGCCAGCCAGATACTTACTTTTTTTTTTTTCCATATCTATTTCCTACACTTCTTCAGGTTGGCTCTGCATCTCACGGAGCTACATTTCCCAGACTCCATTGCTGTGTTAGTAGGTGGGAAGGTAGGAGACATGGAGATGCCAGGACACTTTTCCCATTCGCTGTGCTTCTAGTGGTACGGCTGGCAGTTGCTGCATCTTCACGGTCCAGCTTCTGTGGACTAAGCCTTCCCTCTGTGGTTGCTATACCTGTTGGGAAGTCCTTCACTGCGTGTCTAGCTGATGCTCTGGCCCTATTTCTGGTCTGTGGTCACAGTATCTCTGCCTGATGTCTTTCAAGCTCCTACCCCAGAAAGGTACATCATTTCTGAACCGTCATCAGATTTCACCTTCCGAGTGGCTTCTCAATTCCCAGTGTTAAATTTCATTTTGGGACCGAGTGGCTGCTGTTTTCCCAGCTAATTCACCACTTGGAATAATTACAAAGATGACTCTAAAAGAACACTGGAGGAATTCTCACTTTAATTCTCACCCTGATTTCACTATATGATACCTGCTCCTCTGAGGTCTCCTCTAGGAATCTCAGTACATTCTTAACCATCAGAACCTCGGGAAAAGAAAGGCCTTTCTGACTCTCTTTCAGCTGTGAGGCCTATCAGTGGTTTAGCTACAGTTTCAAGGCAGTTTCTAGTGTGTACCCAGGACCTACCTAGTGACACTGGCCCTGCAGAGTCGTAATTGGTACTCATGCTTGGATATACATCTCAAAATGAAAAATACACTCTTATTGCCAAAAGGATCATTTTTCTGTTTCTGGCTTTTAAAAATAATATGGATACTAAGGTAACGTAACAGGTACGTGCAGGATGGGGGAGCGGTGCTTTGGTCTCATTTTCCCCTTTATGCCTTTTATCCCAAAGTAGAATAAAACGTTTATTTTAGAGAATATTCAATCCATTTTAAGCAGAATATCCTCTGCAATTAATCAATAGTCAGAGACTCTGGAGGAGTCTTTGCTCCTGCCTGGATCGCTGAAGCTCCTATTTAAAGCATGAACTGTGTACGTGAGCCAAGAATGCTCTTCGGTTTGGCAGCCTTTGTCTGATCTTTGGGAGAGGTTAAAAGCCCAGATCTACAATGTGGAAATATTAAAACTTTCCCTTAATATACCCATCATTGTATGAAGGAGGCCAGAAAGAAGAATGCCATGTAGCCTCTACTATATTTTTAAAGCCGCAAAATAAATTCAAGATCTTATTAAAATTCATGATATCTATCTACTTTTCAGTCCTGATTTTGACACACTGTATGGTTTTTATCTACTATTTAAATAAATCCTGTATGTTGATATGTAATAGTGACAAAAGTTGCTTTCAGACTTTTAGGGACTGATTTATCTCTCTGAAATCCTTTCCTTTTCTCTCTCCCTGTTCTTTGTTCATTTATATTAGCACCTCTTCTAGAGATTGGAGCAGAGACGATAAGGTGGTGATGGTGCAATGCTAATCAGTCATTTTGTCACCTGTTAGAATGGTTGAAAAAAAGCCAGTTCAGGAGAATGAAGTGGAACTTAGTTGAAAATTATAACAATACCATTTTTAATGGACATAACTTTTGTCCTGGATTCCTTTGTCCTGATTCCATTATCCCCTTCCTAGAGAGATTACAAAGAGGTTGCAGAAACCACAGAAAGTTCTTTTTTACATCACTGCCTGTATTCCTCCAGTGTTCAACTGACCTGAAGAAGCCAGCCCTGGCGTGTGGGCATGCCAGCGAACAGCCTTTACATACACTGGCTAAAGCAAACAAATAACCCCACCTGGCACACCCCCCCCCCCCCCAAAAACCCAACCCCGCCCCAAAGGGCCGAAGAACCTGCC
>NW_006160076.1:948135-1010785 GCF_000334495.1 Tupaia belangeri chinensis | reverse complement strand
CCCCCCCATAGAAACCAAGCCAGCTCCAATGGAGCTGAGAATCTGCCATGTGTCTGCTGATCTTACCATAGCATATAGTCCACAGGCAGTTGGAAAGGGGCAATTAGCCCCTGGGGTTTTTCTCTAAGACAGTTGGTCTATCTAAAACTACTAGAATACTGTCCTATTTTTGGTGAGTTCAGTTTTGCAAGTACAGTGATAAAATTTTTCTAATGACAGCTCATAATTAGATAGCTCACAGTTAAGGTAAATATTATTCACTGAAAATAGAATCTGGATTCAACTCTGCAGACAGAAGTACCACTTGGAACTAGCAGGGCCTAGCAGGAGCTGTGTCTGTTGCAGGCAAACATTTGATGACAATTATGTTTATGTTTTTAAACAAAAGTTCGAGACGAACTTTTTTGCCATTTCCTAACTGTTACTCTTCACCAAATGCTCATAGAGTGCCTCCTGCATGAAAGACAGAAGGGTACAATCGAGTTGAAAAAAAGACAAAAGGTACTGGAAGGCCTATTAAACCCTATATTTATATTAATGAATAAGATATGGTTCCTTCTATGTTAATTCTTAAAATTTGATTTATTGTTTGCAGCTATGCTTTTTTATTTAGTGATTAGCTTTGTGAAAACAAGAAGCAAATCCAACTTGTTTACTGCTGAATTTCCCATAACCTAGGACAGTTTCTGGAACATTCTGGGTGCTTAGTAAATATTTATAGAATGAATGGAGAAAACAAATAATGACAATATGTGATGCATGTAGTAGGAGTTTTTGCAAAGTCCTTTGGAATCCCAGAAGAAGCAAGAATAAATGCAGTAAGAGAGGCAGACTGGTCACAGACATGTACATCGAGACTTAAAGGAGTACATGTTTTCCAAGAACAGAAGATAGATTGAGAGAGCCTTTTCAGGCAGAGTGCAGAACAGTGAAGGCCAGCAGGAGGGTGGCATGTGTGGGATGGAAGAGGAATTATGGGTACTTTGTTAAGCAGAATCTGGGAGGAGGACTGCAAGCCTTTCTTCGGAAGTTAACAGTTTTTCATTCTTGTGTGGGGAGTATCAGAAATGAAGGTAAGTATTATGGGGACTGGACAGTGGCACAGCGATATAATGTGATGCTCTGCAAGGCTGGCCCACAGGCATGCATGTACCACGATCCAGTATTGGCTGAAGCTGGGAGCTGACCATAGCATCATGACCCTGGGGAGGCTGTCTCTATTTTTTACTCACTGAAGAAACAAAGAAACTTAGAAGTTTAGAAACAAAAGGTGTTAGTCACATATAAGTCATGCCTCAGTGCTGTAGATACTAAGAGATCATTTTGGTGGGAGGGTGGGAGGTTTTGGGGGAAATGGGTCAGTAGACTCTCAAAATCACTTTATGCATTTTACTATGGAAGTACTCAGTTTTAAGTCACTATAAGTGATTTTCAAACATACAGGTTGGGTTTTGGAAGCAATATTGGCTCTTTCAAAAAAGTTATTTTGGGGACCAGCAGTTAGCGTAATGGCTATGTCGCTGAACTCCCATGTAGCCAACCACAGTTCGAGTCCTGGACCTGGTGGCTTAAACTGACATCAGACATGTGTGCGTACGTGCGTGTGTGCCCAAGATCCTGAGAGGAGAATGGAGGAGAAGGGATTGCGGTGTGGCCATCACCCCTGGGGGGTGAATTCTCGCTTTTTATCTCTCTGTCTCTCTCTGTCATTCTGGCGAGTGCACGTGCCCTATAGCAAAAACCTCTCAAAAAAAAGTAATGTTTGTAATATTTCCTAGTTTGTAAAATTGATTTCAAAGCTACTCTGGGATTAAAATGAAACTGCCGTTCAATCTAAAAGAAATTGTTAACTACTGTAGTCACTGCTTTATTTCCATTGGATTATTTGAATGCACAAACACGATAGTGTCCTTACCACTTCCACAGTCATGCAGTTTGATCCCTATTACTTTTCTTCTACAAAAACTAAAAGATAACCTTCTGCTCTTTAATCAAAAGGTGGAAAAATGTTCAATTAGTGTCTGACATAGGTGTGAAGAAAAAGTGGGCTATTTCTGACTTCTCATGTCAGAAAATAAGAGCTAAACTTTGACCCTGGAAGATGAGTAATAACATGTATTTGAAAGCATCTGATGGAAGGAAGGCTTCCAGAAAGGCCTAGGGTAGTTGGAAACAGTAAGCAAAATAATAGCTAACGTGTTGTCATAACAAAACAAGCTGGAGGCTTCCCAAGGTAGAAAAGAGAGGATTCTTTCACACAATGTAAGAGCTGAAAGTGAGGGCCAGAACTCATGGAACTGAAAGCATAATTCTGTCAGGCATAGAGCTAAGGACTTTTACATATGTTGCTTATTTTAATTCTCTGGGAAGCAGATATGATTATTTGCATTTTATGGGTGAGGACACTAAGGTTTTGATGTCTTGTGATTTGGGTGCAGTGGTCTCTAGCCCATGAATGGAAAGTTCATGGCGTTGTACTGATGTTTCTTGCTTAAGCATCCATGATGGACATCACTCAATGCACAGCCTAGCTTCTCTGCCTAGCTAATCACACCTGTCATTTCCCTGGTGAGGAAACTGAAATGTGAAGACTTTCAATGCTTGTTCCGATCACACAGGGAGTTAATGACAGAGGTAAGTTTGGGGCTCAGCTGTCCTGTCTTTAATGAAGTTTGCTTTCCCTTGGCCCAACTACGCCTACTTTCTACCCCAATTCTTTTTTTTTTTTTTTTTTTTTCCGGAGAGGTTTTCACTATAGGGCATGTGTGCTCGCCGGACAGACAGAGCGAGACAGAGAGACAGAAAGTGAGAAATCACCCCCCAGGGGGGATGGCCACGCTGCAATCCCTTCTCCTCTGTTCTCCTCTCGGGATCTTGGGCACGCACGCACACGTGCCCGACATTAGTTTTAAGCCACCAGGTCTGGGACGTGAACCGCGGTCGACTACATGGGAGTCCAGCGACATAGCCGTTACACTAACTGCTGGTCCCTCTACCTCAGTTCTACAGCATCACTTACGGAAGACTGAAGGGACATAATATTTTAATGGGGGCATTGACAATGTATATATTTTTGCAACTCCTGGCTAAGATTATGTAAATCACAAAGTTACCAATTTGACAAAAGCAAGATAGAAGAGGAATGTGAATAGTAGTTGAAATGCACTTGGGTTTTATTTAACCAGTGAGATTAAGGTGCTGTGCAATATTGAATGGCAGAGTGGTAGAGGGTTCCTACAAAGAAGAAAGATACAATTTGCTCTCCTTCTGTCACTAAATAGAGAGCCTTAGTTCACAACAAGGTAGAGCTGTCACCTTAATGAAAGGGAACCGAGAGCTTTGTGTCTTTTGAAGAAGCTCATGTCAAAATCTCCCGTCCTGGTTCCAACACCAGATTATATGTGAGGTGTTGCTATTTTCCACAGAGAATTCCCAGAGTTGAAATGTCAGTAACAAAGTTCCTAAAGATTCTGTGAATGAGATAATTCACTTGTTTCTGCTGCAACAGTTGGAAAAACAAAGCAAAACAAACAAAAACCTCTCAGGTGTCAGTAGTGTTGGAAAAGCGGTACATTTTCTGGTCCTGTTTGCAGAATTATGAATTAATATGTGCGCATAGCCTAAGGCCGAAGTATCTGATATGTGGAAATGTTTTTTAAAAAGCTATATATCTATCACTGCTTTCTAACATTTCATGGTAATTTGCATTCACTGGAGAATTAAATGGATCTGTGACACAAACTTAAGTTAATTTATTCAGTAAGTAATGGCATGTTTTAAAGAGATTCAAAGTAATCATAATAATGGCAAGCCAACAAATCTTCGATGATTAGCATTGCAATAAATGTAAAAACACAGGACAAGAGGAAAATGAAGGTGCTTTTCAAAGGTCATTTCCAAGAACACTTTAGACATTTACAAGACACATAGCCAAACTATTATAGGAATTCAGTGTAGTCTGTGCAAGTGACTTGACAGTCAAGTTAAAATCAACAAGAACAGAGAGAACCATTTAGGAACTGCCTTTAAAAGCAGTTACTGGGGGGAAGCAAATGAAACAGTTCCTGTAAAAAAAAAAGGAAGAGTAAAGTTAGTACTTATTTTAGTTATTTTAATTTATTCTTTCAGATATATTTTATTTATTTATTTTCAGTTTGCTATCGAGTGCATGTGATCACAAGAGAGACAGAGAGAAAGAGACAGAGAGAGAAAAATTGAGACATCAGTTCCCAGTGGGAATGACTATGCTCCAATCCCTTCTCCTCCATTTTCCCCTGGGGATTTTGGGCACATATGCACATGTGCCTGGTGTTTTTCAAGGTGCAGGATCTGGAGCTTGAACTGTGCAGTTGGCCATGTGGGATCCAGCTGCCTTAACCTCTGTGCTACCTGCTGTCCTCAAAGTTTGTACTTGTGAGAGTTCCCTAATAAGAAAGAATTATGTATAAAAACTCAGTATGAATCTATTTGCAAAAGGATTAGGTGTATGACTTATTGGTCAGAAATTCTCTTATAGGAGGATGATTCTAATGTTTCCAAAGTGATCAAAATTATGTCAAGTTGTACTTAGACACTGATATAGAAACAAAAATACAGAAAAAGATACATGTTAGTCATGACTGGCTAATTCATTAAATTCTTCTGCCAGTCTTGGGACTCCCATCTACCTGTAACTTAAAATTGTGAGTCTCAGTGTTAGAAGGTGGAAGAATAACACAAATTACTAGTTGAAATTGGCAATTACAGGGCCCCACCACAGTTTTAATTTATTAAATTTGGAAGAAGGCTCTAGAATCTGCATTTTATTAAGCTTTACAAAAGATTCTGCTGTAGGTAAACTATAGCCCAAACCTTGAAAGACAGAAACTCAGATTAGACTGTTTTTCAAGGTTAAACCTGGAATTTATACCTCTGTTTTGGAGTGGTTGGTTGAATACAAGGGCATAGTCTTGTACAATGCATGTTTTTTTTATTAACATAAAATTTTACCATATCCCTGCCTTTCAGCACAGAATAATAGATAACAATTCCTGACCTTGGGACCCCATCCCCCATTTCCTCATACTTAAAATGAGTTGGACTAAATGTTGTCTAGACTCCTACGTAGTATTAAGACTTTAAATGCATATCTGATGCCTGGCAAATATTTCCTGAAAATTATGACTCATGAATTGGTTAGCATGCCTGGGATGACCCTGAGAAAAACAGAAATCAGCTTTTGGACCATTGTCAGTTAAGTTTAAATAAGATTCTCTTTACTGTTCTCACATTTCAGCCACAAGCTAGGGAGCCAAGATAAACATACACACACACACACACACACACACACACACACACACACTCTACGCCTAAATGAAAAAGCTACCTTATAACTTTATAAAAATTTTAAGCAATTGTCTACATATCAGTATCAAAAATCTGATGTGCAGGTTGCCAAATGGTCATCTCTATGCAGATGACTGGTCTTTGGTATAAATAAAAACCATGCTTAGAATACATTTTAGTAATTCTGTTATCAGCAGGGTAAACACAACTGATGTCACTCCTGTTACAAATGACTGAATTCAGAAGGTCCCTGTTTGACTATATGGTAGAGAGAAAATCAATTCCTTTGCTTGATGCTGTTGGAATAGTTTTTTGTTTGCTCTTATTGTTGTTGTTTTTATATGAGGGAGAGACTACAAGATTAAGCCATTATCAAACAATAGTAGACTATTCAAATAGCAACACTGAAAATATATAATGGGATGGCCACGCCACAGTCCCTTTTCCTCCATTCCTCTCTTGGCATTTTAGGCATGCATTCACACACACTCAGTATGTTTTTAAGCTGTCCCCTGGTCTAGGACTCAAACCATGCAGCTGGCCATGTGGGTTTCGGCCACCTTCACCACCACAACACCTGCCGGCCCCATAAATGGTACCTAATGAAAGGAGTGGTTTAAAAAAATGTATTGGTTGAGAGCTGATTCCAATCACAAACACAAACTTCAATACCATTAAACATTATTCCTTACTAAAAGATATTTGCAAATAGTTATCACATAACCTATGAACATAAGGTAGAATCTCATCCATTTATGCACCTGTTCATCAAACATTCATGGCACATTACTCCAAGGGCTACATACTGCTCCAGGCACTACAGATATAGAAAAAGGGGCGGGGGTGGGGCAGGTGGTCAAACAAAGTACGTTTCTGCTCTCATTGGGCCTAAATACTAAGGGATAAGGTAGACAACATAAAGAAATAAATATGTAGGGAACCAGCAATTAGTGTAATGGCTATGTCGCTGGACTCCCACGTAGTTGACCGCGGTTCGTGTCCTGGACCCGGTGGCTTAAAACTCAGGCCGGGCGCGTGTGCGTGTGTGCCCAAGATCCCGAGGGGAGAATGGAGGAGAAGGGATTGCGGCGTGACCATCCCCCCTGGGGGGTGATTTCTCGCTTTCTGTCTCTATGTCTCTCTCTGTCTGGCGAGCGCACGCGCCCTACAGTGAAAATCTCTCAAAAAAAAAAATTAAAAAAAAAAAGAAATAAATATGTAAATAATAAACGTTAAGTAGAAAATAAGGTTGGGTAAGATGATGGTAAATTTTACACTGATTTGTCAAGGAAGCCTCACTAATTAGGTGAAGAATGAGTTATAAAAACACTGGGGAGAATTCCAGGCTGAGGGAATAGCAACTAAAGCATCTGAAACATTTGAAAAAGTACACTATGAATTTGAAAAAGCTAGGCTCTTTCAAATACTTTAGAGGTTCTCTTGTAATGTAACTTTTTTTCTCTATTAAGCCTCTTGGAGCACTCAAATCCTATGGCCCTCTTGTGTCCCTGAATTTCCACAGCAGAATTTATTTTTGAATTTGGCACAAGTAAATGCTGTTTTGTTTTGTTTTAAGGGGCGGGGATGAGTCTAATAGCCCTAATTGGAATGCAAATTGAAGAATAAGGATCATATAAGAACCAGTATTATACTTCATGCTATTTTTTTATTTTTGGAGAGGTTTTTGCTATAGGGTACGTGCACTTACCAGAGAGACAGAGAGAGACAGAGAGACAGAAAGAGAGAGACAGAAAGTGAGAAATCACCATCCTATGGAGGATGGCCACACTGCAATCCCTTCTCCTCCTTTCTCCTCTTGGGATCTTGGGCACGCACGCACATGCGCCTGGCATGAATTTAAACCACCGGGTCAGGGACTTGAACCACAGTCAACTACATGAGAGTCCAGCAACATAGCCATTACGCTGATAGCTGATCCCTTCATGCTGTTTTTGACACCTATGATCCTCTTATCCTGCACCTCTTAATTTTTTCTTCTTTTGCCTTCCTTTTTTTTTCAGTTTGCCAGAGGAAGCATGCACTTGCTGAAGAAAGAGAAATGAGAAAACACACCCTATGGAGCATGGTCAGGCTGCAATCCCCTCTGGAATTTAGGGCACACATGCATACATGCCTAGTGTGTTTCTCAAACTGCAGGTTCTGGGACTTTAACTGTGTAGACAGTTTCATGGGATCCACATCTTAACCAAGAGGCCACAGTCTGGCCTGCAATGCAAAGTCTCAACAGGAAATGTTTCCTGGTCAAGATTCTTTAGGTATATTATGGAATTGCTATTAAAATTTACTGTTTCTATGTGCAACTATCTGCATTTACTCCTAGATTCACAAACTTACCTAAAAGGAGAAAAATATAACAAATGAGAAGATATATTAAAAGACTTTATTCACAATAGAGAAATTTTACAAATATAATTTTTAAAAATTATGTGTCACTCTATTATGTCTCATAATATTAGAGATTTATATAAAGTTGGAAATGACAGAATGAATTTATGTACAGATAAAAAACAATCAATGTAAAAAATGGGCAGTACACATGAAAAAGTCATGACAAACAAAAGCCATTGAGTCCGTAAATTGTGATACAACTTATGTGTGTAATAGTAACTGCACAAAGTATATCAAAAACATACTGCATAAACACAAAATTGAGTACTATTGTAATTGCTCATCTTTCAGGGTATGAATACATATGCAAATTTAACCACACAGTTTGTTGAAAATGAAAGATGATTTCTACCTAAAGACTTCAGTTGTCTAAAAATAATTAACATAAAATATAACTTTAATAAACTTATATCTTCATAATATCAATCTCTTATCTTGTTTACATTTTTGGTGGTTTAGAACTTTAATTTTAAAAAAATCCGAGTTCTAGAACTGCGAACATTTTATTCTTGCCATTGGCAGATCAACACATAGTCCAGCTCCCTATCTACTTCCACCAGGTACCGAAGGGCCTTTATAGTGCAGTGTGGACATAACACCTGATTTTAATAGCCTATGTGATGCAGAAATACTTACCAACTTTGTGCCCTTTTAAATAAATAGAAAAACAAAGAATGTGAATACATTTTAATTGCTACCTAAGATATTCATTATAAAATTGGAACCTAGATATATATGACCCTATTTTGGCAACAATTTTTCATATTTTATCTTAAGGTTCAGGGAAAAAAATGACTCTCAATATCCATTCATTTCATTAGGGTGACTAGAGATCTGAACGGAAGTTATTCTGGATCACAGATACACGTTAACATGGCAATAATAATATATTAAAGGATCTTTTTCATTTATTAATTTTATTAATTTATTCTTTGACATATACCAATGTACAATACTAAAAGGTTAAAAAATAGCAGATCTTTATTCTGTCAGACAAAGGAAATTTTTCAAAAGACTTTCAAAAGCTGAAATACTGAAACTATTAAGTCTATTGAGGCTTAAAAAATATTAGGTTGAAACCATATGAAATTGCTGACATTGGATCGTTTTTAAACACCACATGCAGCAATTGCATATCTACAGCCTAATCCATGGGGTTGCACTGATCTGTCTGACCATTCCTGTTCGAAAATCTAGGAACGCAAAGTCTTGTACTTCAGCATAGGTATCATCATATTAGCCCTTTCATGAAAATATATATCACGAACCAATATGATACGAAAATACAAGGTGTCACCTGATGTATTTTTGGAAAAACCTTCATAATTCAAATCTTAATGTTTAGAAGAACCATGTAATCGTCTGGACCTACTGCAAGGTTGTGGGGAACTGGGAAACTCCTTTCCCATGTGTTACTTTTAAGTTGGGATCTCTATGTTGAATTTAACCATACAAAATAGAACCCATCCTTATTTGGCCTAAATTGATTAGATTTTCCTTAATTGGCCATGAGTAGACAAATCGGTAAATCTGCTTTCACAGAGTCAGATCTTGTTTCCATGAACTGCAAAGGGCACTTTCCAAATCTGCAAAATCTGAGCCAAATGGAAAGCTTTCTTTTCTTAAGAAAACAGAAATAAAGATAAAATAAAAGCAAATCCATAAAACCATATGAAATAGTCACCCTCTCTTTAGAAAGACCCAATTTCTTCATATATTCATTTCAAAGTAAAAAGCTAACAAACTGAAAGTTTCACTATTTTCCCTTTAAGAAATGTAATTCAGTGACAGCAGAACTCCGCAAAACTTGAGGGCTCGCCTCACACTGTGTAGTAGAGAATGGAAGCAATTAGCCAGTCTATGATCTAGAAATGGCATGGTGTTTAAAGTAAAATTAGAGAACAAATTCACAAATTAGGAAACACGCATACAATTAATCAACAGAAATATACTGTGGTTCTAAGGAAATGAGGTCCACATGAGATGATCCTTTTAGGATGACTTTCTAATTTGAATTACAATGAGAGTGAAGCATTTTAGAAGACATCCTATCAAATAATGATAGACCCGCATAAGGAGGCTGTCACAGTTATAAGATCTGTCCCTGGTGGATAGACAAACCAGATCAACATGAAATTGAAAATGAAAAAGCTTTTTTTATACTTAATTTATTATTATGGCTTTTTGCAACATGGCAAAACATTACAGCTTAAAGCAGACATCATCTCCTCATAGAGGAGGAAAAAGTTTTGCAGTCAAATCAAATTGTAATTCAGAGGTCATTGGTATACCATTCTATTCAGTTTAATAAAACGATATTATACCTTCATGGACTCCAGAAATAATAGATTACTTAAAATAAACAAACAAATCCTGTGACTCCAGGTTCATATGAATCCAACCTTACTGAATAATAGAGGATACGAAAAGAGTTTTGGTCCATCTATGCCTATGACAATAAACAAAAAGACTGCAAAACAATTTTGGAACTTAGAATAATCACAGACCTATTAACAAAAGTTCATCATGTGCCTGATTACCAGAAAAGGAATTATTAAAGTATGTGTGAAGGGAATGGAGCAGGGTAAAATATAAAAGTGTCTTTTTATTTCTCTTTGAGTTCAGCTTCCTTTTTATCCGTACGGATTATAGGGAGAAGATGTGCCTCCGTGTTGAAGATCCAATGTTCCAGTGGAAGAAGATCATCATCAGAAAATATTAAGTACAAATATCTGGTGAGAGAAACATGAGTACATGAGGCCCGAGAGACCACGCCAGGCAGCAAAACTACAAAAACACTGCAAAACCCACATCAATGTCTTTATCTTCTGGAGAACCATGGGCGACCATGAAATCCATCAAAACCCTCAGGGGGATATCCTCATTAATGTGGAGTAAAGAAGCTACTCTTTTTTTTAAAATTTTTTTTAATTTTATTTTTATTTTTTTATTTTTTTGGAGAGATTTTCACTGTAGGGCGCGTGTGCTCGCCAGACAGACAGAGAGAGACATAGAGACAGAAAGCGAGAAATCACCCCCCAGGGGGGATGGTCACGCCGCAATCCCTTCTCCTCCACTCTCCTCTTGGGATCTTGGGCACGCACGCACACGCGCCCGGCGTGAGTTTTAAGCCACCGGGTCCGGGACACGAACCGCGGTCGACTACGTGGGAGTCCAGCGACATAGCCATTACGCTAACTGCTGGTTCCCAAGAAGCTACTCTTGTGCTTTGGTATTTGTGTATAAGAACCATGCAAATCGTCCCAAGCATCAAACGCAGTAACGATTAAAAATCTATCAGCAATCATTGCCACGCAAATGGAATGGCATCCTGAATCAGTCATACTTCGTATTATTAATATTTCAAGGTGGTCATGATAAAGGTATCTACAGAAAAGACCTGCCCTGGTACCTGAGCCATAAGCTTTTAGAACAACTGTCACTTACTTCAGTGTCTCTGCCAGGAAGAAACTCTGCTGCACATCATCGTAACTCTCACGAAGGAGGTAAACATCCCTTAGGCCTGAATAGCCCCCGTTCACTTTGCAGTGATTTTCCAGGGCCTAGTTTACAAAGAGGAGAAAAACAGATGGTCACATTTCAGTAAACTGGTTGACATTAATTTTTATTATTAGTTTGTCAAATTCAGATAAAATAAAGCTTCAAGAAGAATGAAAACCTTCAGGTTTTAGGTAAAAAATTGAAAAACGCATAAAATATAAAGGCAAATAAAATATGAAAAGTTATAGGACATACAGACATGACTTCTATTTTTTTAAGTTTACTCTAAGGTGCATACATGTACTAAAGATATATATATATATCTTTATATCTTTATATCTATCTATCTATCTATCTATCTATATATATATATATATAGAGAGAGAGAGAGAGAGAGGAAAAAAGGAAAGTGAGAAATCACCCCCAGGGGGGATGGCCATGCTGCAGTCCATTCTCCTCTTGGGACTTTGGGCACACATGCACACATGTGCCTGGAGTGATTTTCAAGCCGCTGGGACTGGGACATGGACCATAAAGTCAGCCATGTGGAATTCAGCCACTTTTGGGCTCTGGACAATATATCTTATTTCACTGGAAACACTTCTACACTTAGTTTTATAATAATTTTTCACCAATTTCTATCATTTCCTTCTATGGTCTAGAGCAACATTTGGCAACTGTGGACCATAGGTTAAATCCAATCTATTTCTTATTTTTGTAAATAAAGTTTTAATAAATCACAGTCATGCTTATTTGTTTACATATTGTCTGTAGCTGCTTTTGTCCAATGGCAGAGTTCAGAACGATTACTGTGATGCAGTAGACAGACAGTCATCACCTCACATCTCAAATAGTTGCTCTGTCCTTCGTGGTGAGAACACTTGAGATCTACTCATATTATTAGTAACTACAGTCACACTATAATATTAGGTCTCCAGAACTTACTCATCTCGTTACTGAAATTTGTACCCTTTGACCAATATTTCCCCTTCTTGCCTAGTCCCTGATCTCTGGTAACCACCATTCTACCCTGCTTCTATGAGTTCTTTTTTATTTTAAATTTCACATGTAAGTGAGATCATACATTATGTGTCCCTCTGCTGGCTTATTTCACTTACCACATTCTATCATTTGTGTGAATACACTTACATTGGAAGGCTGATTTTAAATTGTTTTAATGAAAGTGTCATATTATTTTCCATAATAGCTGTACCAATTTGCACTGCCATCAACTGTGTACAAGGGTTCTCTTTTCTCCACATCCTTGCCAACACTGCTTATCTTTTTTTTTTTTATAATATCACTTTTAACAAGTGTCATGTGATAACTCATTGCAATTTTGACTTATACTTTCCCTGATGATTAGTGATGTTGAGCACTTTTTTATATATAACTTCTGGCCACTTGTATATTTTCTTTAGAGAACTAGCTATTCAGGTCCTTTGCACATTTTTAAAAAAATTATTTATTTGATTTTATTATCATTAAATTTGCTATAGGGCATGTACACCCACCAGAGAGAGACAGAGACAGAAAGAAAGAGAGGGAAAGTGAAAATGCAAGCCACAATGTCCAGGACTCAAACCATAGTTGGCCATGTGGAACTCCAATACCCTAACCACCATGCCACCTGGTGGCTCCCCTCTGCCTATTTTTAAATTAGGTATTATAATTGTTGTTATTACTATTTTTCCACTTGAGTTGTATGAGTTCATTTATGTATTTTGGATAGTAGTTATCAATTATCAGGTATATTGTTTGTAAATATTTTCTCCTATTCTATATGTTGCCTTTCTGTTCAGTTGACTGTTTCCCTATTGTACAGAAACTTTTAGTTGATGTAGTCTCAAACCTATGCTTTCAGTGTCAAGTCCAAAAAACTCATGCTGAGACCATTGTCAAGGGGCTTCTTTTCCAATGTTTTCTTCTAGGAATTTTATGACTTCAGGAGTTAATGTTTAAAACATAAGTCTTTAATCCATTTTGAGTTGATTTTTTTCCTGCTCTTTATATTTGAAACTGTACTGGCTGCTTTGCTAGTTACCAGGCATATTCATCACTAGCAAAGTTATTTTCTGCTCACTATACCCTACTGATCCTACTAATTATATGGCCAAATATAAACTTCCATTGTATAAAAATTGCCATCTGAAATCTGGTTCTAATTCATAGGCTGTGAGCAAGAAATAACAAAGTTATAGACTAAAACCCTAATCTTTATAATAAATAAAGTTACCTTAATTGCTCATGTCATTTTTCATTTATTTTTAAATTTTCTCTTACAAATCATTTTCTGCATGCCTCTCTTTTCACATATACAAGTATATCCCATATTTCTCCCTTTAACCCAAGAAGATGGGAAGCACAGGCCTTGATATTTTAGTTAACAAAAATCTTCATTAACTAGAAAAGAGTTTTGGAAGAACATTAGGGTCTAAGCACGTAGAGCCCAGAAAAGAGAAAAAGGAAGGCAAATGCTAGCCACAGTGTCTCATGAGCCGGGACGATGCACTGAGAGCAGCTTCCATCTGCACACACTGATAATGAGGATATCGATTTTTCACATCAGGGCTGGAGGGCAGAGGGAGCATGGGGCCACAGAAGCATTTAATTACCAGGTTAAAGAAAATCTGACCAGCAGGCTACAGGAATACAGAAAATGAGGAAAATGCCTCATGACTGGTACCTTTGAAAACCCCCCAGGAAAATTAGAACAGTTAACTTAAAAAGATGCTTTGATTACATTCCAAATTCCAGACAATGAGCCAAATGGGGATGACCCTGAAAAAAGAAACTTTCACGTCCTACTATCTTTTTTACTTCCTTCCTTTTTGATAAAAGGACTTTTTGATATAAAGTTAAATACCAGATCCAGAGAGTAGCCTAAAAATTATTTGTAAAAAAGGAAAAGGAAATTAGGACCTAGAAGAAATGGGAAAACTTGGTGTAAAACATAATGAAACCTCATTTCCAGTCATTTCCTGAAAGTGATTATATCCACACAATATTTTCTCGACTGTGCTCTTTAAGTTCTTTGGTGAAATGCTAATGAGAGGACCAGGAATGATAAAACGGTCAGCCTTCCTCCCTACAGATATTTCCATATGTTTCTTCTTTCATTGTAGAAAAAAAGAACTGCTTTTGGGATAGACAATGGCCAACTGTCTTTCTTTCTATTGAGTCAATAGGAAAGTCATGACACACTTCTGTGTAGAAAAACACATCATGACTTTGCCAGCGAGCCAACTGTTCATCCCTACTCACTCTTGTTCTCCTACCGTCATCACGGGGCCAACTATAATAGTAGTCAAGAGTAAAATCAAGCCCAGCTGCTATGCAAGGCTGGAAGCCACATAGCCAGCCATGGTCCAGATGTTGGGTAGGCCTGAAAACATGCTGTGTATACACAAGTATGCCCAGGATCCTGAGGAGTTTGAAGGATGAAGAAAGGGAACTGCAGTGTGATAGAACCCTGTAGAGGGTACTTCTCTCGCTCTCTTTCATGTGGAAAATAAAAAAAGAACACAATAAAAGTTGGAGAGTAGAGGGACCAACTCCCAGTTCAAGATTCTAATCGTGGCCTCAGAAACTCCTTATCCCAGGTAGCATCCTTTTTCTCAGCATGGGGATGTAATGTGAATGAAACAAAATGAAGAAATGTTTAGTGCAGGGATGGGATCCTTTCAAAGGTTTAGAGAGGCTTAGTGATTTTCATTTTTGAGGCCTTTGGCTTTTAAAAAATGACATTTTCTTTAAAAAAAAAAGACAAAGAGGCATTTTTAAACTTTCAAACAATGAAATACCTTCATGCTAGAAGTCTAAATTTTCAGACTTTGGGAATGTGAAGCTGGGGATGAGTAGCTTTCCTGGGCTCCTATAACAGGCCCTGCCAGCATCTCAACCGTGGAAGCGGTCATGTGTCTGTAGAGCATAATCTGATCAGATAGTCCTTTGACTGCAATCTTTTCCTGGAACATTCAGCCTCCAGACACAGAGTCCACCTTAATGCTATATAGTGCATATTATACTAATGCATATTACTGACTGTAGCTGGATGTGTTAGCAGCAGAGAATAGAACATGGAAATGTTTACAGTGACTGGAACATGAAACAAAGAGTGAAAGTTAAGCCTGACTCTAAGTGACTGTACTTTTGGAAGGCGGAAGAGGTAAGAAAGCAGCATGAGGTAAATGGTTAGTCAGAAAGCATGACTATGAGGATATAGCCCAGCTGAGGTGGAGCAGTGGTAACACAATGCTCAGCAATGCTGGAAGCCATATGGAAGATGGAGGTTCAGTTCCTGGGTTGACCTGTACCTGTCAGGTGTACATGCATCTGCCCATGACCTTGGCTGCCTGGGAGAAGTTGGGGGAGGACTGTGGCTGAGACCCTATTGAGGGTACTTTCTATCTTTCTCTTTCTCTTATTAATAAACTAGAAAAATGGCAAATCCATGGAGATTTATAAAAGTAAATCCCAAGGAATTATACTACTGAAGCTGTCTGCCTTGATCAGAACTCAAGAGCAGAACACAGATGCAGGCAAAATGAACTTATCAAAGGGAGTTTGGGAACAGGGATCAGCCTGGGAGGTAGGAGCAAGAACGGGAAAGATAAATCATTCTCTGAGTTGACACATACTAATCATTCTCTGACACATACTAAATGGTTAGAGTAATGAGTAAGATTCAGCAATGGTTTCTTTTTTTTTTTTTTGGAGAGATTTTCACTGTAGGGCACGTGCGCTCGCCAGACAGACAGAGAGAGACATAGAGACAGAAAGCGAGAAATCACCCCCCAGGGGGGATGGTCACGCCACAATCCCTTCTCCTCCATTCTCCTCTCGGGATCTTGGGCACGCATGCACACGCACCTGGCGTGAGTTTTTTTTTTTTTTTTTAAGCCACCGGGTCTGGGACACGAACCGTGGTCGACTACGTGGGAGTCCAGCGACATAGCCATTACGCTAACTGCTGGTTCCCCAGCAATGGTTTCTTAAGATATTCAATTTTACACAAAGGCAACATTCATTTTAGATTTTCTGTGAGAAGTTATTCCCAATGTCCATGTGGGACTAAAGAAAAATATACATGCAAAACCAAACTAAAATAAAACAACTTTCCCCTAAAAACTCCTACATAAGACTTAACCTCTGTTGTGCACCATAATATTAATGATAGAAATGTATAATTAATATTTTGATACATCTCATAAGTTACCAGATACCATTTTTTTAAAAAGTTTTCATGATTTATTATTTGTTTTTAAAGTTTATTTTTATGAGGAAGGGAGAGAAAGAGGCACACCTTGCCAGGGTCTCCCACACCGCGATCCTCCTGGCAGCCTTCTAGCCAGCCAGGATCACAGGTGCACTGGCGAGTCCAGTGTGCTCAGGTCAGTCTCACTCCTCTGAACCTGGACTTCTCATATGGCTCCAGTATCATGTGGTGGCAGCCCACCACTTGCATCCCCAGAGCCAGGCCATCAGAAGTTTGACTGAGAAGAATTTAATAATGTTCTTCGTGACATTATTGAGGGAAAAAAACCAATCAGTTAGGTATACTTTCTGGTAGGTGGATTCATAAGTGCTTGAACATCTGTGATTAATGGACTGCTATTAACCTACAAAGGAAGTCTCTAGTATATATACCTTTTCATATCTTACTTGACATTATAATTAAGAAATTTAATTAAGACATGGAAAGCAGGTTTATCACATATATTAGTGAGAGAAGGCTGAGAACAGAAGTAGGAAGATGGATTACAAGTACTTGACAAACTGATGGGCCAGCCCATGGCATGTTGGTTAGGGTGGCTGGATCCCACATGGCTGGCCATGTGTTTGAGCCCTAGACCCAGGAGCTTGAGTAAAACGCCAGGCATGTATACATGTGTGACCCAGATCATGAAAGGAAGAAGTGGAGAAGGGACTGTGGTGTGACTCCCCCAGGGTTCCCCCCCGCCATGGTGGGTGGTTTCTCACTTTCTCTGTCTCTTTCTGGTGAGTGCACATGACCTCTGGCAAAATTTAAAAAAGAAAAAATTCTTCTACAAACTGAAAGTATGGATAAGATGGCTATTGCAAAACAAGAGACTCAACAGTAGCTGATGAAGTACTAAGATCATGTGTCCATCATTTTGATGGAAGCCAGGCATTTTATAAATCTACTAAAAGAAAAAAATTGGACCACAGGAAACCATATCAGTAGAAGGTGGAAGAAGGTGATGGATGAAGATAGTAAGAGCGGATAGAATATGCAGCCTTCAGGGAAGTGAGGAGCTGAAATGGAGAAGAGAGATGAATTTTGTTTTTCACTAGAACATCTAGAGCACGGAACCCTAAATAATGGCTGCAAAAGGAGTAACTTTCAAAGCTGGGGGCAGTGGTGCACGCCTGTAGTCCCACTGCTGGGGAGGCTGAGGCAGGAGGATCAGACACAGTAGACCGTGACTAAAAACAAAACCACAACACACACACACACACACACACACGCACGCACACACACACACACACACACACCCAACACAAAAGGAGTAACTTTGTAACTTATGTCATTAAAAAATGGAATGAATTACTTTATTAAGTAGTATATTCCTCTTTGCTGCAAAGTCTTTCAAATAATAGGAAATAACCATCAGGCAAAGACAGAGAGAGGAATCTTGTTTTGAGTAGAGATTTTTAAGATTCCCAATGTTTTAGGTTGAGTTCCCTTAAAAACAGCATGAGACAAACGCTGGGTGTAGAAAGGTTTTGAGGAGGTGATATTAAGAAGTGAACAAATAAGGAGAGTGAAACGAATACTGGAGAAGAATCAGTGGAATGTGCTGAGTAGGTTACATCTGAGTGCAACAGGGTTCACTCCTAGAGGCCCTGAAGAACTGTATAGCACACACACAGTTCTTCTAAAAAAGGAAGATGGATAAATGATCCATCTACTCCAAATCCTCACTAGCTGAGCATTCTCCCCTTGGGGCCCCTTTACTTCCAGACCACTGCCCGCTCTGGGTCAGAAAGCTGAGAAGCACTGGGCATTGGAGGTATGAGCTATCAGTATGCAGGGGTACTGCCCACTGGGGCTGCTGCCGTCAACAGGATGTGACACAGGAAAAACGTACCACCACACTTTCTAAAACTATAATTTTTGTGCTGTAACAAAGGCAAGAGATCCTAGAACTCTTCTTACCACCATATCTCAAGTTCTCGCAGAAGTTACTACTGGCAAAAACGGGGAGCCCCCTGTATTGTGGCACAGGAAAACAATTTTATTCTCAAATATCTTGCTAAAGACTTGACAGGAGATAAATATCCAACACAAAACCAAATTAGTAAACTACAAATAACCAGCCCCTGCCTATCCCCTCCAAAATCAAGCAAACCAAAGCTTCCTGTTTACCTAGCAATGGAGATTTGCTTTTCATTTTTGATCAAGTCTCTGTCATACATTTTGCATATTTTAACAGCTACAAAATTACATGGCATAATTTAATTAGTGGTATTGTTCTTTCTTAGAAGTATATAAAATAACAATCTTTCTTACAAATTACAGTGTTTTAGATTTGATAAATATGGTATTCATGATACTTTCAATTTAAACTGATATTTGCAACTTAAATTGATACTCAATTTCTATGCTGGCCAATTCGAGATCAACATAACTCCCTAGTGAATCTCAATTTCAAAAATTTTCTTTTGAGAAAAAAACAGATATTAAAAGAAAGTACTGATTAACCATTATTAAAAATTTTGCAAAAAAAGAAGCCTAAAGCATAAGTATTATTCAAAATGACTGATAATTAGTGATAAGACAATACCAAACGGAAAGAGTAATAAGTAAGATTTAGCATTGGTTTCTTAAGATATTAAATTTTACACAAAGGCAACATTCATTTTAGATTTCCTGTGAGAAGTTATTCCCAGTGGCCAATTTTTAAAAACAGTTAACTTTCTAACATTCTGCTTCAGAATGAGAGTATAATTAAAGCAATTGCTTGTTCTTATCCTCTGAATTTCCTCCCACTTGTTTCAGAATATAATAAATCTGAAAATCAGACATTGTTTGATGTATATCTGGAGGGTATCTTCTCAGGCATCCAGTACACAAAGCGTTCAATAGTTTCGGAAAATGATATACCATATTTGGCAGGAAGAAACTCAGGATGTGACAGACAATTAATACAACACATCTGGGGACCAGCAGTTAGCATAATGGCTGTGTCGCTAGACTCCCATGTAGTTGACCGCATTTCGCATCCTAGACCCGGTGGCTTAAAACTTATGCTGGGCGTGTGTGCGCACGTGCCCAAGATCCTGAGAGGAGAATGGAGGAGAAGGGATTGCGGCGTGGCCATCCCCCCTGGGGATGATTTCTCACTTTCTGTCTCTCTGTCTCTCTCTGTCTGTATGGTGAGTGCATGTGCCTTATAGCAAAAACCTCTCCAAAAAAAGAAAAAAACAAAACCAAAAAACAATACATCTGAAAGACAGAAAGCTCCTAGATATTTAGAGAAACCTGACACTAACAAAGGAATGTCCTTACACACACCCATTTTTCTTTAAGTTCTTCTTAAAATTTAGATCTATGCAGCTGATTTACTCTAAGTACAAACATATCCTATTATTTCAAAGCCTGAAGACTAAGAAAAAAATCTTGTAATGGCTTCTTGAAACAGATAGAGGTATCTCCAAGTTGCCAATAACCATTTGTAGAATAAAGCAATTATCATGTCTATAGTCACAGAAACTTAACTTTCTAATATGCTTTTCTAGGCATAAAAATATATCTCTTTCAATATCCAAGTCTACCAAGTAGGTAAATTTATATCACTGTCATAGAAAGCAAAGCTCAAGTCAGGGATATAGGATGATTTAACTGAAAACAGTCTAGAATGGAAAAAACTCAGGTCACAGCTTTAAAATTTACAGAAAAGTTGGTATGTCACATTTATAGGTATCATTACATATTTTTTACTATAATATTTATCTACAGGAAACATATGCAAATTAAAACATCACCTCTACGGCTTCCCAGGCCCATTTCCTGTACTTTGGATCGTGAGTCAGTCGCCACATGTACATGTACGTCTCAACAACTTCTGGCCGTAAGATGTAGTATTTTTCGTTTTGCCTGGTTGCAATGGCTTCAACGCCGCCATCAAATCTGAAAGCTTCTGGTCCTAGTTTCATGACTAAAGGACACAGGATTGAACAAGTGTCATTGCCCTGGATAATGCGTAGTGTTATAACTTAAACAAAACTAGAATGTACTTAGCATTCAAGGGAGATGACAAAATCATTGCTTTAGGGAGTAGTTCCAAACACTGCATAATATATAATCCTTAATATACTTTTAAAATTTAGCCATAGGAGAGCCCATTTTAGAAAATGGTAACAATCCTTTATTTTTTTCACTTAAACAACATTTACTGAGCACCCACCAGGTAGGTGCAGGACACCACCAGAGACCTTATTACATAGCTAGAAACATAGTGGCTGAGAATCTAAGTCTTTATGACACAAAAGGCCAGGTATTAAATCTTTGTCCTCTAATCTTCTAGCTTATAAGAAAGGAGTGGAAATTCATGGTCTCTTTCATGGGGATCCAGGAAGATTAATAATAGTTTAGAAAATACTAAGTTTCTTTTTACATTGGGACAGTAACTTTTAACCTCAAGTTATTTAAAAGCCGAGGTTTGTAAATTAGGTTGGCTAATCCTTTATGGCTTTGAGTTTTGTTTCTTGGCAAACTAAGGGTAGATTATTTTTTAGGTGGAAAAGCAGTGTCTGTTAAAAGTGGAAGTAAAAATTCCTTTAAGATATTCATTGTGATCAAGTTTCATCAAGCATAGTGGTTAGTCTTTTGATGGCAGCAAATGACAAAATTCTTTACTGGATGAAATCAAAGCATGTATTATAGTAATAGCCTATAAACAAAGAACAATATGTACTCACATGTGCGATTGTAGGATTCATGACAGGTACGGGCAATTTCAGCCCCCAGTTCAAGGTAGTGTTGGGCCAGGCCTTTGGGAGCTCCATCTGCTCCAAGCGCAAACATGCCTCCGGCAAAGCAGGTCAGGTGGCCCATCTTGTGTTCCAGGAGGCCTCCTTTCCACTCTGCAATGTAAGTTAGTCCTCCACTGGACTTGCGGATCAAGTGAGTTTCAATGGCCTGAAAATAATACTTCTTTATAACATTTTGCAATCTCTCAGATGCATACTAAAAAATATTCCAACATTAAAAGACAGACAAAACAAACAAACAAAAAACACTAAAACATGACTCACAATTGTTATTGCTTTCTGTATTCTTTCTCTAGTCTATGCCTTATTCATTTGGTTAGTTAGAACTACGTGGTTCAGTCTGCCCAGTTGGTTTTGCTTGACCTGGACCAGACATGCGTAGTCTTCATATTCTTCTCTAAGATAGCCCACTGGTACAGTGGTAATAGTAGGTTTGGTGCATTTTCATTTTCACAAATGGAGAAACAATAGGAGTCCAGGCTCTATGATGGATGATGGACAGGACTAATTTGTATATATCATCCAGGCTAGTGGCATGACTCTTCCAGTGGTTCCCTTAGGCTCTGAGAAATAGTAAAACAGAGTGGCCAAGAGTAGCTGCCTAGAATCAGACTACTTGGCTTCCTATTTCAGCTCTGACACTCTATGTGAGTAATCTGTGGGTGTGAGTAATTTGCTTACTTTACCCCTAATTTTGGTATCCTTATCCATAATGGAAGTAACAGCATCTACAAGAGGACCCTGCAACCTTTTATTTTGAAAGCAGTCATTTCTGTAACTGACATTCGATAAGGTAGTTTATCATGATTCATATACCCAATATGGTAATACTTGAATCAAGTTTCTTCCGAATAATTCTATTAAAAATATAAATATATTAAAAACATACATATATATACACACATAAACATATATCTATATTTCAAAATAAAGAATAAAAATCTTTAAATTTGGAATGATATTGTTTACAAAAATGATTTATAAAACATCTATTTACATTATTTCTCTCTCAGGACTGTTGATATTCTTTAAACCAGATAGAGAAATACATTAAGACCTATATTTTCTAAAGCAAAAATCAAGTGTGTTTAGAATTACTAATTTTCAATTACTCCCAAAGAAAAATGCTTCTAATTATTCCCTAGGAGAAAAAAGGATATGACCAGGTCTATATTTATATATTGCTATCAAATAAGAAAGGTTTTTAGGAAGCACATTTGGGAATAGAAGACACAGGAAAAAGTTTATGATGGAGAAAAATGAATACACAGGCAGATAAAATCTTTTCTATTTTTATTAAAAATAAGCAAATGAAACCAAAATGATAAGAGATGAGCATACTACTGTGCTCATTAACTGTGGTTAAACAAATTTTATTGACAGTTTAGTTATTACATTAATATTTCATTTTTATTTAATGCAACTTAACATCCTAGCTATTTACACTTCTCATAACGCAAATTGCAATGAAGTTCTTCAAGCAGATACTTGTTTATCACCCAAGAAATTATTCTTTCTACGTGGCAAGAGTAATAGCTTTTGAGCATAGATTAGAGAAACATTATTACCCTGTTATGGATCCTGAATAAAGTATTATATTCTGTTTAATATGATTTTAACCAAGGTGCAACTTCTCAAAATAAACTACAACATATTTCAAGACCAATGAAAAGGTTTTGTCTGGCAATGGGAAAAAAGGAAATGAATATAAAAAAGGAAAAGCAATCTTTAGTGGCTCTAAAACAAAGTTGGGTCAAGGCTACAGATAACTGATTAGGAAAAATGAGTACTGTATGTGTTGTAATTTCATGTCCTACCCAGGTATTGTTGAGCACTGTGGTTTCATAGTGTAGTCTCCTGATAGGGCTACAACAGTCAGCCGGAAACTCAAAAGTATTTTGTTATTAAACCAACCAAAGAAAACATATCGCTCTGGAATGAAATGTTTTCCAAAATCCACTGGAAGCTAAAGCTTAGTAACCCTGTATTTCTAGTAACTCAAATGTCCAGAATAATAATTTGAAGCATCTTCTCCTTGATAATGATAATCTTTTTAAAATTGTTTGAGAGACTTTTGTCATAGGGCATGTGCACTTGTTGGAGAGAGAGAGAGAGAGAGAGAGAGAGAGAGAGAGAGAGAGAGAGAGAGAGAGAGAGAGAGAGAGAGAGAGAGAGAGAGAGAGAGAGAGAGAGAGAGAGAGAGAGAGAGAGAGAGAGAGAGAGAGAGAGAGAGAGAGAGAGAGAGAGAGAGAGAGAGAGAGAGAGAGAGAGAGAGAGAGAGAGAGAGAGAGAGAGAGAGAGAGAGAGAGAGAGAGAGAGAGAGAGAGAGAGAGAGAGAGAGAGAGAGAGAGAGAGAGAGAGAGAGAGAGAGAGAGAGAGAGAGAGAGAGAGAGAGAGAGAGAGAGAGAGAGAGAGAGAGAGAGAGAGAGAGAGAGAGAGAGAGAGAGAGAGAGAGAGAGAGAGAGAGAGAGAGAGAGAGAGAGAGAGAGAGAGAGAGAGAGAGAGAGAGAGAGAGAGAGAGAGAGAGAGAGAGAGAGAGAGAGAGAGAGAGAGAGAGAGAGAGAGAGAGAGAGAGAGAGAGAGAGAGAGAGAGAGAGAGAGAGAGAGAGAGAGAGAGAGAGAGAGAGAGAGAGAGAGAGACAGTGAGAGGGAAGGTGAGAAATCACCCCTCAGGGTATATGACCATGCCACAATCCCTTTTCCTTCATTATCTTTCTGGGATTTTGGGCACATACGCATAGGTGCCTAGTGTGATTTTCAAACCAGTGGGTCCAGGACTCAAGCCCCAGTTGGCCATGTGGGACTCCAGTGACATAACCACTATACCATCTGCGTGTCCAATAAAAATATACTCTTTATTAAAGTACAATAGAGCAAAAAGAAATTATGCTATATAAGACATTGGTGCTTCTCAATATTGAAAGTTAAGTTGCTCTAACTTTGTTTTCTAAATTAAAAATATATAATGCATTGAAGATATTTTTTCTTACTAAGAGAAACAGGAAATACTTTTGACTTTATTTGTTCTTAATACATTTTTCTATTAATGATTTGTTTAAATTCAATATACTAAAAGCTGTGTGGGTGTAGTTCTAAAAACTAGGGGTGAAATATTCAAAGCTTAAATTAAAATTGCCTTTTTTGGAACACCAAGATCTTAGAGGGCCACTTTAAGATTAGAATAATGGCCCCTTCATCTGCCATGTTTTGGGGCCAGGTCTGGCTTGTTCTTCCCCCATAAGGAAATGGCCAGGGAGCTCCAGGGAACCCAGATGTTGTTGGTTTGGTGGAGCCTGGACTGATGAGGCAGGGTAGTGGTGTAAACCCAGGCAGTTCTGTGTGGGGTAGAGAGGCCATGGTGTCTGGCAGTAACTGGCTGTCCAGGGTGAAAGTCACGCTATTGATGGCCTACAGAAGTTTGGTGTTGGTGCTATTTATTTTTGTCAAGAGGCAAATCATGTGCTTTACAATGAAATCTATTAATAGAAGAGGACCTCATGTCCCTTTGGGACACAATGCCCCTAAGGATCTGAAAGAAGAGATTGATATTTGATTATCCAGGGTTCAGAATATCAAATATGGGGAACCAGCAGTTAGCGTAATGGCTATGTTGCTGGACTCCCACGTAGTCGACCACGGTTCTCGTTCTGGATCCGGTGGCTTAAAACTCACGCCAGGCACATGTGCATGCGTGCCCAAGATCCCGAGAGGAGAATGGAGGAGAAGGGATTGCGGCGTGGCCATCCCCCCTGGGGGGTGATTTCTCGCTTTCTCTTTCTGTCTCTATGTCTCTGTCTGTCTGGCGAGCGCAAGCGCCCTATAGCGAAAACCTCTCAAAAAAAAAAAAAAAAGAATATAAAATATGAACACCAGCTCCTTGTAGATGATAATGCTGGACGGCTGCAGCTGGAAATCCAGGGAAATCAAAGTTGCTACAACTATCTGTGCAGAATGAAAGCTCTGGGCAACGTCCATGCCTCTGAGATTTCCATTTCATGCTGAAGGCTGGTATCCCCATTCTTAATGGGTAAGAATTTCCACTCCTAACAGCTGTATCTGTGAAATGCTAGTATTCCTTTCAAGGGCGTGTGCAAGGCCCTTACTGATACCCTGCTGGATGGCTATGAGACAGCCCACTATGGAACGTGGTCTTTGGATAGAGCAAGTACCTGCGCCATCAGGAGGCCCTGGGTGAGTTAGCCACCTTGGTCAAATTACGAATTGGGAGCTCTCACTGACAAAACCAGTCAGCAAAGACTTAACTCAGTCCCCTGGAGTCTCCCCAGCAACCATCCAGGTGACACAGTTCCCCTCCAGTCAGAAGAGTAAACATGCAAAGTACTTCCTTGAATTGAAGAGCTTTAAGGACAACTATAACACATTGGAGAGTACTCTGGGATAGAGCTGGAAGATTCTTGTTCTAGACTCAGCTCAACAGACACAATGTGCAAGACAGGTTGCCTGCCAGCAAACCCTCACGACAGCTGGCTCAGCAGATCCAGGCTGTACCTATTGAAGTTTCTGTTGTGTCCAGAGTTTCTGCCTAAAGTATTCCCTAATTCTTATGGGCATTTTCAGAACATCAACAAAGACTTTATTTTTCCCCAATAGCACTTTTTTCTAGATTTGAATTCAGATGTTCTGTCAAAATATCTTAAAAATCTTCATTTGGTCTGGGTCAGAGTTCACCTGCCATGTTTAAGGCTATTTAATGCCAAAAGTGAGGGTCAGGATGAAGTCTCTTCAGTATTTATCCCTCTGTACACAATTGAGTGGGAGCTGTTTGAGATCAGGGCATCACAGGGTTGATGTGTGGAAAAGAAGAAAGGAACTGGTAGGAGGTCAGTCAGGTGAGGAAGCAGGTGGTATGTGGAACACTTACCCTGGTGTTCCACTTAAACCAAATGTGTTGAAACATTAACATGACTTTCCTGACCTGCAAGGACCTGCCCTTTCACTGTCATTTCATACTCCATTATGAATAAATAATAAAAAATAAAAGGAATGTTTTGACACCTAACGTAATATATGCTAGATTGTGAGACAGTTTAAAGGAATGGTTTCCCCAGAAAAGCCAATGTATTGGTCCAACTTTATAAATTAATGATTTAATCAAATGAACTATTAAAAAAAAGAATGGCAATGTTTGGCCAGTATGGTAATTACAATATAATGGAAATTATAATATATGGAGAAGAATTCCTTAGGTTAAAACTTGAAGCCTCATAGAACTAATAAAGAAACGAACTTCTAAGAAGCCGTGTGACTCATATCCGAGTTTGCTCTTTTTTTCTTTTTTTTTCTTTTTTTTCTTGGAGAGGTTTTCGCTATAGGGCATGTGCGCTCGCCAGACAGACAGAGAGAGACAGAGAGACAGAGAGACAGAAAGTGAGAAATCACCCCCCAGGGGGGATGGTCACGCTGCAATCCCTTCTCCTCCATTCTCCTCTCGGGATCTTGGGCACGCACGCACACGCGCCCAGTGTGAGTTTTAAGCCACCGGATCCAGGATGCAAACTGCGGTTGACTACGTGGGAGTGCAGCAACATAGCCATTATGCTAACTGCTGGTTCCCCCCAAGTTTGCTCTTGATGTTCATCATGTGCCTTAATAACGGTTGGGCCCAAATTAAGGCCAATGTCTAGCTAAAGCACTTCTGGTTCCCACTTGTGAAGTCATAATGAGTTGTATGTGCTTCATTTAACGAAACTCCCAAGTGACCACGGGAAGAAACCAATGTAATATTCCACCGTTAACCAGAGCAAAGTGAGTTGCATTTATATTGAAGTAAATAAGACAGCCTATGTCAAAATCACCTAGATATCCTGTTAGGGAAGTCAATCTCAAAACAAATTTCCATTTTTTCCCTTATAAATTAATATTCCTGGTTATAAAAAAAAATTCTAAGTAATCAAGAAAAAGTTCAGTTTTTTGAGGATTAGCTATAATTTTACTATTTGAGAATCCTTGATAATTCATATTAAAAGGCTACAGTCTTGCACTGTGTAATGACATTTCCATCAATGATGGACAGCATATAACATTGGTCCTGTAAGCTTATAATGGAGTTGAAAAGTTCCTATCACCTAGTGACATTGTAGTCATACAGGGCAAGGCATTCCTTGGTGCCTACGGTGATGCTGATGTCAACAGACCTACTGTACTGACAGCTGTATAAAAGTACAGCAGGCAGTGATGAATAGTATGTACTACTTGACAATGATAACAAGAAACTATGTTACGGGCTTGTGTATTTATGATACTGTGTTTTTATTTTTTAAAAAACATTATTTAGAGTGTACTCCTACTTATATAAAAACCTCTTTACTGTGAAACAGTATGCTCTCCTAGGCAGGCAGCAGCCTCAGACATTTCGTGTTTTTTTTTTTTTTTTTGAGAGATTTTCACTGTAGGGTGCGTGCGCTCGCCAGACAGAGAGAGACATAGAAACAGAAAGCGAGAAATCACCCCCCAGGGGGGATGGTCACGCCGCAATCCCTTCTCCTCCATTCTCCTCTCGGGATCTTGGGCACGCACGCACACGCGCCCGGCGTGAGTTTTAAGCCACCGGGTCCGGGACACGAACCGCAGTCGACTACGTGGGAATCCAGCGACATAGCCATTACGCTAACTGCTGGTTCCCAGACATTTCGTGTTTATTCCACATGTCTTCATTGCATCATTTTCTCTCATGCTTGATTTATTCTTGTATGGTTCTGCTCCTTATGTCCCCTAAGGGTACCAAATCCAGTATCAATACCATGCAGCCTAGGTACGCAGTAGGCTACACCATGTAGGCTTGCGTTAGTCGACTCTGTGATTTCACACAAAGACAAAATCATCTAGCAATGTGTTTCCCAGAGCATAGCCCTGAGTTAAGCAGCATGTGATTGTATCTGTGAATTACCAGGTAAAATACTTATCAATTACAAAGGTACCTGATTCTGCACCCCAAAAAGTTCCTGAAAAGTTGGGTGCAAATTCAAGTAATTTTTTTCTTGACTTTATTTACTTTCTAACTTTATTTTTACTTTTAACTGAGGCATAACTGGAAGCGTTTCTTAGTTTACTTCTGCACTGGCTGCCTCCTATAGATGTTGCCCAGTAGTCTCTAACTTATCTTACTAATTGCTTCCAAATAAACATTTCAATGGAGTGTGGAAATTCTTTACAAATAAACCCCAAGTGGTGAAATAACAAGGAGCAGGTGTTGACTCAGACAAATTTTACTATGAACTTCTAGTTCCATCCCTAACCTCTCTTAGATTCAGCAACCATGGCTATAAAATTGGGTGAATAATGTCTAAAGTACTGTGGGACAAAAATGATCTTCCTAACACACTGCTTGGTACACAGTGAACAATTCAACACGTATTTGTTCCTTCTGATACCTCCTTCATTATAAAGGATCCTTTGAAAACTATCAATGATTTTCCTTTAAGTATTAATTTGTTCAAGTTTTCATATCTGGATTTCCTTTGAGAACTATCCACATGTCTCTGGAAGTGAGTTTACTTCAAATGGAGATAGCCATTAGTACTGGTTGTAATCTTGGGCAATTTTTCTTTTTTTAAGAGAGAATTTTGCTAAAGGGCACATCCGACACACACACACACACACACACACACACACACACACAGAGGGAGAGAGAGAGAGAGAGAGAGAGAGAGAGAGACTAGCCCCCAGAGGTGATGGCCATGTCACAACTCCTCTCCTCCATTCTCCTCTTAGGATTTTGTTGGCACGTGTGTGTGACAAACGCAGACACACACGAGTCCGTGTGAATTTCAAGCTGCTAGGTCTGGGACTCAAACTGCAGTTCACCATGTCGGAATCCAGCACCTCAACCACTACGCTACCTGATGGTCCCAATCTTGGAGGCAATTTTAACTTAGTCAATTTTCAGAATACATTTTCAAGGTTTCTCCTTCATAACTTAAAATTGTGGCTCTATGGAGCAAATTCATATTTATTAAAGAAGAATACCTCTTTTTTTTTTTTTTTCAGATCTGTGACTCTTAACTGAGGTTTGAACCAAGTAAAAAACTTCTAACTTAACAATCAGAACTAATCATATTAAGCAAGATTACTATTGTTGTAATTATATTAGCACATATTGAACTGCACCTAACTGAAAATATTTTGTAACCCCACTCATCTAGTATTCTATTTTTTCATTGAAGCTTGTTTAATACGCAAGCTGTAAGTTAGAGCTGAATGGCAAAGATGATTTAAATATTGAGTTACCTGAACAGCATCAAAATACATCTTCTTAGCTTCTAAATCCGTCTTGTCAGACATTAACCATGCCTTTAGCAAATATTCATAAAAGCTATCTCCAAGACCTCCAACTGATACATGATCTGAAAAGAGAGGGAAATGAGTTTAGAATGATTCTGTCTTTAATTCAGATAATGCACTAAAACCATTAGCAACTAGGATGCAAAATCCTATGTTAACTATAACTCAGTGTTACATGTAAACTTCAACGAATTTCTTACTTTCAGAATGGTATTCTGAAATGAGCAGATGTGCTGTTAACAAAAGTGATATACACCAAACATTGCCAGGGTAGTTTTGTAAACATGAAGGTAATGGATATGTAATCACCCTTCATTCTAAGAATCTAGTTCTCTAGTAAACAGACAAGAAAACAAAACTAAATTAAAATGTCCCACAGTATATATATTTGAATAAATTTCTATTTTCTTTAGTTCTGAATAATATCAGATTTTGTCAGAACTATGAGTAGAAGCAAATCTTAAAAAAATAGCAACTTGTTGGAAAAGAAGAAGCTCTTCAGGTTCTTGCTTTTATTATTATTATTTGATAAGCTTTCTAGTGTACCAATCTGAAGGGTCCAAAACCTACAGGTTGAGGCAGTAAGAGAGAAGATAGGATGGAAGTTTTTCCTGCTAATACTCCATTCCTTCAACACAACTCTTCTGCTATTCATGAGGCCAACCCCACTGCAATGTATTACTAACAATCTTGCCACTGTAATCCTCATTTTAAAAGTGAGAAAAATGAGGCTAAGAGAGGCTAAATGAGATCACAGCATTGAAAAGTGCCACCTGACTCTAGAAGTCACAGAGTCTCACATTTGGGTTTGCTCGGTCTCCATCATAAAACACTAACTGCTTGAATTAGTACTTTCGCTTACTTATTTTTAAAGTTTATTTTATTAATGGTAGTGTACATATGCACATGAGAGAGAAGGAGAGAAAGGAAGAGAGAGAAAATAAGGCTCAACAAGGTCTTTTCCTGTCACAATTCTCTTTCCCCAGCCCTCCAGCTTGTCAAATAAAAATAAAAATTTACTTAAATATATATACTTGAACGATTTTAATTTAGTTTAGTTTCTATTTGTTTATTTACTAGAGAACTTGATTCTTAGACTTAAGGGTGATTATGTCTCTTTTTGTTTACAAAATTGCCCTGGTAATGTTTAGAGTATATTACATTAGTTAGCAGCACATCTGCTCATTTCAGAATGCCATTTTGAAAGTAAGACATTTGTTGAAATTTAAATGTAACACTGGGCTACAGTTGACGTAGGATTTTGCATGCATGTGTGCGTGCCCAGCATGTTTTCAGGCTGACTGGGGATCTGAACCTGCAGTCAGCCATGTGGTTTTCAACTCTAGTTTAGTATGTTACCAATTGTGCCACTAAGGGTAGGCCAGTAATTTTTCTTTTCATGCATAGTTGTGTTTACAGAAACACAATCTATTTGAAACATCAACATTAGCATTCACAGAATTTGAGTATTAGTAAGGTAGTCTTTTAAGTCCCATAATTCAAAACTAATTTTGTTTATCTATAACAAAATCTTTGTTGACTTGGTTATACAAAAGTAAAATCGGTCTTTATACATCTGTCAAGACAGTTTTTCTTCTGATTCCTGCCCAAGAACTCCACTTGGGCACCTAAAATTCAACAGGTTAAAAAGTAAGTTTATTATCCCTTTCATTTCAACTGTATCTTCCAAGGACGCCATGCTCTTATCTGCAAAAATCAGGTGGTCATTCTTTACTTCTGTGTTTTACTCCCACATCCAATGAGTACCAAAATCTACTAATTTTATTCCTTGAGTTCATTCACTTCTTTCTGTTTTCACCAAACTGATCCTGGCTCAACTCACTACTGCCTCTTGCCTCTGAGTCTGCAGTGGCTAATTATCTGATTCCTTGCTTTTATTCTAGGTAGCATAACAATTCTAGTTTAAGTTGATTAAATTAAAATCAATTAAAAAATAAAACAGAAAAATCTAGTTCCCGAGCTTTACTAGTGCTCAATAGCTACATGGGGCCCTTGCATACTGTACTGGACAGAGAAGATGTGCAACATTTCCGTCACTGCAGAAACTACGATGGCAGCTCCACTCCCATCTACTCTCCATACTAATGTCCACGGAGTCCTTTTAACATGTGCATCTGATCACGCCTTAGTTAATCATTCGGTCCTGGTCTTTGGAGTCCTGGGAGGCCTTGTGGATCTCAGTCTCCTTCCTATCAGCAGTCTTGTTGTTCTTCCTCTCTACTTGTTGCCATACAGACCTTCTTTTGGTTCCTCAGAAACACGAGGTTCCATTCTGCCTGAGGGTGTCTCAGGGCTTTGTTTCTACTACCTGAAATGCACTCTGAGACCCTTTTCTTCTTCAGTAATTCTTACTTATACTTCATGTAGTATGAGATCAAATGGCACTTCCTCAAAGATGCTGTCCTGGACACCTTGTACAAGTTTCCTCATCACATGCCTTTTTTTTTTTTTAACATTTTTGCCACAGGGCACATATGAGAGAGAGTGAGTGAGTGAGTCAGAGAGAGAGAGAGAGAGAGAGAGAGAAAACGTAAGAAATCACTCCCCGCCTCAGGAGGGATGGTCATGTTACAATATCTTCCCCTCTAAGCTTCTCCTGGGACTTGGGGCACACAGGCACAGGTGCCTGGCTTAATTCTCAAGCTGTTGGGTCCAGAACTTGGACCATGATAGGCCACGTGGGAATCTAGTACCTTAACAATTACACCACCTGCTGGCCCCATCACCTGCTTTTTGAGAGCACACATTTACCACACCTGAGATTTCATAATCTAGTAGAATCTTCTTGTCTTATCCATGAGAGTATGATGCAGAAGGGCAGAGACCAGACATACCATACTTTTCAGTCCATACCAGTCCCTAACAGGTATATTGTATGTGGTAGGTACTCAATACACAGCCCAGGAACCAAGCAAAAATGTTTAAATCCACTTCCAAAAGACTGTAACTATTCAAGCTAGAAGTACCATATTTTTAGAATCTAATATGTATTTTTTAATCACAGAAAGTCCAGAATTACAGTTTTTCAGCTTGTGAAAATGTGTTTTAAAAAGTATAAGTCTGATTCTTAAAGTTGCGGTGTCGGAAGTGACCTTTATAGTTTCCTAAATAAATCAGTACAGAAACCTCTGACATTTACAAACTAAATAGGCTAAGTACTATCTCATCAATAATAGCCCCTGTTGTTAAAAACATGATTGTAGGAGACACATGCAAGTGATGCATGGTAAAGCAAGTCACTATCCAGTTACTGTCAAAATAACAAGTTCTAAAGGAAGTAACAGATAATGATGGCCACGGTCCAGACATGTCCTCAGAGTTAAGGCAATGGGAGTTAAAAACTAATAGCCAGAAGCAGTTTGATATTCTCCCCTCTTTGGTGATGATTTTGTCATGAATGGAAAAAACAAGTTTAGACATTTTGGAATTTTTAAAATAGAAAAAGGGGTTATGTGTTAACCCATTTATTTTCCACAATATTGGTAAGCTCTAATTAGTTTTCTATTTTTAATTTCCTGCCTATAAAATTTTCACATTTGCTAAAAAGTCAAAATAGGGAAACACAGAGAAACTCATCTTTTTGATCATTTACATACCACTCACTAAGATTCCCCCCATGCACACCCCTGGTCTGGGCTACTGATCATATTGACAACAGAGCCCCGCATAAACATCTCAGTGAACATGGGAGAGATCATGTCTGATTCTACTGACAGGAAAGGACTGCCTACTTTTGGAAAGAACGTATATGGTATTTTTATTTCCAAGGTACTGAAGGTAATGCGTACTGTAGTCATTCAATTATACTGTTCTCTAAATGGGTAATTTAATATTCTCTTTCTAGTAGGAATAGATTCCATAAAAGAATTCCTAATATCTAGAAATAGAGGAAAAAAAGCAAAAAATAAAGACAAAAGAGGATTAAACTAGTCAATATCTCTTTTAAACTCTGCTTTGTAGGGACCAGTAGGTGGTGTGGTGGATAAGGCGCTGGACACTCCCACATGGCCGACCACGGCTCAAGTCCCAGACCTGGTGGCTTGCTTTCTCACTTTCTCTCTTTCACTCTCTCCTCAAATTAAAACAAATGAATGAAAAAATAAAATTAAATAATTTAAAAAAATTTTTAAAAAGTCTGCTTTGTAGACTTTGTAAATTTTCTCTCCTCAAAATAGTCCCCCAGTGATGCTACTTATATTAAACAAAGTTGAGAATTGTGTGTTTAGACATGTCTAACCCTACACATGTACCCTTAATGGTCACAATCTATTTACATTATCAGTGACCAGGACAAGATGCTACTCTCAGCTACAAGTAAGGAGCTGGGTGAACTCCACCTAAAAGAGAATAAATAGAATCATTATTGGGACCAGCAGTTAGTGTAATGGCTATGTTGCTGGATTCCCATGTAGTCGACAGCAGTTTGAATCCTGTACCCGGTGGCTTAAACTCATGCTGGGCACGTGTGTGTGCATGCCCAAGATCCCGAGAGGAGAAAGGAGGAGAAGGGACTGGAGTGTGGCCATCCCGTCTGGGGAGTGATTTCTCGTTTTCTGTCTCTCTGTCGCTCTCTGTCTTTCTGGCGAGTGCATGCACCCTATAGCTAAAACCTCTCCAAAAAAAAAAAAAAAAGAATCATTAAAGGCAGGACAGAATAGATCAGATACAGAGCACATGAATATTCACAAAAGTCAAGTAAGTAAACACTTTCAAGGTGCAAGACACTGTGTGGCGGAGTAACAAGTATGACTGACATTCTACCACCCTCAGAAGTTTGGATACCTAGGAAGATGGCTGTGTATATGAATCATCAGGAAAAGGTCTGTATCAGGAAAGTACCTGAAGTGCTGGGGCAGGGGAGAAAGAAAAGGAGGAGAAATGGATGCTAATGAATTTCAACTAAGGCTTTAAATTTGGCTTCCTGAAAGAAATGGAATTGAGGTAGACTTTGGTAGAGGAAAAAGACAGGCAGAAGGATGAAGGAAACGGCATAAGCAAAGACCTAGATATGGCTGAGCTGGCCTCGATTAAAGAATTAAAAAAATAAGTGAGTCTTCTTTGAGTCTGGAACACAGGATAGGGAGTGGGGAAGGAGAGAGACATGGGACTCAAGTCCTGATGTTTTTCCATCTGGAAACTGGCACACAAGCAATCTGAATATAAAGGATTCTTTGTACCAGGAAACATGGCCAAATACATGGGCTATGGGTGACCCAGAAGGTGAAGCTGGGATGATCCAATACAACCGGCTCCTTTTGTCCTTCTTCATAGTGACTTCTAAGCCCTAAATCACAGAATAGACCAAATCAAAGAGACTTTTCTTTCTTCGGGTTTTGAAACCTGTGGTGGGAACTCCATAAAAGCTTTTCCTTTTAGAGAATTTTATTTAGTCATCTTGTACTTAAAAAGCTATACAAGTTCTGTTTAATCTCTAATACTCTAGTGGCCCTCATACGTTTTAGTCTCAGCACCCTTTTACACTCTTATAAATAAATCAGCACCTCAAAGAATTTGTTTATGTAATACCTACCAACATTTACGACATTGGAAATTTTGACAGAATTTTAAAATATTTTTAATGCATTAAAAATATCTGTTATATATCTACCTATTATGTGAACATGTGAGGGAACGTCAAAAAGTTTGTGGCAAAATGGAAGTAAAGAATGAGTTTATTTTGGTGTAAAAATTTTTGAAACTTATGCACGGTGTTTTCATAACATGCATCTACAAATTTTTTGAAGACCACTTGTCTACAATTTATCAAAATTTTATACACAATAAAGTGTATACATTTTATAACACAAAAGTGAGAAGACTGACACAGTTTACGTTCTTGCAAATCTCCTTGCAGGGATCTGTAGCCCACACTTCAGTAAATGACAACCTTACCCTTCTAAGATTTCAACTTCCCTATCTATTACCAGGTTACAGGCATAAAATTTAGTACATTTTTTTTTCTACTAAATTATTCTTTAAGAAAAGTATAGTGCTTTTAAAGTAACAGGCATAATCACTCAAGAATATGATGTTTAAAAATAAAGAAAATACCAAAATTAGAGTGAGATTTTAAGGCAGTGCTAACACCCTCGCCAATTATACACTTCACTTAATATTCTTCCCTTGCTTTCAGCTGTTATCTAATCTACCACGTTTTCCCAAATCAGCTTGAAAATATTTCGTTCACCCATTCCGGATCTTTATATCCTTAGTCAAGTTTTTAAGTTAAGGTTTTAAGTGAGGGCTTATGGCATCAACAGTCTGTGTATAATACTTTCTACTACTCTAAAGGTAACTCTACTGGCAAGCAACCTTTATTGGGTGGCTTGAAATTAAGTGGAGAAAAACACCGTTTGCTCTTCAATTCCCCAGCTCTTAAAGATTCAGGCTCTGCTCTCATCGCAATGCAGGAAGAGAAAATGTCACCAAGTCAAATGATCTAGCTACGCTGTGTAGAATCTTCCTAGTCACTAGCATAAAAGAATACATTTGCCTTCTATCCATGTGATCAGCTCGTTACAGTTCCACTCCACCCTGCCCATTTCTTCCCTTTATGATGAATAGCTTTAAATGTGTGTATATGTCCCTAGACTTACAGTCATACATGAAACATAAATAATCCGAGTTCCTGGTAATACAAAATCTGTTTTATGACAGAAACCTGTTTAATTAAGGGTACCACACCTCTTTTCTCCTTTTCTAAATATCCTTCAACAAAATTTGCTCACTTTTTGTGCTGCCTTTCTCTGCTACTAGCACAGTGCTGGGTACCATATAGAGTTAAAAGAAAGCTAATCTTTTGACTTACGTTGACCCCACTGTCCACTACTGGGATTCAGATAGTTAGGGTAAAGGCCTTCTGGTTTTTCCAGTTTGTTCAGTACTTTTCGAATATTCATTACCTACAATAATAGAAAATGAAATGTTACTAAGAAAATGGAAAACAAAAAAATTATGACAGTCTTTTCTTTCTTGTTATATTTTTCTATTTTGGAATAAAAAAGTTGACTGAAATGATGTAAATGATGTTAAAACAAAGGTAGTTTCTGACAGCTTGTTACTATTATAAAATAACAGCCGTAAGTGGATATGGTCACAGTGATTATCTACCACATACTAGGCCATTTATTAGAGATAGATCAGTGGGCAAACAAGGTTACTATCCTCCCAGAATTTTGCATTCCAGTGGGATGATATATATAATAAACACATCTAGTACATTAAGAAAAGAAGAATGCTGTAAAAAAAATAGAGTGTTATGGACTGAATTGTGTCCTACCCCAAATTCATGTGTTGAAGTCCTAGCTCCCGAAACAATGGTATTTGGAAATGAGGACTCAGGGAGGTAATTAGGTCATGAGAGTAAAGTCTTCATGATGGGATCAGTGTCCTTATAAGAAGGGACACAAGACAGCTCTCTCTTTCCCTCTTTCTGTGCACAAAAAAGAAGTAATGTAAGCATTCTGTAGGATACCGCCAGCTTTAAGTCAAGATAAAAGGCGTCAGAATAAAACCAACTTTGTTGACACCTGGACCTTGAACTTTCCAACTTCCAGAACTGTGAGAAATACGTGTCTGTTGCTTAACCTACTCAGACTATGCATTTCGTTATGACAGCCTGAACTGAGATGGAGAATGATGTGAGGTGGAAAGGCTCTGCTGTGTTGGTCAGGATGGTCTGGGAAAGCTGATGTGTTTGAACAGAGCTTGATAAAAATAAGAGAGCAAGTCAGGCAGAAATGTAAGGAAGAACAGCATGAGTGGAGGGAGTAGTAGGTACAAAAGGCCTAAACAGAGAATGGGCTAGGCAAGGCCTCTAAGGATGGAGGTCAGGAAGCAAAAGGGAATGCCAGTGAGCAGAGGAGAGAGAACCAGGGCCTAGCAACACAAGGAAGCCAGTCATTGGTGAGGCTTTAGAGAGGAAGTGGTAATCAGGTGGCTGCTGCAGAGTGGCTCCTTCAGAGTGCAGATGTAAGGTGATGGGTGCTAGACTACAAAGGCAGCAGAGGATTTCCTGATGGGCAGACCTGGGGTTTGCCAAAAAGCAGCAGCAGAATGACCCACATCTTTGACCTGAGCCACTGAGTAAATTGAGGTGCCATTTGCCAAGATAGTGAAGGCTGAAGTAGAAGCAGGCTTTGGGGGTTGAATCAGACATTTTAAATGAGACTTGGCCTCTTAGTGAAGAGGCCAAATAAATGTTGAATAAAGAGTGGACCTGGGAACCAGCAGTTAGCGTAATGGCTATGTCGCTGGACTCCCACGTAGTCGACCGCGGTTCGTGTCCCGGACCCGGTGGCTTAAAACTCACGCCGGGCGCGTGTGCGTGCGTGCCCAAGATCCCGAGAGGAGAATGGAGGAGAAGGGATTGCGGCGTGACCATCCCCCCTGGGGGGTGATTTCTCGCTTTCTGTCTCTATGTCTCTCTCTGTCTGTCTGGCGGGACTGGAATTATAAATCTAGAGTCAACAGCATGGAGATGGTATATAAAGTCATAGGACTGGATGAGATAAGGTGAAAGGTGAATACATATACATGGGAAAAGCCCCGAGTGTGAGGTCTGGGACTTTCCGATAGTTAGACGTTGGGGTGTTGAGAAGGATCCGATGAAGGAAACTGAGAAAGGGTACTCCAGCGAGGAATGGGGTGAACCAGGAGAGTACAGTCATCCTTCATAGCCACAGGTAATTGGTTGCAGGAGCCACACAGATACAAAAATCCACACATGCTCAATCCCTTATATAAATGGAATACTATTTGCACATAAACTATGCACATCCTCCAGCATAACTTAAGTCATCTGTAGGTTACTTATAAGTAATCTTAGCATTGGATATCAGTGAAAAAGAAATATATAAATAAATTTCTTTAGCATCTCTCTTCCAGAGAGCCACCTCTTCCCATAATATGTAATAAGTGAAGTGGTCTAGCTGCATTGGTGGTTGTTTGGATCTGAGGATGTAGAACCTATGAATATGGAAGGCTGTTTACTGCCTGTAGCCAAGTGCATAGAGGGTCTCATGGGGGGGACCTACCATCTGTGTCAATTGCTGAGAGGGTAAGAAAGCTGAGGGAGGAAAATGGGTTAACTGGCTTTGGCAATATGGTGCTTACTGGTCAGTGTGACAGGAATGGCTGGGAAAAAAGCCTGACTGGAGAGGGTTCAAGAGAGTGAGAGACAAGAATAGGGAACTCTTTCAAGAAATACTGCTATAAAGAGGAGCCAGCAAGTGGGGGTAAAGTTCAGGGCAGAGTGGGAGGGTGAACATGAATTTATCCAAATATCTGTGGGACACTTCCTGAAAATTAGAAATGAAGTCTGCTGCCTTCTCTCCTTTGCGTAACACTCTGACTGTAAGTCTTTCACATACTTGGTTCACATAGTCTACTTGATTCTCGACATTTTTAGATAACGAAAAGAAAAAATTCAAATAGGTAAAGTAACTTACTTAAGTTGTATAGAACCAAATGTGGGAGCCAGACCCTGTCACCCTATGTTGGAATGGTGTTATAGAAAGACTGGATTTATAGGTTAGTAAATAAAATGTCTCACATTACAAAACTTCATGAAGAGCTATAATAATCTTGACTGTTATTTTTCATATCCAAGAGAGGTTGAGCATCCTTAATCTGAAAATCTCCGAACTCCAAAATTTTTAAAGCATTAACATGATGTCAAAAGTGGAATATTCAACACCTGACCTTATGTGACAGGTCACAGTCAAAACCCGGCAGTACAAAAATATTGCATATACTCTTTATGTTATGTGTATAAGGCAGGCGTGAAATGAATGAATTTTGTATTTAGACATGGGTCCCATCCCCAAGATATCTCATTATATATATGCAAATATTCCAAAATCCTTAAAATATGGAAAATTTGAAGCCCTCTAGGCCCCAATCATTTTGGATAAGGGATACTCATGTTTATTACTAAAAAAAAAAAAAAGAGTGGACCTCAGGGGACAGGCTGGGACTGGAATTATAAATCTAGAGTCAACAGCATGGAGATGGTATATAAAGTCATAGGACTGGATGAGATAAGGTGAAAGGTGAATACATATACATGGGAAAAGCCCCGAGTGTGAGGTCTGGGACTTTCCGATAGTTAGACGTTGGGGTGTTGAGAAGGATCCGATGAAGGAAACTGAGAAAGGGTACTCCAGCGAGGAATGGGGTGAACCAGGAGAGTACAGTCATCCTTCATAGCCACAGGTAATTGGTTGCAGGAGCCACACAGATACAAAAATCCACACATGCTCAATCCCTTATATAAATGGAATACTATTTGCACATAAACTATGCACATCCTCCAGCATAACTTAAGTCATCTGTAGGTTACTTATAAGTAATCTTAGCATTGGATATCAGTGAAAAAGAAATATATAAATAAATTTCTTTAGCATCTCTCTTCCAGAGAGCCACCTCTTCCCATAATATGTAATAAGTGAAGTGGTCTAGCTGCATTGGTGGTTGTTTGGATCTGAGGATGTAGAACCTATGAATATGGAAGGCTGTTTACTGCCTGTAGCCAAGTGCATAGAGGGTCTCATGGGGGGGACCTACCATCTGTGTCAATTGCTGAGAGGGTAAGAAAGCTGAGGGAGGAAAATGGGTTAACTGGCTTTGGCAATATGGTGCTTACTGGTCAGTGTGACAGGAATGGCTGGGAAAAAAGCCTGACTGGAGAGGGTTCAAGAGAGTGAGAGACAAGAATAGGGAACTCTTTCAAGAAATACTGCTATAAAGAGGAGCCAGCAAGTGGGGGTAAAGTTCAGGGCAGAGTGGGAGGGTGAACATGAATTTATCCAAATATCTGTGGGACACTTCCTGAAAATTAGAAATGAAGTCTGCTGCCTTCTCTCCTTTGCGTAACACTCTGACTGTAAGTCTTTCACATACTTGGTTCACATAGTCTACTTGATTCTCGACATTTTTAGATAACGAAAAGAAAAAATTCAAATAGGTAAAGTAACTTACTTAAGTTGTATAGAACCAAATGTGGGAGCCAGACCCTGTCACCCTATGTTGGAATGGTGTTATAGAAAGACTGGATTTATAGGTTAGTAAATAAAATGTCTCACATTACAAAACTTCATGAAGAGCTATAATAATCTTGACTGTTATTTTTCATATCCAAGAGAGGTTGAGCATCCTTAATCTGAAAATCTCCGAACTCCAAAATTTTTAAAGCATTAACATGATGTCAAAAGTGGAATATTCAACACCTGACCTTATGTGACAGGTCACAGTCAAAACCCGGCAGTACAAAAATATTGCATATACTCTTTATGTTATGTGTATAAGGCAGGCGTGAAATGAATGAATTTTGTATTTAGACATGGGTCCCATCCCCAAGATATCTCATTATATATATGCAAATATTCCAAAATCCTTAAAATATGGAAAATTTGAAGCCCTCTAGGCCCCAATCATTTTGGATAAGGGATACTCATGTTTATTACTAAATCACCCAGGAGAGGATGTTGTTTCTTATGAGTGCCACTTTGCAATGCGAGGTGTATTGGGAAATCTCACCTTTTCAGCAAAGATGGGGTTTCCTGATAAGTGGCTCAAGTGCATGAACTCCAAATGCAGGGTTCCAAATTCTGCCAGAATACTGCTGCCTCCCGAGGCCCAGGGCCAGTTCCTTCCAATACCGCTAAAGAAGAAAGGACACTGAGTAAGGGTCAGACTAATGCCACATTCACAGTTCTGAATAGAAGTGAAACAGTTTTTAAAAATATGATATCTCAGCTAATGGTTCATTTAGAATATTGTAAAAATCGAGCATTGTTTTCTTTGGATACGGATTTTAGGTTCTGATTCCTATTTCCAAATTGAAAATTGCTGTTGACTTAAGTCAGAAAGAAGTTTCAGTGAGCTTGCTGTTGCCAAGCAGACAAACATTTTGGAAGGTACAGAAGCTGTAATATATAGAGATGTACAACCATTCCAAGTAGAACGTAAAACATCAGTCCCAAACACTCACTCTCACCAGGGCCAAATGTCATATAAGGTCTTTTAACATTTTAATTAATTTCAGCCTGGGACTCCACAGAATTTTAGACATTCACATTATGTACGTAATTTTACTTGGGTAAAAGATAAATTGCAGAGACTCTTTACTTACATATGCACTTTATTCCTCTCCAGATCCACTCCCCCTTTACTAGTCCACTTTTCTTAGACTTGTCTTCACATATTTTATTTGTTTTTAAAGTATGTTTTCTAAGGCACTAACTCATTCCCTATATTATTTCATTTATACTCATGGATCTCAACAAAGTTATGTATACAAAGCTGAAAAAAAGTCAGAAGCCTGACTTCTACAAATTATGGCCTGTGGCCCGTCTTGGAGAAATGCTTTATAAAAATAGTCTTTTGAAAAATAGTTACGAACATGTGTACACACAAGTACACAGAAAGTGTACTTGAGATGTGGTCATTCTCTTGGGCACCATTCATTTCTGAAAAGCCACTTAAAACTTCAAGCCATATGTGTTAATTCAAATAAAGAACAAGGTCAATTACTGCTTTGAATAGTACATTTCCTTTCTGATATCTGAAGGCCCACCTTTTGATTTTCGTTCACATGTACTTTCATTACATGCCTACTATTTGCCAGAGACTAGACGTAAGCACTGGGTTACAAGCAATTTTGATAATAGTCACCATTTTTCTTAAAGATCTTGTAATGGGAGAGAACGACCGAGGCATCAGTAATTCCAACCGAATACAATACATGCCAAGATAAACACATGAGGAGTTCGCTGAGCCTCTCAAGCTAAGACACACACAACACAATGGCTTCTTCTAAGAGAAGACTCCTGAGTTGGTTCTAGAAAGAAAAGTAAAAGTGAGGAACAGCATGAGGGAGCATCTCCACAGGGAGAGACCGCAAAAGCACAGGAGCTGGTCAGGAACTAGAGGTAGCCTCTGACACTGGGAGCAAGAGGAAGGGAAGATGGTGGAAGAGAGGGTGTAAGATAAGCTGAAGCCAAGGTCTTAAAGGCTGTGCCATTCTCACTTTCCTTTCTTTCCAAGGTATACCTCATTTAAATGCCACTCTTGGTGTCCCCTGCATTTCCTGACCACCCTCTTGTGTTTTTGCCTTCTATCAGTCACAGTGGTGGGTATGTTCCTCTAGTCCTGTCACTGTACTGGCTGCTAAGCTGCCGAGAAGTGCCGAAAAAAAGGGGAAAATAAAATGACAGCTCGTATCTGAAATCCCTTATCCCTTGTTCCTTTTAACAGCAAAATCTAGATTTTCCTTCTGAAATGCAGATGTGTGGCACACCTAATAAAAAGTAAACAAAGGTAAAACATAGAGCTGTGAGATTCATGTAGCCATTTATTTTAGAAAATGCCCTAAATTTGTTAGGTTCTGGGAATGTGAGTCAGTTTTCATTTTTATAGTTGGATTAGATAAAAGGAATATTCAATCATCCAAATAGGATGAATAGCTACTTTCAAATCTTATTAACATATGGCAAATGCATATAGTAATTGGTCATTAATTTGCTGTCATGACATATCAATTTTTTATTCCAATCATTCCATCACTGACCAAGGTCAATAAAACTATTACACAAAAGGAAAATTTCTATAGTTTGGAGAAATATTAAAAATACAGCCAGAACATATGTGGGTAAGAGAGGATGACTTTATCTTAGAGAAGGAAGAGAACAAGGTGCTGAGGAGGCCCTGCCTAATCTGCAGAGCTCCAGGGACTGGTTCTTGTCAGTTCAGGGGATTAGAGGATGTGCCACACACTCAGATGTGGACATTAAGCAATATCTCTGTATTAAACTACCACTCAAGTTACTTGTGTACCACACGTTTGTTCTCAGCCATTAGTGTGGTGAATCAAGACAGCACCGGAGAGGTACTGAAAATTTTCACTATGCTAAAAAATGAAGACTTAAAAGGGTTATATATTTTCCCTCCCTCCTCCTTTGTACATATCCATATCAGAAGGAAAACAGCACCCTTTTCTAGTACTGTTTAATTGTACAGGGAGTAAGAACATTAAAAGCATTAGCAAAGTATAGACCTTACTAATAGAAAGCTGAATAGAAAATACATGGTATGTTTATATGAAATGTTGGTTTTGAATAGCATTCCTTCAACGTACAGAATCATTATATTTCAGTAAGATTGTTTCCAACACAGTGGTTGTACTGGGTCCTCAATGTAAGTCAGGTGAGGGGATCGAGTAACCTGAAAAGGCATTTAGGTTATATTATATTATAAGCTTTTCCTTGGGCAGAGTTGCAAAAATCTGCAGATTGACCTGGAGGGGGACATGGACACATACCATGGGCCACTGCAGCTGAAATGTGTCTGTGTCTTGGGACATGGCTGTCCCTTTTGTGCAGCAAGCATGCACTCTGTCAAAACCAAGTTTTGGTTACTCACAGAATGAGAGGAATAAGCAGATAGATTTCCAAGACGGTTTTGTTTCCAAATTCTGACTTAAAATATCTTTAACTTCAGCACTGTGATCACAGTACTTTTTTTTTGAGAGAGATTTTTTTCTATAGGGTATATACGCTTGCCAGAGAGATAGAGAGAAACAGGGAGACAGAAAGTGAGAAATCATCCCCCAGGAGGGATGGCCACACTGCAATCCCTTTTCCTCCATTCTCCTTATGGGATTTTGGGCATGCACGCACACACGCCTGGTGTGAATTTTAAGCTGCCAGGTCCTGGGCTCGAACCACGGTCTACTGTGTGGGAATCTAGCAACATAACTATTTTACTATCTGCTGGTCTCAGACACAATATTTAAAAGGCAGTTTTGGTGTTCTTTTTCTGGTCTGCTTTACAAACAGTAATTAAATTTTTAGAAAAAATATTTTAAAAATAAATAAATAATTTATGTTCAAAAACTATTACTTCTATAAGGAAGGTATGAGAGGGAGAAATAATTAAATATTTCCAATCTTGTTATAATGATTACATTTTAAGCCAAAATGATGATTTGGCATATAGAAATGTAAACACAGAAAGGCAATTAACATGATCTGAGGGGCTGCCAAATGTTTGGTTCAAAGCCTCCAAGCTGAACTTCAAAGTCTTGTATCACTCGAATTTCATTTATTTCTGTTTCCTCTAATCCCTAGCTCTTCCATTCTAAATTACATGACTATTTATTATATATATTTTAATGTTTAATTTAAATGTTCAGGATTCTATGAAGGTAGTAAGTATTTGAAAACAAAACACCGCAACTAAAGTAACTGATTTTGGCTATTGTGATTAGAAACATGGCTTTTAAAGAACTGAGTCACTATGATATTTTTTTAAGAAAAAATTCGGAATACTATTTTGTTGCTTTAGAGACTATAATTTGAGTGTAATTTATTAGCAGTGGTAATGTACTTGCTCATCCTACTGTACTCAAAAGCAAGAAGGTATAATTACTTACTGACCTCATAGCTCTGATAAGCAATGAGCTTTACCTACTTTTCTTTTTGTCTCTTGGGAATGCTTAATAGGGCTGGAGGAAGGAACTACAACGCTAATGGTGCTTTCTACTCATGTTGGAGTCCCACAGGAGAGCTGCTAATTCTTTTCCTAGAGCTTGTAATGACTGAAGTAGCAGGAGGATTGTTCTGAATTGGTAGTGTATCCTTTCAAACTAATCTTAACCAGCAGTATGGAAAGGTACATGGTATAGTGACAGCCCAGATCCAATGTAGGTCATTAACATATATTTTGCTACCTAGTGTAATCAAATGCAATAGGTAAAGAATTTATAGAATTGAAACAATGCTAAAACATGTCCAGATGAGTATATACACAAGGCATTAAATAGTTGTAAAGTCTTGATTAGCTATTATAGCTTTCAATTTACTGTTCCACGTTGCTTGCTAGTCGATGCAAATAGGGAAATGGGTCAATAGAGAATTTTCTTGAAGATTCTTGCCTAATTTCTAATTAGCTGATCAGTAAACAAATTGCCTTCATGTCCAGAATACAGTTTGTTCTGGAGGGTTATGGAGTTATCAGTTTCGAGGAGGAATAAAATTCCCATATCCTACATATTGGTTTGTTGGAAAAGTCATGATGTATTTTTCTATGCAACAATGTGTCATGACTTTTCTGACTCAGTATTATAGTAAGCCCTAAGTCATGTATGTAAAAAAAAGCTGCACACATGGCTATTTAATTCAAAAGAGCATGTAATCCAATGTTATTCCTTTTGGATTTTAACACAAATTAGGAAAGACTAATTAGAAATTTCATGAATGATTGTTTCATTTTGTTGTATTCCCAAAGCTAATTGATTCTGAGATAAAGCAATTTCTTTTTCACTTACAAATACTTCCTTTCTATAAAGGTTTGTACAGTGCTGATCTTTCCAGTCTTTTCACTCTAAGATCTCACTAAGAGCTGGGCAAAAATTCCAGGGACTGGCATTCTAAGGCTAGCTAAGATTCTACTGCAGCATGTCCATAGAAAAACCCAACTGGAGAAGACTATTTCCTGAGGACTCTCATGGAAGAAAGGTGGCTTAAAAGGGCAGTCGTTTGATTGAATTAATTAATAATCCACAGCCTGCTGCTTTAAATCTCCAAAGAATATATACACTCGAGGCAAATATTTAAAATTAGTTATATCTTGCTCAATCTCATCATGAGTATATATTTTACAGTTACATGAATGCTTATTTTAACTTATTTTAATGCCACTATCCTTGCATTAGACTATTTTGGCTTGTGACGGAGGCAGGGTTATGAAGACTCTAATTCAAAAAATAACCTGTTCCCGAGGTCCAAAGATGCCATAATTCTTTTTTGTTCAGCTGTCCTTTAGGCAAGATCTCCTTGCCGGGGCTGGCAGGTGGCATGGTGGTTAAGGGCGCTGGACTCCCACATGGCTGATTGTGGTTTGAGTCCCTGAGCTGGCAGCTTCCTTTCACACTTTCCTACTCTCTCTCTTTTACTCTGTCCCTCTCTAGTCAAATTTAAAATAATAAATAAATAAATAAAATAATTTTTGCATTTTCATGCATTGAGGATATGCATGTATGCACACACATGTACTTTATTTTGCCTTAAAAAAGAAAAAGGAATCTTATTTTGCATGTTGCTATAAATGTAAATTCCATTTTTTATGAACATTTTCCATGCCAATTAATGTATGCTGAATGAGTGCAAAGTATCAGATGGAATGGATACATTCTTATTTATTTACACATGCCTTACATTGAAGCTTATTTATTTTTATTTTTTATTTTTGCCATTACAAATAATTTACTGATATGTCTAGTTTCTTTTCAAACCTTTTTTCCTTTTTTCAGACAAAAATGTCTACAGAGAGTCCAGCTGGAAGATGTCCATGTAATTGTCTAAGTGGATAATGAGGATAAATTTGGGAATGTATATTGGAGGTATAACTGTCCATGATAGAGTTATTGCTCTTTACAGTGTGGGTCTATAATATTTCATCACATTTGTTGTCTCTAGAACTTGGGATATTTAAAATCCATATTTTTGAAATCACTGCATCAAGCCCTTTAAAATTGAGGAAGGGGAAGCTACATACAATCATTTATCTCCAGACTCTTTTCTAATGATCTTTAGGATAGAATGGAAGACAGTATATTCTATTTTCATAAACAGTAATTCACTAAATGAGTTAGCAGACATCCACTGGAAATTCCTTCTTTGATTTTGGATATAATCGTCCCATTATTTTAAGAATTCAACCCATTATTCCCAAGCAGTCTTTAAGATACCAAGACTATAGTGAAATCTGGCTACCTTTGTTCATCTTATTGTTTGCCTTTTACTCGGAGAGTATGTGGGCCATCTATAGGTCAAGCTGTATGAAATCAGTACAGATCCAGGCTTTTAATAATTCTCCAAATTCTATTGTGCCGTCTCCTGCTGTAACCAGAGTGGCCAGTATGGTTCACTTCTATTGGACTTTAGGATCATCAGGGACAGACGCTGCTGTGTGCACCCATGTAATCACAAAGTCTGGAGCAGCACCAAGAGACAAAGGTGCTCAATATATGCTGAACTTATAAAATTAAAAGCAAATTCAAAAGATCTGGGTCATTGGCTCCCACCCCAAACTTACATCTAAATAATATAATCTGGTATTTACTGACATCATACACATGCCTACTGACAGCCACTTAAGAATAATATCCTCCTCCAGGCTGATCACATGTTTTACTATTATACACCTGAAGTAGTAGAAAACATGCTTTATCTAAGAGTAGAGATATGAGAAAATGAGGAAAATAAGGAAAGGTGATTAATTCTTATGAAGGTTAAATTTTATTCAATTTAAGATGGTCATTTTTAAAAAAATCTATGTCCTCTCTACTTTTTGTGATATTGAGCTTATCTTTTTCTTTCTTTCTTTTTTTTTTTTTTTCTTGCAGAGGTTTTTTCTATAAGGCACATGTGCTTGCCAGACAGACAGAGAGAGACAGAGAGACAGAAAGCGAGAAATCACTCCCTGGGGGGATGGCCATGCCGCAATCCCTTCTCCTCCATTCTCCTCTCGGGATCTTGGGCATGCACGCACATGTGCCTAGTGTGAATTTTAAGTCACTGGGTCTGGGACTCGAACCGCGGTTGAGTACATGGGAATCCAGTGACATAGCCATTACGCTAACCATTCCTCTAACTTCTGGTCCCTCTTTTTTTTTTTAAATGACATAATGGTAGTTTTTTTTTTTTTTTTTTTTTTTTTTTTTTTGTACGTGTTCTTTTGGTAAATGCTTCCAGCAAAATAAAAACAATGGTAGGGGCTGTCAGGTGGTGAGGTGGTTAAGGCACTGGACACTCACATGGCCAGTCATGGTTTGAGTCCTGGATTTGGCTGCTTGTTTTCTCACTTTCTCACTGTCTCTCTTTAGTGAGAATATATGTTCTATAGCAAATAAAAATAATTAAGTTAAATTAAAGAATTAAAAAAATAAAAACAATGGCAACTTAAGGCCAGTTTGGTTTCTTTTTTTCTTTCTTTTTTGGAGAGGTTTTTGCTATAGGGCACGTGCGCTCGCCAGACAGACAGAGACATAGAAACAGAAAGCGAGAAATCACCCCCCAGGGGGGATGGTCACACCACAATCCCTTCTCCTCCATTCTCCTCTCGGGATTTTGGGCACGCACGCACACGTGCCCGGCATGAGTTTTAAGCCATCGGGTCCAGGACGCGAACCGCAGTCGTCTACATGGGAGTCCAGTGACATAGCCATTACGCTAACTGCTGGTTCCCTAGGCCAGTTTCTTAATAATTAGGGACACCTGCTTCACTTGGCCCAGGGAAGTTCAAAGTCTGGAACCACTGTGCCTTCTGAGGACACAGCTGAAGCAACATAGCAATCCCTATTGGAAAGAACAGTTTACTCTCAATTATGTCCAAAACGAATGTTACTTTTTGGCAGAAATTCTGAGGTATAAAAGGACAGCATTCTATTCAACAGTTAAAGAATAAGCACTTTAGGACTGCATCTTGCCTCGTTCAGCAAGTTAGACTGAGCCAACCATCACCTGTGATTTACCAAGGGCTTCCAATGTGCCAGTTACTGTAAAATGCAAACCTCAAATGCTGGAGAAATATGTTGAGGTATTTTCATGGACAAGATGACCGGCCCTGAAATTTTGAGGGTGAGGCCTCAGTTATAACTCTATTAAGTTTTTGTTTAAGTAGTTGAGTAGAGGAAAAACAGTTTTTGGAGAACTACTTCTGATCTTCTTCTAGGCATCCCTCACAGCTCTAGGCCAAGAAATCAAATTGTTGTAATTAAACTTAAATACCAGAAACTAAACTTTAGTATGTAAAAAGCACATTGATATCAGCAGATCCTCTTAGTCTTTTCCAGATATTAAACCACATGAGGATAACTGGGAAGAATTCATTCCTTGATGCCTAGTAACTATACTTCAGAATGGGCAATAAATTGTTTTTAAGGCAAGACTAATAAAAAGAATGCTAAAGTAAGAAATCTTTAGTGAGAAAATATAGTTAAATCCTATAATTATTGTTTGAATTCCCAAATGATGAATTAATGGCAGGAAAGTTTGAGAAAACAGATGATGTTTAGATAGTCAGGGCCCCATAATTAAGGTGCATGTTTTAGGCTGCATTAAGTAAGCTTAGATATTTTTCTTATATCAAATGTAAATCTAATCAAACCGAAAAACTAGACAGCTAATTAAACCACCTTATAATTTTAAATGGTAGCTCTTCCAAGGTTTATATTTTTACATGAGAAGTAACACACGAATAAAAATGTGTGCATAGCTGTGGTAAGAACAAATAGATTCAGGGATTAATCTCAACAGATGCTGGAGAATAAAGCCATGAAGCCACTTCATTCTCATTTTCCTGCCTTCTGCCTACAGCTTAGGGCTTGGAGTCTGGTGGAAGCAGTGTTATGAAATAGTTTGGCATCTAAAGTTTAAAAACAAAGATTAAAAAAAATCATGACAAAAGAATAAAGAAGACAATTAGACAAAATATGCCAAAAGAAAAAAGAGTGCCATGAAAAACAAAGAAAACAACCCAATGACAAAGACAGGTATTCCTCTCAACAGAACTGCAACTACTACTGCTAAACCAACATCGGCTGTGGTCCTCAGAAACACCATTATATAAAATGTAGTCGGTGTCAAAAGGAATCTTGATGCTGCCTTGTGACAGCCTCTGTGATTAATTTTTCATACTCAGCTTATCTTCCTAACTGGAGAATGAGGTCTAAAAACACGGAGACAATTCTGTTTCTGTTTTCCTTTTCTCTCTCTTCCTTCCTTCCTTCCTTCCTCTCGCTTCCTTCCTTCCTTCCTTCCTTCCTTCCTTCCTTCCTTCCTTCCTTCCTTCCTTCCTTCCTTTCTTTCTTTCTTTCTTTCTTTCTTTCTTTCTTTCTTTCTTTCTTTCTTTCTTTCTTTCTTTCTTTCTTTCTCTTTCTTTCTTTCTCTCTCTCTCTCTTCCTCCCTTCCGTCCTTCCTTCCTTCCTCTCTTTCTTTCTCTCTTTCTTTCTTTTTTAAGTTTATTCCATGAACAAGTGAGAGAGAGAGAGAGAGGAGATAGCACTCCGACAGGGTCTTGAGACTGCAGTCCACTCCAGCCTCAGCGGCCTGGATCATGGGTATCGGCGTGCCAATGTGTGTACTCAGGGAGGTCTCCAGACTGGAACCAGAACCTTGCCATGTGGGTCAGCCTGGCAGTGTTGTGTTACCACTCCACCCTGTTTTATCTCCCCCTGCCCCTTTTATTAGACTTCAAGATCTAGGTGCTAGGGGTGCTTAGCACTGCTGTGGAGTCTCTGCTTTGAAGCTTTGTCAGTGGGCAGAGGTAGGAATTTTTAAAGGCTCCACACTGATGCTTCCATTCAGGTTCAAGTTCCCATCTGACCTTTGCCCAGCCTACATTCATTCTCTTTTAGTAAGATCCCTGGCTCCCAAGGACAGCAATACACTTACTCATTTGCTCTAGCCCAAATTAAAAGCAGTGGCTGCAGAAATCATATAACCCTCTTGACCTCATTACCTCCCAAAGGGGCCATCAACAAACACTGTCACTTTGGGTGACAGGGTTTCAGCATATGGGTTTGGGAGGTGGGAGGGCCGCAAACATTCAGTCCACCTCACTCAGCCTCCCCAGGAATGCTCCAAGCTGTACGGCTGGCCCTCTTGATAATTTCTTTCTTTATTCTGTTTCTGTTTTCCTTTTCTCTCTCTTCCTTCCTTCCTTCCTTCCTCTTCCTTCCTTCCTTCCTTCCTTCCTTCCTTCCTTCCTTCCTTCTTTCTTTCTTTCTTTCTTTCTTTCTTTCTTTCTTTCTTTCTTTCAATCTATTTCTTCTATGGGGGAGAGAGAGAGAGAACAAACCCTCCCAACAGGGTCTTTATGGCACAATATACCCCCAGTGTCAGTTTGCTTAGACCCCTGCCTGCTCAGGGAGGTCCCAGGACATGCACCCAGGACCGTGGATCCGGTTGCATTACCACAGTACCATCTATCACCTGACCCCCAATTCTCTCTCTCTCTTTTTTTTTACCACCTCCATTCCCTCAAATAGGTATTTACATAGTAGGTGCCATACGTTGCTAATTGATACATTTATACATGGCAGCGACTAGTCTATTTCTAACAGATTATACTAATCCATAATACTTTCTATAAAATTCAAGGTGTACTACTCATAGGTGAAATAGTTTACATGTACTGAGATTTAATTTATATGTTTACCTTTTATTTACATGTTTACACATCTTTACTGATTAAGATTTTTTTTAATACTTTTGGAAAATATATTGAAAATGTGTATTCCTAACAACTTTTACAAAGTGTGAATTATCAAAATGCATGGTTTACATGTTCTGAACTTTTAGTAGTCTCCTAATGGTAATACTAACATTTTCAAAAATATTTCAAAGAACTGAGCAGCTGGATGATAGAACTTTGAAAATAAAATTATATAGTTTTTAGGAGGCATATTAAAAATATATGATTTTGGGGGCAGGACCAGTGGTGCAGCAGTAAAATAGGATGCTCTGTGTGACTGACCCCACAGAAAGGTTCCAGGTTCTCATCTAGAGACCTTGATATGCTTACTAGGCATGCATGTACCCATGACTGCAGGCTGGCTGAAGCTGGGGTGGATTGTGGCATCATGACATTCATTATTGGGGGTGCTGTCTGTCTCTGTCTGTCTCATTCATGGAATAAATAAGTCAACTTTAAAGAACTCCAACAAATTGTATGTATTGACCAATATAACTGCAGTTTGCAAAAAATTATTTACTGTGTATTTGCTCTGTAAAATGTGAGAAATGAAAACATCAGTATAGTATTTTGTGAAAAATTACAATTGGTATTTTAATTTTAAAGATATATTCAGATAAATGAGCACAGATATTAAAAAAACTAGCTTTTAGTAACTGCATTTTTTAGAAAGCATTATAAAATGTTAAAAACATCAAATAGTATTTTAAGTTAGAAATCATAATCATCCTTATTTTACCTGCAAGAAACAGGGAAAAGGGCGGGGGGGAAACCCTTCCTTTTTTATGTCTGCTAATTGAGTTAGGCCTTTGCATGGCATTACATCAGTGCAAACCCAAGGCAAAAGGTACATAGAATTTTATGTAGTAATTTGGAACAAAGCAGTCATTCTTCACCATTAGGAGTGGAGTCTGGTAAGAAGAGTCTCCAAGAGATAAAGGAATCTGGAATGTAAGGGAGAGGCTGAACTTTGGACTAATTATAGCTTAAGACTAAGATAAGACTTTCCCACAAAGATACAGTGCGAAATGAACTGTTGTGAAATAAAACTGAACTAGTGGGAGGATTCCAGGGCTTTATGGGTTGGGTCTACACTTGAAATATATCTTATGGATATGATGAATGCCTTCTCTTTCCTTCAATGCCAAAACAACACAATGTTTATTGGTTATTTTCTCCCTCATTCAAAATAGAAATGATTTCTTAGATCCCATCAGGAAAATGTGCATTCTTAGAATTGAAGGTGACCTACTTCTGTTACTAGTAGAGGCATTCACACTGGCAAATGTGAAATGACATGATTCTTTTAATATGTGAAGTGCTAAGACAAAAACAAAACAGGATGATATGACAAGAGTCTGATGGTGAGCTGTTCAGATTGACTAGTCGGGAGAATTTATTGAAGGAGATAACTTCAAGCTGTGGCCAGAATGATCAAGTGAACCTGCCGGTGAGTGAAGACCTGAAAGTGGCTCCCACAAGTGTTCTAAGATGGGCATGATGCTGCAAAGTATGAAAACAGAAGGCTGTTTTATACCTCAGAAATTAGCAGTGAGGGGACTCCAGTGCAAGGAACCTGAACAGCTCATAAACAGGCCAATCACACAGGGCACTTAGGACAGAGTGAGCACTTGAGCTTAGTCTAAGTGCAGTGAGAAGTCACTGGCTCTTAATCAGTGGGTGATGAAATCTGATTTGCATTTTTAAAATTCACTCTGGACACTGTAGGAAGAACAGAATCCATAAATGTGAGATAAGGAACAAGCAAGCAAATGGTCTAGTCTAGAGGCATTTGGTGATGACATGGACTAGACACTAATGGTACAGATGAACAGACACAGAGAAGGGGCTATGTTTTGGAAATAAAGAGTTGTCAGGAAGAACTGAAGTTGGATGAAGGAAGATAAGAATAAAATATGATTTCTAGTTTTTGGCTCTAATAGTAGGGTGAGTGCTATTGCCACTTAAGATAGACAAGTCCTATTGAAGAAGGAATAGGTATGATAAAGACAAGCATGAGATCTATTTTTTCTTTTTAAAATTTTTTTATATTATGTTTAATCACATAAATCTTTATAGTGTATAACATTTCTTTTCCGGCATGATTACCATGCATATCAGTCAAGACAAAGATGTTACTAACCATATCATCATCATCAAATAGCTTTTCATTGTTTTTCAGATCATTATTATTATTATTTTTATTGGAGAGGTTTTTTTGCTATAGGGGTGTGCGCTCGCCAGAAAGACAGAGAGAGACAGAGAGACAGAAAGCAAGAAATCACCCCCCCAGGGGGAATGGCCATGCTGCAATCTCTTCTCTATTCTCCTCTTGGGATCTTGGGAATGCACGAATATGCACCCATCGTGAGTTTTAGCCACTGGGTCCAGGACTCAAACCGCAGTCGACTACATGGGAGTCCAGCGACATAGCCATTATGCCAACTGCTGGTCCCCAGATTATTTATTTTTTATTTTTATTTTTTAAAACATTCAATCACTATACATCATCTGGCTTGTAAAGAGAATTTACCTAACATGAAATACTTCTCAGACCAGTCCAATAGTGAATATATACATGTTATCATCAACAGGTAATAAGCCATTTCAGTGTCCTGCAAATGTCATGCCTCTCTATTTTGTTCTCATATAAAGAAAATAACATGCATGTGGTAAAAAGTAGAAAAGATATAAAAATTGATAGAATATTGGGTTGTCAGGAAAGTCATGATGTGTTTTTGTTTTTATATAGAAAAACAGAAAAATACATCATGACTTTCCAGACAACCTAATAGGAATGCATCTGCTTCATACTCCAGATCTTACTGTTACTCTGCAGAGTAAACACCATCAGTAATTTAATAAAAAATTTTCCAAAATTTCCTAATGCATTGTCATATATTCAAGAGACAAAAATTAAGAAAAGGAAAGTATACTGTACATCTTGTTTTATAGCGTGTTTCATGAAAAAGTAAAGCGTTCTGGTATTCCACCTTGCTATAGCTGCATAGTATTCTGGTGTGTGAGTGTACAGTGGCTTATTCAACATTTTTCTCGTGTTTCAAGTTTTGCTGTCAAGAGCAATGTTGGACAGGCAGGCATGAACAGGTCTCCAGAACAAAATCTTTCAAGTGGAATTCCAGGCCGCAAAGTACATATTTAAAATTTAATGAACACTACTCAAGTGCCTTCCAAAGACTTAGTAATACAATAAACTCCCTCTAAATGTACATGAGAATGTTCTAGCTGCTCAGTAACTGGCATTTATCAAAGTGTTGCAACTTGGTCAATCGTCAAGGTAAAAAATAATATCTTAAGCTGTTTTAATTTGCATTTCTTTAATTAGAAGATTCCAATATTTGATGGCCACTGTACATTTTTTCTAAAAAGTACCTACTTATAAGCTTGTCTCATTTATGTAGTGGTGTTACTGCCTCTTTTACTTCTATTAATTCTTTATAAATTAAAAAATTTACACAAATTTTTTACACAAATAACATATATTCATTAATGAGTAAAACAATGTAAATACGACTTAAAAAAAGCTAATATTGTACCTTACATATTAGTAATTTCTCTGGCATCTCCAACCTGCTGATCCTAGTTAACCAACGTTATTCACTAAGGTGAACACAAATACGTGGAGAATGTGTTACTTCTAATAAAGTGGAATTACATTACATACATTAATTAGCAACAGACCTGTTTTAATTAGTGACTCATCATAGATTAATCTTTCTAGGGTAATAATTTTTAACAGCTGCATAAAAATACTCTATAAAATGGATAATCACATTTTTGATTGCCTGAGAGCATATGTGCTTGCCAGAAAAAGAGACAGTAGATATAGAAAGGGAGAAAGTACCTCCCAGTGGAGGGGTGGTCATACCGCAATCTCTTCTCCTCTCTCCATCCCATTGGGATTTTGAGCACACATTTACCTGATGTGTTTTTCAAGCTTTTAGGGCCAGTCAGTCATGTGGGATCCAGCTCCCTTTGCTAGTGGGCTATAGGGCCTGCTTGATAATCACATTTTATCAAGCCAATCTTTTAATGATAAACAGGTAAATATCTCATTTTTTAAAATTTGTTTTTGGTAGAGGGCATGTGCACTCACTGGAGTGAGAGACAGAGACACAAGAGCGAAAGGGGAAAAGTGAGAGAGTACTTCTCATGGAGCATGGACACACTACAATCCCTTCTCTTCCATTTCTCCTTCTCTCTGGGACTTTGAACATGCACACACATATACGTGGAGTGTTTTTTGAGTTGTCAGATCTAAGACTCAAATTGTATAGTCAGCCAGTGGGGTTGAGCCACCTTAACCACCACACAACTGGCTGGCTCATTATTTCCTAATTTTTGAAAAAAATGTTACAATAATGTCACATCAGGCATAAATATTCATTGAAATGTTTTTAAAAAGAGCTTTTTAAAAGAAAAATGCCTTTTATCCATTCTGTGTTTTCTAATATTTTGTCAATTTGTTTTCTTTTAATTTCTAGTCATTTTTTTGGTTATACTAATTGTTATTTGATGAAACTTTCTATTTCTTCCTCTACATATGTTTTAGGTTCTGTGTCCTATATATTATATAAAGCGTTCTCATTTATCCCAAGATTATGTTTTAAAAATCCTGAAAATTGAGGCATGATTAGATTCAACAGTGAAAATTATGGTAATATAGTATATGGATAAGTATAAAATTTATATTTTTAAACTCTGACTATTTCTGTTTTTTAGATTATATACTAGATTAAAAATAAACTGTATTAGGCTTTCCTGTTTAATACTTTAGCTAATTATGACTGAATATTTAAGTGTTTCTAAAGTAACTTTCCCTTTAGAATTCCTTTCTCTTTTTTTGATCTTCCTGTAAAATTGATTGATTTCTTTTTTATAAAGATTTAATAGTTTTCATCAACATTTCCCCTGTAAGAGAGAAAAAAGTTACACTTAAGCAACAAAGAACATTTTATCCAGAAAATCAGGGAATGAGCCAGTGAATCATTAAAGATTATTTATACATTTAGAGTTTTCAGATGTGATTTTAGACAAGCCCCTTAAAGACTCTAAGGCCGTAATTTCATTTGGTACAAATAAAGTAACTCCTGCATACTCTACCTTGTAGGGTTTTAGTGGGATCAAATGGGGTAATACACCCCAAAATGCTTTAAAACTAGGAGTTTAGCACAGAAAAATAGTTTTATCTTTTTTTGGATTACGTAACTGACATTTAGTTAACCAATAGAAATTTGTATTCAGGTTCTTCTCTTCAGTTTTAGAGATGTCTATTCAATAAAAATAAATTTACCAAATGTTCACTTGGAGACAGAAATTATAACACAAGTAGTAATAAAACAAAGGCATTCCCAAGATTTAAAAATGTAACAAATTGCTACTGTTAACAACCAACTTTCTTAAGGCAATTTAATTGCTATACAACTATCAAATTTTTTGTGTCTTCTAGAAAATGGTAATTAAAAGACAAAAAGTATCTAGGGGCCAGCTGGGTAGTGTAGTGGTTAAGGGAGCCAGATGTCACACGATCAATTGTGGTTTGAGTCTCGGACTGAATTGCTTGAAAAACATGCCAGGTGTGTGTGTGTATGTGTGCACATGCCCAAAATCCTGATGGAGAAGATGATGGTGGAGAAGGAACTATGGCATGGCCACGCCCCACTGGCAGGTGCTTTCTCTTTCTCCCATTCTTCCAAGATCTCTGATGAGCACACATAATTTCTGACAATTAAGAAAAAACTAATAGTAAGAGAGTCACAGAAACCAAAGGCAAGGAATATTGTGTATAGTGATTTTTCCATCCACGGATAAAAAAAAAATCAACCTCTTTGGGGACTAGTATAGTATATACTTTCTGCTCGGTGGCTAAGTAATCAACTATGGTCCTTACAGAATCATCATTTAAATGACTCACTTATTTTGAATATCCACATGCATAGGAAATTAATAATTATTCTCTTAAATGATCCCCTGTCAGAATACTTATTTAAAAATGACTTCCAAAAGCTTACTATAGAAATTGTTTTTGGGCCCAAACGTGTTCATTATAACTACTTTATTATAGACAATATATGAGTATAGTGTTTATATAGGACGGTATGATTTTCAGAGCTGCTGATCCAATCACCAGTGAATTAGAGGGTTCTATGCAATAGAAAGCTTAATTTTAAAGGATAAATAAAGATTTTGTAACTCAGGAATTGATTTAAATTGGCAAGTTCAAAACGAAACTGATTACATTTTAATTTCATTAAAATTTTACTTTCATGTAATGTCCTATTTACATATGCAGTGGTTTATTTCTCATTAGAATTACCTATAAATTAATAAAACACTGTATGTAACCAATGTTAAAAATTCTAGTCCTTCACAGACTTATTGGTAATCCACACTTTAAAAATAAACAAGTGCCTCCTTTAAACGAAGGCAAGGTAAGTAAGAGATATTTATATAATTACAGTAATCTTCACAATAACCACATATACTGTTTTATAAAGAAAACTGGAACTCAGAAAGGTTACCTGACTTGCTACAGTTATTAAGTGGCTAAGATGAGCTGGGTTTCCACACCAGGTCTGGCTAGTTCTACAATGTATGCTGTATCCTTTCAGATACTACACAATGTTATTTTTCATGCTCACATATAGTTCAGCCATTAGATTAGGCACTTTCCTGGGTCTAGGAGAGGAAAGGGAATTTATTAGCACTGAAAACTGAGATATCACCAATCCATATTTATTTACTTGAAACCGGATGACATTAAAAAATATATAGTTACAAAACTGACTCATGATATATTTTAAAAATAAATAAAAGTCTCTAGTGAAAACATGCTATAAAAATAATGAAAGAGAAACAATGCTGACATGTCATAACAAAGTAAAATGACTTGTTTTTTAATATCCCCAAAGAAAATTCTAAATGTATTGTCACTAGATCAAAAATAGTTACAAGATCCACAAACTTGATTTATCAATAACTGCAAAGGCTTTTGAGAATAAAATAAATTTTTCTACATTTTAGAGACTCAATTCTTAATGGCACTTAAGATCATATTTTCTCTCCTTTATTCTCTTCTCTCAATACATAGTTTTTATTATGTAATAAAATATTTCAAAATATAAGAAAGGTAAAAATAAGTTTAACTTCCAATTCCTGCTCCATCCACACTTTTCCTATTCCCTCCCCACAGATTATCACTGTTGTTTCTTTCTCTCTCTCTCTTTTTCAAGAGAGATTTTTGGTATAGGACTCATGTGCTCGCCAGAGAGAAAGAGAGATAGAGGGAGACAGAAAGCGAGAAATCACCTCCCAGAGGGGATGGCCATGCTGTAATCCCTTCTCATCCATTCTTCTCTTGGGATTTTGGGCATACACATACATGCGCCCACCGTAAGTTTACAGCCACTGGGTCTGGGACTCAAACCATAGTCAATTACATGGGAATCCAAAGATGTAACCATTACTCTGTCTGCTGGTCCCAATCACTGTTGTTTCTTGAATCTCATTCTAAAAACTTCTCTTGTACATACTAACAAATAGGAATAAATATTCTTCCCTCTTAACATAAATATTAGCAGACTAAATATACCTTTAACACCATATTCATATTTCATTCCTAGAATATTCAAGGATCCATCTTCTAAAACTGTTTCTAGTGAAAAATTTTCAAATACATAGACAATATGATGCAAGAGTGTAATGAACACTTAGATCCACTACTTAGATTTAATATATATTAATTTTGCTATATTTGTTTCATCTATCTATATGTAAGCACATTAATATTCTCTTGGGGAATTATTTTAAATAAATTACAGACACAAAATCACTAAGTATTTTAGCATTTATTTTCAAACTGTAGGTACATTTTTCTATGGGACCACAATATCTATGGCAATGAAGAACTTTAACAACAATATCCTAAACTCAACTATCACCTGATCCATATTCAAATTTCCCCAACTGACTTCAAAATGTGAAGAACCATTTTATTAGTATTCATTATTTTGAACAGTATTGCTAGCATAACATAAATATTATTATTTTAAATAGTATAAGTTCATCCTAAAATATTATTTTATTTTTATTGTATTATTTTACTTTTTACCAGTGCCTTTTTTTAAAAGAAAATTTGTAATTTTAGAGGGTGTGAGTGTGAGCATGAGAGAGTGCTTATGTGCATGAGAGAGCATATACACATACACCCCAATGGAGCTAGTCACTCCACCTTTCTTTCCTCAAATTCCCCATTCTGTCAAGAGCCTGGGAATATGTGCACCTGGTGAGTTTTTTAAGCTGCAAGGGCTGGACTTGAATCCTGGCTGGCCATGTGGGATCCAGCTTCCTCTACATAGTACCTAACTGCTATACTATTGGGGTGGCCCCACCTCTCATTTTTATTAAAAACAAAACAAACAAACAAAAAGAAACAAAAAAAAAACTGTCTCAATTTTATTTTTACATTGGTATAGGTGACCTTCTTTACCATGACTAGCTTTCTAGTTTGACAAGCAAAAATTGCCTTAAAAATGTTATTTATATAATCATAGCTAAAATTCTGGTCAGAGTTAGGGAGCAGAGAGAAGAAAATCCGGCTCTCCTGTGGCAGAATCTTCTCTCTGCCCTGAAACCTGCCTACTCACTGACCTTGCCAGGAGTCTATCTGGTACTCACAACCTTTAAATATACTAAAACTACTGAACTGTATGTATACTTTAAGTGGGTAAACTTTATGGTATTTGAATTATATTTTTTAAAAAGTGGTTTAAAAAGGGGGAATACATATAAAACTCATTCTAGAATATCTTGTAAACAGATATCCCTAAAGTGAACTTAAATTTTTCTGTGTATTCTTATTTACTGAAATAAAAGACTAATAACAAATAAAGTTCCTATTCATTCTACCATCTTGGTTACATGCCATATTACAAGTGTGATTCTTGTTAATGTAGGGTAGTATATGCATTTTATAAAGAACAATAAATCACAAATAAATATTTTGCTTTATAAAGCCTATTAATTCTTTAAGCAAAGAAACCTCAAAACAATAAAAACAGAAAACAACAAATCAAGATCCAATCTCAAAATAAATGTAAAGTTATTGACTTAAAGAGAAGTAACTGGGCCAGCTGGTGGCATGGTGGTGAAGGTGGATAGATCCCACGTGACCAACGATGTGGCTCTAATCTCAGACCCAGCAGCTTAAGAAACACACTGGGTAGGTGTGTGGGTGTGCTCAAAATCCTGAGAGGAGAGACAAGTGGAGGAGTATGGATTGCAGTGTGACCATTCCACATGAAAGTGCCTTCTCCCTTTCTCTGTCTCTGTGTCTCTGGCAAATGCACACACCTTCTGGCAAACAACCACCACAACAAGATAAAAGGGAGTAACTAATCTTATATTTCAGGGGTGGCGCAGACACCTAATACAACCATTCTGCAGGAATCCTTGGCAAAATGTATCAGACATATTAATAACTCGTTCTCACTAGTTTAATAATTCTATTTTCAAAAATTTGCTGTAAAGAATCATTATGATTTTATTCCCAAGTATAAAAACTATAATCTCGAGTCTAAATAAATAATTTGTACATTATAATAGCATATATACTATTGTAAGACTGAAAAAAGCTTAGATACCTAACAATAGGAGATAGTTTCAAAATTATGTAACATTTATTGGGTCATAGGGAAAGTCATGACACGTTTTTTGCATAGATAAATATAGTATGACTTTCTCAATGACCTAAAAGAATATCCATGCATATTTTTTTTCTTTCATGACACATAGAAAGAGAGAAACAAACACACACAGACACGCACATACACACACCTAGTAGGACCCTGCCGTCTTCCTCCCAGCTTTCCATTCAGCCAGAACCACCCATGTACCTGCACTTGTGTGTTCAAGTTGACGAGGGACTTGAACCCTGGGCCTTTCCATATGCCTCCAGTACTGCACAGCAATGCCCAATTGTTTATGCCACAATAACTATACTAGAATATTTAATATTACTCAGCCATTAAAGATCATGTCAGAGGACCAGCAGTTGGCATAATGGATATGTCGCTGGACTCCCACATACTCGGCCGCAGTTCGAAGCCTGGACTTGATGGCTTAAACTCAGGCCGGGTGTGTGTCTGTGTGTGCCCAAGACCCCTAGAGGAGATTGGGGGAGAAAGGATTGACAAGCGGCCATTCCCCCAGAGGGAGATTTCTTGCTTTCTGTCTCTCTGTGTCTTTCTGGCAAGCACACACGCCCTATAGCAAAAATCTCTCAAAAAAAAAAAAAAAAGCAAAGGAAAATCATGTCATAAAATAACATTTAATAAAATAAATTTCTTTACGACACTAAAAAAAAAAAATGGAGATTTCTGACTTCCAGTAATGATGGCAATTATTCCAGTTATTAGCAATTATAAAATCTGGACAGTATATGTATATTAAAAAAACAAGTACTTAAATGCACTAAAAAGTTACTAAGAGCAGGAATAAATGAAAAGAGCATTAACTATGGAAAGACAGCAACTACAACTGCAATAAATAAGAATTTGAGACGGAGGCTTGCCTAATCTTAGAAAACTAGGTTTTTTTCTTTTCTTCTCTCTCTTTTATTTTTTTCCTCCAAGGAACGAAGTTAAAGGCTGGCAGAGCCTCTGAAAACTTAGGGTACAATCCTGGAAAAAGTGAGCCATGGAAGGAGCAGGACCAAAACTTTGAATAGAATGTCTGTCTAAATCCCTGATCGTCACTACATAAGACATACATGAGGGAGACATCAAGGGGGGCAGCA
>NW_006160076.1:899970-948104 GCF_000334495.1 Tupaia belangeri chinensis | reverse complement strand
GGAAAACACCTAACAGAAACCAGAGAGAAATTAACCTTCGGAAGACAAAACTTTGCTAAATGAGATTTCTAAGCTGTTTCATTGATTGTAGGTACTCCTGGACCTCCATCTAGATTAGAAGGCAGAAAGCAAAAATCCTTACAGAGGACAGAGCTAGTGATGGTTTACCACAAACTTTGCCCAAACCCTAAATTGCAGAGGTACAGAGAGGAACCCCGAGAGGTCAGGTTAAAAAAACCAGCAACAGCTGGAAACTGAAATAACTTAGTAGAAGTATGAGCTGTTGCAAACTGCAGGGGAGACAGAGCTTACAGTTTGAATCCAAGAGTTAACTGCTTGCTAAACTACAACAGCAAAATAATTCTTAGAAGAATATAACAAGTTTAGAGGTGCTAAACATATCTATAATATCCAGTTTTTAACCAACAATTATTAGACATGCAAATAACCAGAAAAATGTGACCCTTGTTGAAGAAGAACAGTAATAAGAACCCGAGTCAGTGGGTCTAGGTGATGTATTTAGCAATTACTTCAAGATACCTACTTAAATACATGGAAAGAATTACAATATGCTAAAGAAATGAGCAGGAAAAAAAAACCCAGTAAATTTGAAGATAGCAATAAAAACGACTGTATCTGAAGAACACAAAGGAAAAAAGATTAAATATGAATGAACATATCTTCAGAGACTTGTAGAATAACATTTAAGGGTCAAGAAAAAGTAGGACTGAAGTCCCAGAAGGAGAAAAGAGAGATAGAAAAAGATAATTCTGTCGAGATAATGGCTAAAACATTACAATTTTTGAAAAACAAAATTTACTAATTTTTAAAAAACCCAGCAAATTAAGCAAGATAAAGCCAAAGAAAATCATACTTAACCATGTTCACTAGAGTCAAACTTCTGCTACCCAAAGAAAATGAGAAAATCTTAAAAACAGCCAAAAAAAAAAAAAAAAACCCAACACACCATTTCAAACAAGGAAGCGATGACAAGATTAATGGCTGACTTCTTATCAGAAACAATAGAGGCAAAGTCACTAGAATGGCATCTTCAAAATACTGATTAAAAAAAAAAAACAAACCCTAAATCCAATAATTCTGTATGTGGTGAAATTTTCCTCCAGAAACGAAAGGGACATAGATATTTTCAGATAAGCAAGAAACTCAGCTAATTTGTTGCCAGCAGTCCTACAGTAAAATAAATATCAGAGGACTATATTCAGGCTGAGGGGAATAATTGTAGATGTTGAGACCTAGAGAAAGAATTACAGGCATTGGACTGGGCACATTATGTAGGTAAATACAATGCTCTCTGACTTAGGGAGGGATTATGTTTGATGAACCCATCATAAGTCAAAAACATCACAAGCTGAAAATGTATAATACATTAAAATAATTTACGTCCTAAATCCCTTGACTTCTGATGGTTGCCACAGTTTTTCTGCCTGCCTGCCTGCCTGTCTCTATCTATCTATCGTCTATCTATCTAAAAATTTCTTTTCCGAAAAGATAGTGAAGTTAGAAAGAACGATACAAGGGCCAGCCCAGTAGCCCTACTATTTAAAGGAGCCAGATCCCACAGGGCTGCCCAAGGTTCAAATTTTGGCTCCAGTGTTTGAGAAAACATACAAGATACATGTGCATGTATGCTGAAAATTCTAACATGATGGAAAAAGGGAAGAGAAGTGATTATGGCCACTGGGGGTGCTTTCTCCCCCTCTCTGATGAGCACACATGCCCTCTGGCAATTAAAAAAAGTATCAAACAAAAGACTATACTTTTATCAAGTTTGTATAATTTGTCTAAATACAAATGTTAATTCTAAGTAGGTAATCCCTAGAGAAACCATCAGAAATAAAACAAACAAAAATGAACACAAAGAAATACAGCTAGCATATCAAAAGAGGAGTCGAAATAGAATACTCAGATATATTTGATGAACAACACGAGAGAACACAGGAAGGAAGAAAAAAAGGAAGAGCAGGCAGCAGGAGCTTCAGATTTGCATCAGTTCTCCTTGCCTCCCACACACAGCCTCCATGGATGGCCATACATGCTGCTGCTTCACACTATAACTAAGGAAACCATAATCTTTCTTTATTTTTTAAAGAATTATTTTACTTAACTCTGTTTATTTGTTAACTTTTTTTAATGTGACCAGAGACAGAGAGAGAAAGTGAGAAAGCAAGCTGCAAGGTCCAGAACCCGAACTGTGGTTGGCCATGTGGGAGTCCAGCACCCTTAACCCATATGCCACCTGCTGGCCCCAAAACCATAATCTTTTAAGGGGCTACTTGCAAATCTGCCCAACCTTTGCTCCAGAAGGAAACATTATCTTCATTACTGTAAGCAAACAAACAAAATATTGCCTTTTAGAGACTTCATCTTCTAAGGCTGTTTACCAGGTAATATCCTTGAAAAGATAGCTGGGAACAAAAATTGATATGATCTAACAATTCCACTCCTAGGCATTTAGTAAGAGAAATAAATACATAAAATGTTCCCATAAAGACCTGGAAGTGAATTTTATAAATAGCTTTATGCATGATCACTGAAACTTGGAAGTAGCTCAAATGTCTGTCAACAAGAGAGTGGATAAACAAGATACAATGAAATATGAATCAGCAATACAAAGGACTGATCTTTTATACACAGAACATTACAGATCCCAAACACCACACGGTAGCAAAGAAACCAGATGGAAAAGAGTACATACTGCATGATTCCTTTTGCAGAAAATTCTAAATAGGGCAAAACTATCTATAGTGATACAACATATTGGTGGTTGCCTGGGGTCAGATGACTGCAATCACAAGAAAGTTTTATGGGTGGTAAAAGTTGTATAGCTTGATTGTGGTAGGGTTACGTATTTGTTAAAATTCACAGAAATTTACACTTAAAAATGGTGCATTTTTTATGTGTAAATTTTGTGTCAAAAAGTGGGCTAAAAGGAAAACAGAATGAAACAAAAGTATATACTATCATTGTTTTAAGATAAAAATTAATCAATATATAATGTGTTAACACTGGACTGCAATTTTGAGTGGTTATTTCCTTTATTTTTTACATTGTCTTGTTTTCCCTAATAATCATATTCTTTCTTTTATAATCAGAACATTTTATTAAACATAATGAACTTACAGAATTTTAATTTACTTATTAAAATTTTAATGAAATATAGAGAAATAAACTTGTAATATTTCACTGCTCTGAACTTTTAAATGTTTAGGAAAGCAAAATAGTTCTAAAAATGTAAAAATGCCTGCTGGGGTGAAAAGGAGACAAGAAAAAAAAGGAATCTGATATCCTAGCTCTTAGTTTAACACATTCAACTAAAAGTTACACAATGTCTTAGTATAAAACTTACTACGCTTTTGAGAGTGGTATGGTTCAGAGAGACCCTTTTAATATAACCTTGTAGTAATTACTTATTGATTGTTCACCAGCATATTTTTTCCTTGATAACTTAATTGAAAAAAAGTTTTACCTTTAGTTCAACAGCAAAGAATCTGATTAACTTCATTCTAACCCTGCTGGTATTTTGTGTGTCTACAACTCTTAAGCTTTGCTCAATACAAATGATCATACTCTGAAAATACCATGATATTGATTTAGGATTTTCATTGCTGATATATTTTGATCATTCTAAAACATTTTTAATGATTCTTTCACCAAATACTTTTGAGGGAGAGAAAGAGAGAAAGTGCACGTGAAATGGTGGGAGGAAGAAAGAGAGAGAGATTTTTAACTGGGTCTTGCTACACTTGCCTCCCACACACAGCCTCCATGGATGGCCATACATGCTGCTGCTTCACACTATAACTAAGGAAACCATAATCTTTCTTTATTTTTTAAAGAATTATTTTACTTAACTCTGTTTATTTGTTAACTTTTTTTAATGTGACCAGAGACAGAGAGAGAAAGTGAGAAAGCAAGCTGCAAGGTCCAGAACCCGAACTGTGGTTGGCCATGTGGGAGTCCAGCACCCTTAACCCATATGCCACCTGCTGGCCCCAAAACCATAATCTTTTAAGGGGCTACTTGCAAATCTGCCCAACCTTTGCTCCAGAAGGAAACATTATCTTCATTACTGTAAGCAAACAAACAAAATATTGCCTTTTAGAGACTTCATCTTCTAAGGCTGTTTACCAGGTAATATCCTTGAAAAGATAGCTGGGAACAAAAATTGATATGATCTAACAATTCCACTCCTAGGCATTTAGTAAGAGAAATAAATACATAAAATGTTCCCATAAAGACCTGGAAGTGAATTTTATAAATAGCTTTATGCATGATCACTGAAACTTGGAAGTAGCTCAAATGTCTGTCAACAAGAGAGTGGATAAACAAGATACAATGAAATATGAATCAGCAATACAAAGGACTGATCTTTTATACACAGAACATTACAGATCCCAAACACCACACGGTAGCAAAGAAACCAGATGGAAAAGAGTACATACTGCATGATTCCTTTTGCAGAAAATTCTAAATAGGGCAAAACTATCTATAGTGATACAACATATTGGTGGTTGCCTGGGGTCAGATGACTGCAATCACAAGAAAGTTTTATGGGTGGTAAAAGTTGTATAGCTTGATTGTGGTAGGGTTACGTATTTGTTAAAATTCACAGAAATTTACACTTAAAAATGGTGCATTTTTTATGTGTAAATTTTGTGTCAAAAAGTGGGCTAAAAGGAAAACAGAATGAAACAAAAGTATATACTATCATTGTTTTAAGATAAAAATTAATCAATATATAATGTGTTAACACTGGACTGCAATTTTGAGTGGTTATTTCCTTTATTTTTTACATTGTCTTGTTTTCCCTAATAATCATATTCTTTCTTTTATAATCAGAACATTTTATTAAACATAATGAACTTACAGAATTTTAATTTACTTATTAAAATTTTAATGAAATATAGAGAAATAAACTTGTAATATTTCACTGCTCTGAACTTTTAAATGTTTAGGAAAGCAAAATAGTTCTAAAAATGTAAAAATGCCTGCTGGGGTGAAAAGGAGACAAGAAAAAAAAGGAATCTGATATCCTAGCTCTTAGTTTAACACATTCAACTAAAAGTTACACAATGTCTTAGTATAAAACTTACTACGCTTTTGAGAGTGGTATGGTTCAGAGAGACCCTTTTAATATAACCTTGTAGTAATTACTTATTGATTGTTCACCAGCATATTTTTTCCTTGATAACTTAATTGAAAAAAAGTTTTACCTTTAGTTCAACAGCAAAGAATCTGATTAACTTCATTCTAACCCTGCTGGTATTTTGTGTGTCTACAACTCTTAAGCTTTGCTCAATACAAATGATCATACTCTGAAAATACCATGATATTGATTTAGGATTTTCATTGCTGATATATTTTGATCATTCTAAAACATTTTTAATGATTCTTTCACCAAATACTTTTGAGGGAGAGAAAGAGAGAAAGTGCACGTGAAATGGTGGGAGGAAGAAAGAGAGAGAGATTTTTAACTGGGTCTTGCTACATTGTGATCCTTTCTGTCACAGCTTCTCAGTTTGCTAGAACGGTTGGCCTGTGTCACCATGTTTAGGTCAGGCTGGGAACTGAACCTGGGTATCTGGTGCTGCCCCAGTCATCATGCAGCGGCATCCTCCCATTTAGAGCCCGCTGTCGCTGGGCTCTAAATTTTTCACTGAGAAATTCAACCATCTAGACTTGCTATTCAAATATACACCATGGAACCTTCTTAGAGCACAAAAGGCACTGGTCATTCAGGAAAACAGGGTTCTAGGACTATACATCTAAATTTTTTCTCACAAAATTAAATAACTTAGATTCTTCTAAGATACCACCTTTTTAAAAAAAATCCAATTTCTTGGAACCAGCAAATGACATAATGGTTATGTCACTGGACTCTCACACAGTCAACCATGGTATCAGTTCTGGACAGGTGGCTTAACCCTCATGCTGGGCACATATGCATTTGTGCCCAAGATCCTGAGAGGAGAGTGGAGGAGAAGGAATTATGGTGTGGCCATCTTTCCTGAGGACGATTTCTCGCTTTCTGTCTCTCTGTCTCTCCAGTGAACACATGTGTCCTATAGCTAAAATCTCTCTCTCAAAAAACAAAAAAGCAAAACAAAACAAAACAAAAAACAAACCCAAAGAACAAAACCTCAATTTCTCAACCAAAGTATGTTAGAAATTGAAAATAAATATGAAGAGCCTTAAAAAACAAATGTAGAAGGAAATACTAAAATATTAGTGTCAGAAAAATCATGATGTATTTTTCTCTATGTTTTACAAAGCTCATTTATTTATTTAAAGAACAAAGATCAATGATATATTGCCTGTTTTGTTCAGTAACTTTTTGCCATCTTTCAGCGAGCTTCACAATCCCTTGTTTATAGAAGGACCTGTCTTTATCAGTGAAAACTGAACAAAGTGCTGATTTACAGTCTCATCTGAACTAGATATTATACCATGCAAGGAGGGTTTTTTTTATTATTTTTTAAAAAATTTTTTAAGGATTTTACTTTAGGGCACATGCCAAAGTGAGAAATCACCCTCCAGAGGGAGCAGCCATGCCATAATCTCTTCTCCCCCATTCTCCTCCTGGGATTTTGGGCACGTGCGCACAAGCACTTGGCTTGAACCTTGAGCCATCATGTCTGGGATTCAAATTTCAGTTGACTGTGTGGGAGTCCAGTGCTTTAACCACTATGCCACTTGCTGGCCCCTCTACACAAAGAGGGTTTTTTTTTTTTTTTTGCAGAGGTTTTTGCTATAGGGCGCATGCGCTCGCCAGACAGACAGACAGAGACATAGAGACAGAAAGCAAGAAATCACCCCCCAGAGCGGATGGTCATGCCACAATCCCTTCTCCTCCATTCTACTCTTGGGATCTTGGGCACGCACGCACACACGCCCGGCGTGAGTTTTAAGCCACTGGGTCCAGGACGTAAACAGCAGTCGACTACGCGGGAGTCCAGTGACATAGCCATTATGCCAACTGCTGGTTCCCCACAAAGAGTTTTGAAAAGAGCAAAACAAGTGGAAGTCTGACAGCACAAGGTAAGGCAAATTTGATGGGTGTGGCAACACATCCCATCCAAGCTCCAATAATTTTTGACAGGCGATCAAATTTCTGTGTGGCTTTGCATTATGATGGAACACAATTTCTTTATGATCAATGAGAGCTGGATAGTTCTGGATGATGGATTCATTTAAACTGTCCAGTGACAGACGGTACACAAATTGATTGGTTCCTTGGTAGGAACTCGAAGAACACACCCCTTTAAAATCCCACTACCCTGAAAGCATAACCTTTCTCTGATGAATGTCTGCTTTGACGTGGTTTGCGGCCAGTCGTAACGTTGGGACCAAGACTGTTTGTGCACTACATTTTTCTTAATCTACTTCTCATCACCAGTTTTCAGTTGCTTCAAAAAAGGATAATTTTCCTCACGTTTAATGAGCATATCACAGATGTCTTTATGCGCTGTTAAATGAACTTCTCTGAGTTAATGAGGGACTCACATATCAAGCTTGCTTACATATTCCAGCTGGTCGTGAATGCTCAAATGGTGGATGTTCAGTTTCTGCAATCTCTATAATGTGTAACATGGGTGTGACTCGATCAGTACCTTTATTTTGTTGTTATCTACCTCAGTGGGTCTCCCTTATAGAGGAGCATCATTGAGACCAAAATCACCAGCATATGACCAACAGATGATGTAACGGTTAAGCTGCTGGACTCCCTTGTAGTTGACCACGTTTGAGTTCCAGACTGGTGGCTTAAAACTCACTCAGGGTGCAAGTGTGTCCATGCCCAGAATCCTGAGAGGAAAGTGGAGGAGAAGAGATTGCGGTGTGGCCATCCCCTCTGGGGGCTGATTTCTTGGCTTTCTGTCTTTCGGTCTCTCTCTGACTGTCTGGTGAGTGCACGTGCCCTGTAGAAAACAGCTGTGGTATAGCTCATACCTGAAACGGGAAACAAAGTTTCTGAGGAGCGAAGTGGTGGAGATGATAAAGTTCTCCAGGGTAGGGAAGAGACAAGTTAAAGAGAAAAGAATTGATAAAATTTTTTCACAGAGGAGATGACACAATTTGACCTTGAAGAATAATAGGGTTTTGTTGCTGGTGAAAAGGGATCTTCCTAGGCAAATGGGTTACATATGAATGAGCATGGATATTTGAGAGCACAGTGCCTATTTGAAGAAAAGTCCTACAGTTTTGGAGAAGTTTTTAAATTTATTTTTGTCTAAAGAGAGAATATATGCAAGGTAGAGGAATATTCTGTTTTGAGATGATGAATCTAGCATAATACTTATATATGTGTTCTTGAATATGTGGATAGTCAAATTGAAGAGAAAAGAAATTGGCAGAAGGTGATTATTTCCAAAGCTATAGAACTAGCATAGAAATGAACTGTTGGAGGTCCAGACCAGGGTGGTGACATAAAAACAGAAATGAAGCTTGGCTGAAAGTTGTGTCAAAAACATTATGGAAATGAAGTAGGGAGGATATGATGACAAACTGTCAGAGAAAAGCATTTAAAAATGACCTAAGGGTTTTTGAACTAGGGTTAAGGGTATAACAAAAGGTTAGTCTGGAAGGGAAACTGTTTCGGTGGTTGAAATGATTTTTCATGGAACTATTTAGGAACTATTTGGCATTCAGCTGAATATAGGGATTAAATGCATTAGTGAAGACTGGGCAAGAAATTTGGATTAAAAATGGTTATTACCTTTTAACTTATTATTATTATTATTAAACATTTTACTTTTTTTTAAATTCATCTTCATTCAATCAGTATACATCACTTAGCTGGTAAAGTGAATTTACCCAACATGAAATCACTTCATGACAGTCTAATTCTGGATATTATACACATTATCATCAACAGATAATAATCCATTTCTGCGTTCCATAAATTCTTGCTTCTACTTTTCTTCTCTCATACTTTTCCCCTCCCATCCTCTTCCCACACTGTCTTCAGTTCTCCAGCCATTTTCCATGCTTCTAAATCCTCTAATTTCCAGCACAGACTGCAGATAGTCAGTATACGTTAAGTGGAGACATGGAAAGTCTCTCTTTCGTACTCTGGCTTCCTTCACTCAGCAGTAAATGCTCCATATTCATCTACTTTTTATCAAATGCCACAATCTTTTTTTTTTTTTTTTAATGGCTGAGTAGTATTCCATAGAGTAAATGTGCCACACCCCCCTCAATTCACTCATCTGTCCATGGACATTTGAGTTGATCCCTTGTCCTAGCAATTGTGGATAATGCTACAATAAGCATAGATGTGCAAGCCCTTTTGCAACTGAGTGTTCTGTCCTTTGGACAGATACCCAAGGAATGGAATTGCTGGATCATATGGTAGTTCTATTAGTAAATATTTGACGAATCTCCATATTGTTCTCCATAGTGGCTGGACCAATTTACATTCCTACCAACACTGTAAGACAGACAGTTCCTCTTTCACCACAGCCTCAGGAGCACTTATAATTTTTTCTTTCTAATCTTCACCATTCTGACTGGGGTCAGGTGATATCTCACTGTGGTTTTGATCTGCATCTCTCTTAAGACTCTCACATTGCCTACCATTACCATTCTTATTGCTTGTCCAAATGTAGCAATGTTTACCAACAACTTTTGGAGGTCATCCAGACCCCGAAGAAAGACCTAGCCACTGACCTGCCACAAATAAAGCACTATAGGTCTGATGGAAGACAGAAAAAGGAAGGCCTCAATGGCCTCATCCAGGCCATGAGGAATGCTGAGTGTGGGAGGATAGCACTGCAGGTAAGGGTAGAAGTAAAGAAACTTACTGAAGTGGTGGTGCCTATGATGGGTCTTAAAGACAAAGGGAGGAGGAAGACAGAGCAATGTGAGCTCACAGAAGAAAGAGAAGTTATGATAAAATTGAAGCCAGTCAGAGGTTTGGTACAGCCCCCATTGTGCAGGCAATAGTGTACTAATCTGCAGTGCTGGAGCTGCTCAGCTGACTACAGGCCTGGAATCTGTGCCAATCTAAAACACTGGACACATATGCCAAAGATCCTGACGAACTGGAGGGCTGGAAAAAGAGGACTGTGGTATGGCAAGTACTCGTCGAGTGTGTCCTCCTTTTATCTCTCTTCCTCCTCTCTCTCTTGAAATAAATAAAACAATTTAAAAAATGCATAGGTTTATACAACAGAAGTATTATGTAGTATATTTTTATCTAATTTTGATTTTATATTTAATGTAATAAAAAACTACTAAAGGAGAAGAAAAAGGGAAATGATAAAAATTTTGAAAACATTTCCACAGTATAGAAATATGAAAGATGGCTTGGAAAACCAGCAGCAAGAAGATGCATTAAAAAGTTATGGAACTTCACTTATTGAAGTAAGTGATGATAAGGGCCAGTGATGGTTAATTTTACATATCAAGTTGTCTGGGTTAAGAGTTGTTCATATAGCTAGTAAATAATTTTTGGATATGTCTGTGAGGATGCTTCTGGATTAGTAGACCGAGCAAAGAAGAGCTTCCCTTACCAATGTGGGCGGGCATCATCCAATTCGTTGAGAGCTCCAGTAGAACAGAAGTCAGTGGAAAGGTGATCAATCCTCTCTTTCCTTGAGCTGTGATATCTATTTTCTTTTGTCCTCAAACATCAGAGCTCCTGATTCTCAAGCGTCAGATTATGGGACTTAGACCAGTGACTACCCCAGTCCTTGGGCTTCTGGACTTGGACTGAACTACACCACCAGCTTTCCTGGGCCTCTAGCTTGCAAACTGTGTGACTTCTCTACCTCCATAATTGAGTGAGCTAATTTTTGTAACAAATATCTCTCTCTCTCTCTCTCCCCCTCTTTCTCTCTCTCTCTCTCTCTCTCTCTCTCTCTCTCTCTCACACACACTCACACACACATTCTCTCTCTCTCTATATATATATATATATATATATACTCACATCCTAACAGTTCTGTTCTCTGGAGAATCATGACTAATAAAGGACCTGAATGGAATGGAAGAGAAGAGTAGGAAAGAATAGAGAAACTCACTGATGTGAAACATAATAAATGGAGAATCATCAAGATTGAAAAAGGATGGGAAAGCAGCAAGGAAAGAGGGTTCAAAAAATAAGCCCCCCCGCTTTTTTTAAAGAAAGGGAAGTGGAGAATAAAAAAAGAAAAGGATGGGGAAATCTTTAGAAACAATTTTAGGACTTATGTGGGTTGTATGAGAGATGAAGAGAGATGAAGTAGTAGAACCTTGAGGAGTCAAGAAAGATGCAAGAGATGACCAAAAGGCCTCCTCACTGTACTGAGTGCTTGGTTAATCTACCAAGGGAAGGATGAAGTAATGAAGCTGCAGAGAAATGCTTTAGCTCTATTTCTAAGGCTCACTCTTAACACAGTTTCACGTTTTGATTGCATTATGAAAAAAGATAGAGAAAAATAGGACTTAAAAAGATGGCAAAAGAGGGACCAACAGTTAGCGTAATGGCTACGTCACTGAACTCCCATGTAGTCAACCGCAGTTCGAGTCCCATACCCGGTGGCTTATAAACTCACGCTGTGGGGAACCAGCAGTTAGCGTAATGGCTATGTTGCTGGACTCCCATGTAGTCGACTGCGGTTCGCGTCCCGGACCTGGTGGCTTAAAATTCACGCCGGGTGCGTGTGCATGCGTGCCCAAGATCCTGAGAGGAGAATGGAGGAGAAGGGATTGTGGCATGACCATCCCCCCTGGGTGGTAGTTTCTTGCTTTCTGTCTCTATGTCTCTCTCTGTCTGTCTGGCGAGCGCACATGCCCTATAGCGAAAAAAATCCTCTCCAAAAAAAAAAAGAAAACAAAAAAAAACAAAAAAACAACTCACGCTGGGCACATGTGCCAGTATGTCCAGGATCCCAAGAGGAGAACGGATTGCGATGTCGCCATCCCCCCTGGGGGGGTGATTTCTCACTTTCTGTCTCTCTGTCTCTCTCTGTCTGCCTGGCGAGCGCATGCACCCTACAGCAAAAACCTCTCCAAATAAATAAATAAATAAATAAATAAATAAGATGGCAAAAAGAAAGGAAAATTGGTTGTAGCAAGAGATGTTTAAAAGAACTGTTCTTTATTCCAGAAGAAAAAATGAAGGAAGACTTATATAACCCCAGCTTTTGCTTCCAGGTAAGAGAGATGCTATATATAATACATAATTTCCCATTTTTAGCTATTTAGACATGAGATTCTGTAAGTTTATATTTTATTTTTAAATAGAGAAAGACAGTTTAACAAAAAGAAGGTCATGTACATCAAACCCTAGGGTTACTAGTAAAATTTAAGTAATTACTATTTTAGTTGCTCGAGGAGGGTGCATGTACTTGTGAGAGAGAGAGAGAGAGAGAGCACAGAACATCTCCTCCCAATGAGGATGGTTACACCACATTCTTTCATTTCTCCATTTCATCAGGATTTGGTGTAGAACACAGGTGGGGTGTGTTTCTCGAGCTGCTAGGGCAGGAATCCAACTGCTGTTGGCCATGTGGGATCCAACTTTCTATGCAGAGCACTTAACTGCTATGCCATGGGGTCAACATTACCGGTGAATTTGAAATTTAGTTATGGGAGGTATGTAGATTTCAATCATTCCCATGGAAGACTTAAAAAATAATCTTGAAATTGCTTAATGACCGATACAGTACATATAGACAAATATGGAGATAGCTTATGGTGCCAGTAAAATAGTAAGCTCATTTTCTCTTCCCTAACTTTCCCCCAGGTATTGGGAAGTTTAAAAGGATAACATTGTTTCCTTTAGTTCCAATAATTCTGAAGTATTTCTTTCTTTCTTTCATTTTTTTGTTGTTGGAAAAGTTTTTTTATGCTATAGGGTGGGTGCGCTCCCCAGAAAGATAGAGAGAGACAGAGACAGAAAGCGAGAAATCACCCCCCAGGGCGGATGGCCACTCCGCAATCCCTTCTCCTCCATTCTCCTTTAGGGCTCTTGGGCACGCAAGCACACGCACCAGGTATGAGTTTAAGCCACTGAGTCTGGGACTCGAACCGTGGTCGACTACATGGGAGTCCAGCGACATAGCCATTATGCTAACTGCTGGTCCCAAAATTCCAAGGTATTTCAAAAGTAAATTCAAATTACAGAATTGGATATTCATGCCTATACTAGAATAGATTAAATCAAATCAATGAGACTTTAATAATATGAATCTATTTGGAAATCTTTGTAAATGAGAGAACTGCGGATACATAACGCATTAATATTAGCTTGTTTGGCTGCCTATGGCTTGTATACTCATGATTATTTCTGATTTCCATCTCTTTGGAATCTTTATGCTCTTTTCCTTTGGAGCCAACACAAAAATAAATGTGCTTTGTAGTTTTTAAAATTTGAAATGGAATCTAGAGTCTACTGTCATTAGAAAAATTTGAAAAACAAATATGTCTCTTGTAGATTATTCTATATAGTATTTATGTTTATCCTATAAATTCAATGTTTTGAAATTTCTTTTATAGATATAAATATGAAATAATCATTTTCTTGTTCACAAGACTCAGAAATTAAGATTAGTGAATTCTATAATTTGAATCCCTTTGAATCTAGCAAACATTTTGGATACTAGCATCAAATATATTGTTCATTATTAAATACTAATCTTGAGACCAGCAGATGGTATAATGGTTATGTTGCTAGACTCCCACATAGTAGAACATGGTTCGAGTCCTGGACCTGGGGGCTTAAATCTCACACTGGGCATGTGTGTAGGCGTGCCCAAAGTTCCAAGAGGAGAATAGAGGAAAAGAAAACTGCAGTATAACCATAGGCCCTGGGGGGGTGATTTCACACTTTCTGTCTCAGTCTCTCTCTGTCTCTCTGGTGAGTACACACCCCAAGTACACACTCCCTATAGCAAAAATCTCTAAAAAAATAAGATAACACTCTTTTAGTATAGATTAACACTTTCCACCACTTTCTTATTCACCCAACCAATATTAAAGAATAATGTGTTCAAGTACTTTCTGAACTGTTTCATATTAAAACCACTTAAGAAAAGTTCTTGATCTAAGCAAAAAACCTTTTCAGTCACAAGACCACAGTTGGTCCACTTTAAAGTAGAGAACATTAATACCAATAAAAGAGAATATGCCACAAGATTATTTAGTCCTGTAATACTTACATCTAGTTAAAAATGATTTATAACTTTCCTTTAAGCCAATTAAAAATATTCTCAAGAGCAATCTAAAAAGGATCAAAGTCCACATAATATAATGAGACAATATGCCCATTATAAACTGCCAAGTGATAAGGAATTGGTCTGAGCTTAAAGGTAAATGACATTTAGATATTTATTGTTTATGGCAGCAGCCTTTGAGGCTGAATGTAAGACTCTTAATTAAGAGTGCAGAAAGAGACTATCAAAGCAGCAATTTCTAAATTTTTTATCTAGAAGGGAGAAAAGAGCTTTAATAAATTAAAAATCAGATACACACTGCTCCAGCCTCTTGGTGCTTCCATATAGGAGGTTACATACGAGAGACACTGGAGGTTCCTGCAAATTCCATAATGACAGGTTGGCCATAGGACCCTCACTTGTTCTACAGCTTTCAGTGATTTCTGATGTGGCTTATGAGCTACAGAATGTCACCAGTGTGGCTCATTTGAAAATCCAAGACCTTCACCCAATAAAAATGTGACAGCATTACAGTCTTTGTAAAGAGCTGAAGAGTGACCACAATAACATTTTGCAACAAACAGAGATTTTCAGATTGTGTTAAGGCAAAGGATTTAATCAAGAGTTGTCATTTCACAAAAAGAAAGGTGTCCTCACATTTGTTAATGTTTTTGTGACAAGTGGTTGTCAGAAAGTGTGCTACCCCTCAGATAATTTGAACAGAAAGAAAAAGGATGAAACAACACACTTAATCTACCACTTCAAGATAAAGGTGACAGCTTAACATGAACAAAACAAATCTGCATTTTGAAAGAAACTCATTCTAAGGGAGATCACTTTGACAGTAGGTGTTTATGAAAATATCTGCGAAAGTGGTTTACTTTCAAAATTGATATTTGTATCAAACTTTAAATGGAATTTTCTACTTTGTTTAAAAATCTTTCAGAGGAAGAACTTCAGGGGTTTCTAAATCCAGTTTTAAATATTGTATGTATGTTTTACATAAATGAAATCATATATTAAAATGATATATTATAAAATTTATGTATTAAAAAAGTATATACAAAACACCTTTAAATTAATTTACAAGAACAAATTATGCTAAATTTTTCTCTTTTTTTAAAAAATTTTTTTTCTTTTTTTTGGGAGCGGTTTTCGCTATAGGGCGTGCGCTCACCAGACAGAGACATAGAGACAGAAAGCGAGAAAGCACCTTCCAAAGGGGATGGTCACGTCGCAATCCCTTCTCCATTCTCCTCTTGGGATCTTGGGCATGCACGCACATGCGCCCGGCGTGTTTTAAGCCACCGGGTCTGGGACGTGAACCGTGGTCAACTACATGGGAGTCCAGCAACATAGCCATTATGCTAACTGCTGGTTCCCATATGCTACAATTTCTAGCAGAATTTTAAGAAAGTTCTTTGTTAACTAGATGATGGAATTTAAAATAAACATATTTCAGGAAAGTCACCCAATACAGGGTATGTCAAAAAGTTCATGGAAAAAATGGAATTGAAGTATGAGTTTATGGTGGTACAAAAAATTTTTTGAAGTTCATACATAGTTTTTTAATAATATGCATTTTCCATGAACTTTTAAAAGATTCCTTATACTCTACTACTTTCATTAACTTAATTATATATTTTTCCTCTTGGGACAGACATTGAAATAAGCAACAAAGAGTAAGACCTTTGTAGTCTTACTGTATCACAAATCTAAAACAAATTAAAAAAAATAATGCTCTCATTGAAAACATTCATGTACTTTCAATAATTATACCTGTTATATTTATTTGACATCTTATCCTTTTACAAGTATATGTCTTGAATGCTTTCAAATGCAGCTGACATTTTACAGAGGTCATGTATGAGACTATAATATTTATAAAGAATACATGTTTTTGGGCGAAGGCACACAAAGACTACACTAATGAGAGCAATCTAAAGAGCTGGAAGATCACTGGTTTATGACCCTGATACATTTGTGGGGTGCAGATTCCTACACCATTATGTAACTAGCTAGAGTGAGCCATGTGTAAGTAGTTAAAAGTGCTGCCTTTATACAATGCTAACATTAATTTTTTCCTGTTAAATTTAAGAACCACAGTTTAATATCTAATAATTAAGGAAATCGCCATATCAGTCTTTATTCCAATCACATTTTCAAGTATTCCAATAACGTAAAAGTAATCCTTTTCCAGCTGGGTAGTTTCATTGTGTATATCCCTTTGTTGCTCCAGATGATGACAATTATTACTAGGACTTTATAATGTGGAAGGCTGGGCATTATAAACTGAGTACAGGAAGGATTGTTAGAATTACAATGTATGTATACATCACACAGACACACACAATTTTTTTACTTAAAAATCCATTCTTCTTCACTAAGATTTGACTCAAACACAGGAGGTGTGATGGCTCTATCATGCTTTTAGATCTGGATCTGTCTGGAATCCTGAAATTCCAGAGTAATCCACTCTTTTGAGTCGAAAAGGCACCCCATCTCCTTGAATGTTTACAATAGGTTTTGCCACAAGCATATCCCTGTAAAAATGGTACTACTTATTAATCCTATTCTAACAAATAATAAAGTCAAAGGCCTAGAGAAAGAGGATATATGATAACACCATTAAAAAAAAGATACAGTCAATGAAACACAGCATCTTACACACATACAGTTTAACTTGCTTTGACAAATGTATATATACCTATAGCATTATCCTTAAAATAAGGCTTACATCCATGCTCTTTCCATTGATTTCTTTAAATACGAGCACAGCTACAGGACTTGGCACTGTCAAATATTAAAAAAAAACTATAGCAAGCATGTAATTCATAATTCATCCATTTCCTAACATCCATTTGCACTGTGTCTACCAGGTATGAAAATGCACTATGGGCAATAGCTCTTGGGACAGACAGAAGTAAGACAAGGCATTCTATATGTGTCAGAGAAGAAGACATCAGTCCAGCAGCATGGGCCATAGAAAGACAAAGATAAGATAACACAGAAGAGTATGGAATAGTTTTGTCCAAGGCCTAGTGAAGATCTCTTGTAAGATCATATGCTCTGAGGGGTTACCAAGCAGATTCCCTAACCTTAGAAATAAACAAATGTAATCATGTTTTTCTAAAAAGGAAACACACAAAAAATCCAAGTTACTTGTACAATCTCAAAACACAGCTGTTAGAAATGATACCCAACTTAAAATGATTTGTGGAATTTTTATTGTATTTCCAGGTGGGGTAGAATAGATTTATGCTTAAATTTTAGATAACTATTCACTGATAAAGCCATTATAGTAATTGCACTGGGTCTGTTTATTAATTTGTCACAATTAAGTCAATAAGAGCTTTACTAATGTCCTATTACTTGATTAGTTTTGAAAGTGATTATCTTAAGAACTCAACTTAATTGGAAGCCTCTCAATTTACAAGGTACATTAAACTCTCAGTAGCATTTTAAGATTATTCAACATATGCAGGTCAATTACCAGTAATCACTGTTTTGTACAAATGTTCCATAAAAACTATAGTATGACATGACAAAGAGGAAAGCGAGACTTAATTAATAATGCTAAACTCCAACTGACATTTCCAGGATAAAAGGGCAACATGAGTATTCACATAAAGACTTCCTGAGAGGGGCCTGATACTAAAAAGTGAATAAAGGAACACTAACAATGCTCCACCTTACAGATGAAGACAATTTGTCAAGATGGCTAAGTCACCGAATTGTGCTGCCTGTACCCATGCCCAGCTGCACGTTAATTTCCAGATCCGTAAATTACAATTAATTCTTAGTATCACTCCATCACTACTTCTCCTCCAGTTAATAACTGAAACTGTAAACAATTATTGTTCATCTCATTTTTTTTTCTAGAACAGATCAACTACAGCTATTACTGTGCAGGCTGGAAACATGGAGTGGTTAATGTACCCATTGAGATTGTGAGTCCTTTAAAATTATGGGCAGCAGTCTAAATATTTTATATTGACCTTGTAATTCTCACTCAAAGATTTGGTCTGGTTGGTTAGATATTTACAGTGACTCGCAATTACAAGGGCTGATAAAAAATGCCTTGATTCCTGGGCTGACTGTCAAATACCTATTCAAATTACTGCATAAACTTTGAAATGAAACGTTATTAATTAGATATTTGGAAAGATTACCCCATATCTTACCAATGGAAGTCTAGTCTTGAGGTTAATCACAGGAAAATTGATTGCCAGTTCATTAGAAACCTGAGGAAGTCAATTCCTTGAAACCATTATCCCACTGGTGGCCTACAAAGGCAGTGTATGAATCCGTGTGTCCTGACTTGTTCCTAATCTCAGTTCTGCACACGGCATAGCTTTCAAATTGCCAGGGCTGATCTGCGCACCAAAGGTACAAGTACAGTGAACAAAGAAGAATCTGTAAAACACTAGTTCTGTGCATTTGGACAACTTGAGGTGAAAGCGACTTGGAGTCTACGGCATTCAAATAGTTGTAATTGTCATTACGTAAAACTGCTGGTGAGCTAACTGCTGAAACAGTGGTAGATGCTGTGGGGAATATTGCAGTCATCCTTAATCCAGTCCTATGTGTTTTCTACCAAGGCTCTATTTGGCCGAAATTGAAGGGTGAGGAAGGTCTCTAAACAGAGTTTCCACCCACTACAAGTAATTTTTAGAGGAATTTGAGTAACCTTCTTAGGAAAAAAAAATTGTTCGAAATTGACTACACAGCACCTACGATAAATTTCTGCACTGTATTTAAGTATATACTGCAATTTACCCTTAAAATGTAGGACATGGTGAAAATATATTTAAAAATATCTAATTCACAGTTGAGTGAACCGTCAATCAGGTACTTCATTCGCATATCAATTTTCTGCCCTTATCCTACCAGTGGCCCAGCAGGTGTCTCTGCCAATGGGAATTCATCGAGAAGGGATTAGTAAGGTGCAGAAAAAATAAAAACGGCAAGAGCTTGTGCTCAGAGAGAGATATGATCTGCTTCTCATTAAAAACAAAACAAAACAGAACAAAACAAAAAACAAGAAACATCTAGCGGGGTGTTAATTTTGATTATGACCAGAGAGATGGAAAGAAAGGAAACAGCTCAGGCATCCTGAGGCTCTTCAAATTCCTACTGCCCTACAAGGCATGACTAAGAACATCAACCCATCCTTTGTTCAGAATTGTTTGCCATTGTTATCTCCAAAAAGGAGATGTACTCAAAGCACACTTAAATTAAGTATTGCTATCCATCTTGTCCGCTTGCAATACATAAATGAGTGCCTGCCAGAGCAGTGGTGATCCAAAGTTGGTGTAAGGATTAAGCAATCTGAGGAGAGGCTATGTTCTCGCCCATTCATCTGGTGGGAGGATAATCCCTGCCTCTGCTTTAGCACTTGCAATGGTCTCAGGTACAGTGCCAGGTCACCAGCTGCTTATAATGAAGTCACTTTGCCTGAAGCCACAAGTATGGCTTTATGGAAATGGCTTTGTTTTCTAACAGTTTCTCTGAAGTTCTTAATTAAAAATGCCTTTTCTTTTCCACTTTGCTAAATAGCCCAAAGTTTGCTTTGTAGTCACATGGGGATAAAAAAGACACAAATGGAAAAAAAGGAGATGTAAAGTCTTTTGGGGAAGTTAATGTTTGGAATTAATTGCTTTCCCAAAGAAGTGACAAACTTCCCAGAGTTAAGTGGAAACTGTAATTATTAATAAAATATATTAACAGTGGAAACACATCCGTACCCCCCTTTGTTGAGAGTGACATTGGTGGCCTCACTGTGGCTCTGAGAGGTAAGAATCTAAATAGCTCTGACGGCTTAGTCATTTCTTACAATGGTTCTCAAACTGTGGTCTTTGGACAAGCAGCAGCAGCTTCTGCATCAGTGGGAATCCTGTTAGAAAAGCAAATTATCGGGACCAGTAGATGGCGTAATGGTTACATCACTAGACTCCCACATAGTCAACCATGGCTCGAGTACCTGATCTGGGCACATGTCCATGCGTGCCCAGAATCCTGAGGGGAGAATAGAGGAGAAGCAATTGTGGCACAGCAATCCACCCTGGGGGGCTGAGTTCTTGCTTTCTGTCTCTTCAGCAAGTGCAGGTGCCCTATAGCCAAAATTTCTCAAGAAAAAAAAAATAAAAAGGAAAAGAAAAGAAAGCAAATGATTGAATCTTTCTAAAAACCTACTGAATCAGAAATTCTGTGTGAGGGATCCAGCAATATATGTTTGTACAAGCTGTCCAGGTAATTCTTCTATACTCTAAATTTGGAGACTCTGAAAGCTCAGTATTTTTCTTAACAAAATTTTTAGCATTTATATATTAATAAGTAAATTGATCATCAATGGATAGAGAAGTTTCCAAAGGCAATTGAGATGAGAAAGAACACTAGTCTCAGCACATAAATACTAGACATAAACACTGATTCTCAACCCTAGCTGAATATTAGAAAGCCCTGGGGAGCAAGGCAGAAGGCAGGGCCTTTCCAGTCCTCCTGGCCTGCCCTTCCCCCAGGCCCACTGCGAGGCATTGAGTCCCCCAGGGTGGTGACACAGAGCACTGGTTGTCACTGACTGGCTTTATTTACAGGAAAAGCAGCAGGTTTCCTCTGTAGAGTTCAGAAAAAGGTGACTTATATAGAGGTCTTACATGGCCAAGTATTCCTCATATCTTTCGTTATCTGAGTACCATTCCAACCTCAACTTGCAGTTGTGTGGAAAACGGTTTTGAAAGATCTTCATTGGAGGATTAAGCACCATTTAATAAAGTCTATGATTGGGAGAAAAGAAAAAGGAAGAAGCCCTGGAGAGATTTTATAAAACTGGAAGCACCCTACTCCAGACCAACCAAAACAGATATGAATATGAATGAATTGGATTTCCACAAAAGCCTTGTGAGGTCATCAGGACAGATATCTTAGTTTTACTTATGAGAAGACAAACTCAAGTAGATAGTCCAGGCCAAGCACTATACTGAGAAAGTTAATAAATACAGTAGCTTTGACTATGGTAATAATATTCTAGTATTTGGTATGAATAACTTTGTGCATGCCACTATTAAAATCTTGAGTGATGGTTGATCATTTTCAGAATACAAATGGCCAAATGAATTAAAACAGATAAAAGAAGAAAATCCAATCTAATAATTCATCCAATCAAGGGAATAAGGTTAGCTTAAGTACTTGGAAAGACTAACTTATTTTCTCAGTTTTTTAGTGTTGATAGAACTTATCTCTTAACTCTTAACAGATCATGAAACACAAAGTATAAGATGGAGCTCTGATTTTATACTGAGAGCTTATTGCACTGCTATGGAACATTTTAGGATAATTAAACAATATTTTTGCCTCTCATAATACAAGCAAATCCACTAAATAAGTTTGACGTGCTTGTGTTCAGAAAATTTGTTTATTGATTTTTCAAATACTACTCTATGATGTTAAAGTATGGGGTTGTATTCTGTTTTATTTGAAAATATTCTGCACAATTCTCAAATTTGAAACCAGAAACTTTAAAAATTAATAAATCTAATAATTCATATTTTATCTCTCAAGTAAAAACAAAGATGTAGGAAAACTATTTTTAAAATATTTAGCTTATTAGATTGTGTTTCACAGTTTATCTATTAAAATTGGCCAATGATAGTTTAATACTTAAGCATTTTATACCACCAAAATATTAAACCCAATAAGCATAGTAACACTTTTTGTTAAAATATACATATGGGATATGATTGTGTAGAATAAGGCTTCACATAGGATAGTCTTGCACTGTTAGAAAACATTGAGTTTGTACTGTTCTTAATTAAAGCCCTATTTCAGTTTAAATAAAGGAATATGCAGTTTAATTATAATATGAACTGCAATGTAATGACATAGCATGCTTTTTAACTTTTAAACTGTCAGAAGCATGAGTGCTCCCTGTGGAAGGGAAGGTGAGGTTTGGCGAGAGCATCTCCAGTGGGGCATGGTCAGGACTCAATCCATTTTCCTCCATTTCTCTCCATTCTGTCAGGACTTGGGACATGCACACATATGCACCTGGCATGTTTTTCAGGCTTCCAGGGCCAGGATATGAGCTGTAGTAAACCGTGTGGAATCTGGTTCCTTATGCACTTAAGTGTTCGGCTACAAGGCTGCGGATAGCATGCATTTTTGTCAGATGATAATAGTAAATAAATAAAACTTTACATAGAAGGAAATAAAAACAGGTGAATGAACTGTGCTTCATTCATCACTTTGCTGAGTAATGAGAGCCTGAATGGAGATTAGTCATTTCCCAGCACATCCGTCGACAGTGTGTGACAGCAGCACGCAGTGTAGACAGTTCCACTAACTTAATATAACCACAGGACAAGTGTCAATTTAGAAAAATCCACAAAGAGAAACAAGTGATAAAATAGTACATAGCTATAAACTAACTCATTTATCAAGAAAGACAGAATAATTATTAGGAATGCCCAGACTGTATGCCCTGTGATAGAAATGAATAATGGGAACATTAACTACATTATTTTAAATTAAGAACACACTTTAGGAAACCAAAAATCTAATAAGTCTCCTCTACCTACCTTGAATTATGCTTAGAAATATGGAAATGGTGAAATGCTTGATTTTACAAAGCACAGGGGTGGATCTTTCTGCTGCAGGTTAGAGGGAAAAACGGATAGGGTCTCTGGCTAATAGTAATGACAAGACCAGACATCAAACTTTGACATTTTCACATTAGAGAAATTGAGTTCTACCAAATCTCATCTATTAGAAAGGCAATGGTTTTCTTATAGCAGAGGTGTTATGTGACTTAAGCACCCTCATTCTATAATAGTGTTCATGAAGCAAGTATGATAGTCTAGTCAGACACTGTGTAAACACACCTAGATGGTTGTTTATTCAAATGATTACTTAATATTAAACCACAATTGCAATTAAATTATAACTTCATGTGGCAGCTCTTATATTAAGAATTTCAGATTTGTTATGTGTGTGTGTGTGTGTGTGTCTGTATAGAGAGGGGGAGAGAGAGAGAGAGAAAGAGAGAGGAAGAGAGAGAGGAGAAGAGACCATTTTAATTTTTTTTTTCTGAACAGATTTTGGGACAGAGTTTCTAATGTAGCATGTGAATAAATTATTTAGGTTCTCCACATATTTTCAGCTTGCACAAATACTAAAATCCAATTTGGCTTATTGGTATTTTGGCTCTGAATACATAAATCTTTCCAATTCAAAATACTGCTTGCTTTAAATTCAACCAGGTGACTACTTATTATCCCTCCTTGGTACAGACTATCTTACATTTGTCAATTTTGTGTGTGACTGTATAATATAACATATAAAATATATATTCTTCTTTACCAACCAGGTTATGAATCCCCTGCAGGAAAAAACATGTCTGTTATCTTCTTGAATAAAATGAAGAGAAGTAGAAAATCTTCATAGGACTTAGTACAGAACCTTATCATAACACAGTTTCAAGTAAATGCTTATTTTTGATAAAGAAAAGGTAAGAAAACCAATTATCTTTAGTTAATAACCTGAGTACTAGAGGAAATCGAACAGATAATACCAATAAGTTCATGTTTTTGTTACCATATAGATGCTGACAAAGGGGAGCATTCATAACTACTTTCAAATTGAAAGGGAAGAACAGAATTGTATTATTATAGCCAGGGTATTCAATGCCTCTTCAGTCATAATTCTTGCCGAGTTTTAAAGTCAGTCAACAGTGAATACACATAGCTATTCTAAAAAGTATCCTCAAGCACTTTTTCCCCTGTGGGCATTTTTCTACAAGCATTCCCTTATTCTAAGAAAAGTAATTAAGAAAATATGATTTTGGTAGACATATTTTTCCTCTCTCCTTTAAAATTTCTGCTAGTGACAGTCTTCAAAAAAACTCAAAAAGAAGCTCCTTGCCAGCTGTTCCTTATCCCTTAGCCCATCCATTGAAAATATAGATATTCAGAAAGAACAGCATGCATGTAAAGGTGACATCAACAGCATATTCTCTAATGTAATATTGTAATAATGTAATGTAAATATACAATGTCATTTTTCTTTCTCTCCAAGGAGCTTTTTAAGATGGCAAATCAGCTTCACAGTTGGAAGGAGAGTAAATTCAATGAATGTACTTGATTAGGCAAAGGCACAGAAGAAATTTTAGCAGACTGATAATACTATTAATTTTGCCAATGCCTATTGTGTAAATCTGGGCAAGTCACTGCTATGTAGTAAATGTGATTGAGTGTAGTCAAAATATATAATAAAAAGATTCATGCACATTCCCAGGAAGAAATGAAAAGTGTTTCTATCAGTCGCCAAATGGTTAACTAATTTCCTCTAGTTCGACCTGAAAGCATCAGAGAATACATAAATGAAAATGAGACATTATTTCTCACTATATACAATTTTCCTGTAATCTTTGAAATGAAAGAAAGTTCTAATATAAAATACTGTACAAACAAATTAGAATGCTCCCGCTAATGAATTATTGACAGGCATAGATATAAAAGATGATAGTGGAGCCAGTATTTAATAGCTAAGTACTAAAAAATATCTCCATGGTACACTAAAGATAGACTTAACAAAGAAAAAATCCACTTGGCTATTAGAAATAAACACTAAGTTAAATATACTTCAAAAAACCCCCTGATTTCTTATGCTTATTTCAAGAGAGGCCAACTAAATGATAGCAGCATCTTAATCATTGACTCAACTTTTGCAAAGATGGAGGTCCACACCCCTCTCTGTTAGTTTTAGTAGGCCTTTATCCAACTAATTACCTTCCATGATGCAAGTGGAATTACCTCCATAGAATTTTAGAATCCAAGACTGGATCTACTCCAGTACTTTAAACCTAGATTTCAGAGGTCCCAAGTAGCCTCTTATAGTAGTTCCAGCTTTTGGAAATTTTGTAAAAGTCTAGTACTCAGGGTATAATACATATGATGATGGGACCATGTTTCATCTGAATCTCAAAGTGTTCTTTTTATTTTATTTTTTTACATTTTATTTATTTATTTATTTATTTATTTATTTGTTTATTTATTTATTTAGAGAGATTTTCGCTATAGGGTGTGTGCGCTCGCCAGACAGAAAGAGAGAGACATAGAGACAGAAAGCGAGAAATCACCCTCCAGGGGGGATGGTCACGTTGCAATCCCTTCTCCTCCATTCTCTTCTCGGGATCTTGGGCACGCACGCATACGCACCTGGCGTGAGTTTTAAGCCACCGGGTCCGGGACGTGAACCACGGTCAACTACGTGGGAGTCCAGCGATATAGCCATTACGCTAACTGCTGGTTCCCAGAATCTCAAAGTGTTCTTGAGCTTGAAAACGTTCACACAAAAATCTACTGAACTAGCCTAACTTCTGGTTTACGAATACACCTAGTAAGATTAAATGATTGCCCCAAAGACAAACTTAGAATAGCTGCAAAAGACCTAGAACCAGGTTTCTTGATAACCAATTAGTCTAGGGTACTACCTGCCCATAGCATTTTCCTCAGAGGGCAGGTAGGAGAAACACGGGTTAATTGTGTACAGTGTTTTTGTAACCAGACTATTTTTAGGTAAGAAAGTAATGTGTTGATCAGAATACTATCTATAAATACAAAGTCTCTAGATATGAAAGATAATATAGAAGGTTAACAAGAAAATAAAAGGTTCATGGCCCTTTAAACAAACACCAAGCTTTCTTCAATCCAAATTCAGATCCACCCCATCCTTAAAACCCTGTAACAGATTCCATGTTTTCAAGCTGCTAAAGAAAGATTAAAGACCCCTCAGGGAAAAACACATCTTGAGACATCACATCATTCAACAGAGAACTACTTCAGTTTAACATGGCCCAATGGTAATGGGCTCTCCTCATCTCATTGTCTCAACACTCTTCATTGTCTCCACTGCCAATGAACACACACACACACACACACACACACACACACCACACCCCATCAACAGGTACAGGATGTTTCGAAGTATAGATTATATAACATACAAATGAAAACAAAGCATGACATTTCATGGATTTGTTCATTAAGAAAATCAATAATTAATTTCATGATTTTTTTATGATCAGCTTTAGGTCAGAATGTCACTAAAATTAGTAAGAAGAAATGTGTATTAATCTCCAAAACAGCCTGTGCATTCTCTTGGTGTTTCTAAAATGAGAACAGCGTTTTGTTTGTGCATATGTATCAATGCCTGTATAAACATCTAAGTATATAAATCCTAGGTCTACCATTTACTTACTGTATGGTATTAAACTACTTAATCTCTCCATGACCCAAGTTTCCCAATCTAAAATGAAAATAACAACAGTATTGACCTTACTGGTTGTGAGGATTATATGTGATAACACAGGTAAAGAGCCTATCACATTTACGATGATCACTGTCATCATCATTATCACAAACAAGCATGAAGCAGTTACTAACTTACGGGAAGAAAGGAATTTAGAAACACACTTAAGGCAAACTTATTTATTAATGAAATGCTTAAGCTATTAGGAAAATTCAAACTGCTCTCTGGGAGAACAGCAGAAAGTCTGTGCAGCACAGATTTTTTTCTCTTGAGGTCATATTCTCATGGACTTGGTATACCAGGGTTCTCTACCTAAGTGGGCTGAGAAAGTTGAATTGATCTGGGTGAGTAGATGAGATCTTTTCCCTCCTTGCAGTGGTGGGCTGGGGTGAGATAGGGGCACTCAGTTTCAGTTACACCAAATCCTGATACGGGAGATCTGATTAGTCCATGCATTGTACCTCTGCAACATCTCTGGCAACTAAAGAGAAGAAATTGTCCTTAGGAATTTGCTTCTGTGGAAGTGACCACTTTGATGACAACATAAAAGTTAATGAGATGCTCTTGTTATTTGTGGAGAGAAGAATGTTACGGATATGATGTCATCATTGAAATAGCAAAAACCTCAAATCATAATTGGCTTGTGTGGCTCTATTGGGATCGTGCTATCCCATGACAGGGACCCATTTGAGGCTATGGAATACTGAAAAACTGAATAGCTTCTAATACAGGGATAGATCCGAGGACTTCCAATGAGGTCAGTTAAGTCACTGGCATCATACAAATAATTATCCATCTAGTGTGCTAATAAGGACACAATATTGAATACTTCAACTTAAAATATGACACTGAAAATGAGGAGTTTTACCTTTTCATATTCAGCAATGCCCAAGGTATTCCAGATGGAGTATGAAATGCAGGCAGCAATTTTATCCCAAGTTCCACTGCTTTCTTTAGAAAAATCTGAAAAGTCAAACAGTTAAGTTAGCTAGTGTTGCAAGCAAAATAACTGTTACTTCATCTCATACTAGGCACTTTCCTACTTTAAAATTTTATCTGAAAAATAAAAGTTGCTTGAATTAATAGAATTACCTAGTAAAACAAGGCTGTCCAGGGCCATCATGATGTAGGCTGCTTATTTCCAATCTTGACTGCACATTAGAATATAATGGGAGAGTTTAACACTGCTGATGTGTAGGGTCCCACTGAGAATCTCACCACTATAATTTGAGGCTCCTGGAGCAGGATTCTAAAGCATCCTAGACAGTGCCAGATGATTTTAATGGGCAAACTCAGGGGAAGACCCCTGTGGTCCGAGAATAAGTCCTGGACTGAGAATTAGGAGATTTGATTTGTCCCACCTTCAGCATAGCTATTTACTAGGGCATCAAGAGAGTAGTTTAAAGACTTATTATTACCAGTAATCTATATGCCCTCTCAGTTTCTTGTAGCTTTAGCTTTCTCTCATATCAAGTGTGGGTGATATGGAAACTACAGTTAAATTAGGTATAGATTCTGCCCAGAGTTTAGTAGGGAAGATAATATATGTGCATATATCCACATCAATATCTGGAACACAAATACAATGAGAGTTGGAGACAAAAATCCTGCAAGTATTCAGATGAGTTCAGTAAGGCTATGTAGTAGAGACTGCATTTAGAAGAGGACTGTATGCAGTATTTAACGGGTTAATATGAGTAGAGTGGTAGTGAGGAGTGGGAAGATGAGGCAGCATCCCTGAGGGATCAGTGTAAGTGTAAGCACAAATGGAGACAAGTGAATGAGCAGGGAGCAGGGCAGTGTGTCTGATAAGAAAGGGGGATACTGGTAAATAAGGCCAGCCATGCTTAGCATGGGCTGCATCATGGAACAGTCATAAATGCAAGGCTTAGAATCTTATTGTGTTAAAATTGGAAAATAAAAGTTTTTGAACAGCCAATTCAATTGAGCAGAACCATGCTTTAGGAAGATCAATTAGATGACAACAGTCATGGTTTTTGGTACAAAGTAAAGTCCTACTTCATTCATTGAAGGAAGGATGGCTGCAGCTTTCTCTGCTGCAACTGTGGCACCAAGCAGGTGTCTTGTCGCTTCCCCTTGAAATGTGTGACTGAGCATAGGGGTCTATTTCCCTCCATCTCTCCCTCAAACAAGGGAGAAATAAGGTAGGCACAAGGAAAGCATGTCAGGAGCAAAGTCCTCTCAGCCACTGGGGAAACATTCATTAGGACATTTGTCAAAGAAATTGGGTGTGGCTTCTCCAGATGGATGAGGTGCTGTCCACATCTCCTGTGCTAAGCCCTGATATTCCCCACAGAGAAATCTAGGTACTTGGTCTCCTAGACCAAACGTAATCCAGCAATACCAATGTTGAGGCTATTGCCAAACCCTACGCTTTTAGGATCTAGTTCTCATTCAGTAATGAAAGTTAAGAGGAAAATAAATTTCCGTATAAAACTTTGACAATAATTTTCATAAATGTACATTCTTTTTATACAAGTAAAGACACATACATTTATAGTATATAGGATGTGCTCAAAAACAGAGGTGTCATTTTTTTTCCACAAATTATTTCTATAGCTCTGGTCAAAGAGAATGAAACTGTTTTAACAACTAACAGTGTATGAAAGGACAAGAGAAAGAAAAAAAAAATAAATCAAAGAGTATATTCTCCCTTCCCTTTCTTTGTCTTACCGTAGAGAATACCAGGTTGTGTTCTGCTCTAAAGATTTATCCAATCACTGCCTAGCCATCTGTTGACATTCTGGTTTCCACCCAACTTTTTAAACTGTTAATTAACTCTTTTCCAAGAAACTTACATGAGATAGAAGTCAAACTATATAATTAAAAGACCATCTTGGATATAACCATATGGCATGAGAGTTAAGGGTTCCGGCTTTGAAGGCACAATGCATGTGTTTGAATCTTAGCTCTACTTCTTCAAATTAGGTAATCTCAGGCAAGCTGATTAATCTAGACTTCTTCATCTATAAGATGGAAGTAACAGGAGCATTTCATTATTAAATATTTGAGCAGAAATATGTTCCCCTCCCCTTTTTATTGTTAGAGTGTGTGTGTGCTTGCCCAAGAAATAAAGAGAGCATAAACAAATGAGTGAGAGAAAGCATTGCACAACAGGGTATGACATGCCCCCATCCCTTCTCCATTTATCCACTGTGTTGGGATTCTGGACATGTACATACATGTAACTGTTGTGTTTTTAAGCTGCTAGGTTGGGACTTGAACTTCAGTTGGCCATGTGAAATCTAGCTCCCTTAACCCCCAGGCTATGAGGCTGTCCCAGTAAGTTATTGTATTTAAAGACCTTAAGGCACATACAAATAACTCTATAAGTTAGTTGTAGATTTTATTTCTTTATATATATTTTTAGATATTTTTGTGTGCACTCACCAGACAGACAGAAAGCAAAAAATCAACCCCCAGGGTTATTGGCCATGTCACAATTCCTTCTCTTCCACTTTTCTCTTGGGATTTTGGGCATGCATGCACATGCACCAGGTGTGCATTTCAAGCTACAGGGTCTGGGATTTGAACCATAGTCAACTATGTGGAAGTCCAGTACCTTAACCATTATGCTACCTGCTGGCCCCCTGGTTGTAGTTTTAAAGGTAATAAGGATAGTAGTATTTCCCCTACTTATTGTCTAAAATTCTTCTTACGTAGCTGCTCTTATGGTTCCTTCTACCCACTTGGGTTCATATTTTTATTCTTGCTCTCTCTGCATGAGTTATTCCTCTCCCCCAATACATATACACCCTTAATCACAAGTATTCATTCTCCATAGCTAAGGCCCTCAGTTCTCATCACACAGGAGAGTACTTTTAAAAGTTTGTGGAAATACAGCATTAAAGTACTAGTTTATTTCAGTACAAAAAATTTTGAAATCGATATTTCCCCCAATACAGATTTCCCACAAGTTTTTCAAAGAGCCCTCATATTTCCATATTTGAATCCAACTTTCCATTCTAACTCCACTTTTGTATTTCCATCTGGATGCACACATCACAATTCGAGTATCTTATCATCTGAAATTTATCATGTTCAACTCAGAATCAATCATTTAATATCCCAGGCAAACTTCCCCAGTTCCATCACTGACATTATTAGTCAGTCAGACCCTTGGACTCAAGAGAGAAGGCTTCTTGACTTTTGATTTATTGCTATTCAGTCCCAAGCATCATTGTTGATCCTTCTGAAATGTCTTGTATACAGCTCATTCCCTGATCCGAGAATGGGCCATGTTCTCATAGCCAGATACAATAAAATGCAAGATAAAAACAGAAGCTCCCTCTACCTAGTTTTCCATCATTTTTCCTTTTATTGCCATTAATTTGACTCTACATTACCAATTTTCTCTTTGTATCAGACAAATTTCTAGTTCAAGAAACCATGATTGCCTCCATTGTCAAAAATAACATATCCAAATTGCTCTTTTGACTTTTCCACATCTGTGATCAGGCCTATCTATTGTTTTCTGTTTCCTGAATGACCATCCTGGCTTCAGTTTCTTCTTTTTAAAATGTATTTACTTATTTCTTCTGAGAGAGAGAGAGTGAGAGAGAAAGATCTATCCCCAATAGGTCTTCCTGCCAAAATCTACCTTCAGTCTCAACTGGCCTGGATCATGGGCGCACTGCCTGGTAGGTGGAGGAGGTCCTAGGACAAGCTCCCAGGACCTTCTCATGTGGGTCCCACTGTGTCCAGCTGCACAGCTGACTGGACCCTTCTCCAGTCTTTAAGTTTTGATGGCCTGAAGCATTTATTCAAGTTTTGCGTGCCTTAGTGTTTTTCTTTACATAGTTTTCTCATTCTGAAACATCCACATCTGCTTTCTGTTGCCAATCCATTTTACTTTCTAAATGCAAAGAAAAAGACTTCATTTTTTCCTTCCTTGCCTGCTATACATATCCAACCCAGACTGAGTCATGTCGTAGACAGAAAGACATTTTTATGTTCCCAGTTAACAGACAGGAAACAGGAGTCCTTTCCTGTCTCAGAGAGTTTTACCTTTGCCATCTCCTCTGCTTGGAATTCTATTGATAATTCCCCTGCTCTTTACATGCCTGGCTCATTTTTAACCTTCAGGAACATGTTTAAATATGACTTCTTAAGAGAAGTCTTTTCTTAACAACTAAAAGGAAAGTTGGCCATCCTTCTTTATTGCTTATTATGTCACTTTATTTTAACCCCACACTGATTACATTTTATTTCATTTGCTTACTTGATTATTGTTTGACAACTCCATTAACTTGATGAGGGCATGACTTTGTCTTGCCGTATATATACTCTGTACTCAGCAAAGGAGATGGTACTCGATAAATGTTCGTTTAATAAGTGAATGAATCAATCAAAGATTAATTAACATACCTGGGACATTGTAATGAGAAACCATTGATATTACTGTGTTTACAAAGTGCTCCACCCACTTTCACCAGCTATTTTCTGTAAATAATTATGTGAAATATTCTGGAGTGCCCAACTTTAGGCACAATTAGGGTACAGTTACAAAACAGTTTAGATAAGAGTGCTAGTTAACCCACTGATGCTTTAAATAAAATCATAAATGAACGTGAATCAATTTCAATTCTCAGTGTTTGGTTTATGACTTCCTCCTGAGAGCTGAAGAGAGACTGTCTGGACAAGGAATAACAGCTTTGTACCTGAAGTAGTGAGCAGGTAATAAAATTAGCTTGTAAAATTAATATTGCTAAAAGAAAGAAGTAGACATGTAACTAATCATTCTAAAGGGCAATTAAGTCTTAACTTGCACATCTTAGATAAGTGCTGAAAGGAAAATTTCTGTGACAAGTATACTAAATGGTACGTCAATGCTCCCTCAAATAATAGGCATGATAGAGAAAGCACTGGATCCAAACTGGTGTTGAAATGGCACTTGCAAAAAACAAACAAACAAACATAAACAAATAAATAATATATTTAAAAAGATAAAAAAATGTTAATGTGTCACCCAATTTTTAGTCACTCTTGATTTTCAAGGTTTGTTGGTTTCTCTATTTGGTGGGGAGGATTTTATAAAGTTAAGGTGGCAAGATGAAAAATAACAGTTCATAAACTGTAATCCCTGCTTCTAAAACAAAACATCATCTTTGTTAAGAATAATGACATTTATTTATTTATTTATTTCCTTGCTTTTTTTGTGCTGATGAGTCCAATTACTTGTGTGTTCTGAATGTTAAGCCCTTGTGGATATACGTCTTGCACATGTTTTCTCCCTTTCTGTACATTCTCTCTTCACTCTGTGGATTGTTTCCTTTGCTGTACAGAAGCTTCATAGCTTGATGTAGTTCTGTTTATCTATTTTTGCTTTTGCTGCCTGTGCTTTTGAGGTAAGAGCTAAAGGTTTTTTGCCCAGATCAACACCCTGAAGCATTTATCCTATGTTTTCTTCTATTAGTTTCATAGTTTTGGGTCTTACTGTTTAAGGCTTTAATCCATTTTGAGTTGAATTTTACATGTAGTAAGACACAGGTCTAGTTCCTTTCTTGTACATATAGATATCCTATTTCTCCAACACCACTTACTAAACTGACCATTCTTTCTCAACTTAATGTTCTGGGCATCTTTGTAGAAACTAGTTGGTTGTATGTATGTGGATTTATTTGTGAGTTCTCTATTCTGTTCCATTGGTTTCTGTGTCTGCTTTTATGCTGATTTCTTGGTGTTTTGGTTATCGTAGCTTTGTAGTGTACTGTGAAATCAGTTACTGTGATCCTTTGACTGTGTGCTTTTTGCACAGGATTCATTTGGTTATTTGAGGTCTTCTGTGGCTCCAAATAAATTTTATGATCATTGTTTCTATTTCCATGAAGAATATCCTTGAATTTTGACAGATTTCTCAAAAGAAGACGGAAATGGCCAAATAGTACATGGAAATATGCTAATTACCAGTGAAATGCAAATCAAAACCACAATGGTACTTCATTCCAGTTAGAATTGTTATAAAGAACAAAATAAGAATAGAACTATGAATGAAAAACGTGGTATATCTATCTATCTATCTGTATATATAGATATAGATACACAATATATCTATATCTATAGATATAGATATATATACACAATATATATAGATAGATAGATATACACAATGGAATATTATTCAATCTTTAAAAGGATGAAAACTTGTCATCTGCAGCAACATGGATGAGCCTGGAAGAAATTACGCTAAGTGAAATAAGCTAGGCACTGAAAAATAAATACCACATATTCTCACTTGTAGAAGCTAAAAGATCTGTTTGCATAGAAATGAAGAGTAATAGGGTGGATACCAGAAGCTGGGAAGGAGAGAAAATAGGAAGAACTTGATTAGCAAATACAAAATTCTAAGTTAGAATGAGTTCTAGAGTACTATAGCAATGTAGAGTATTTATAGTTAATAACAATCTAATGTGTATTTCAAAATGGCTAGAAGGGAAGACTTCATATGTTCACAACACAAAGTAATAATAAATGTTTGAGATCACAGACATGCTTATCTTCTATTTGATAACACATTGTATTCCTATACTAAAAAAAATTACACTGTACCACACAAATATATACAATTATTATGTGTCAATTTAAAATTATTTAAAAACATGTTCACACACACACACACACACACACACACACACACACACACACAAATGACCATTGAAGGAGGCCAGGTGGTGACACAGTGGTGGCACAACTAGACCCAATGGGAAGGGTCCCCCTGGGTTTGTGTGCTGGGTCTCACTGGATGTGCTGAGTATGCAAGTTGTGGTCATAATCTGGACAGGCTGGCACGGGTGGTGGATCACAGGGCAGACACCTGTTTGAAGTGCTTGCTTCTCTCTTTTTTTCTTTCTTTCTTAGAATAAATAAATAGATAAAAGTTTTTTCAAAAATGACCATTAAAGAAATGGTTTCTGTACAATTAGCAATCAGTTTGAGATGGGCAGATATCTTATGATGTAAGAAGAATCTTCAAAAAGATTTTGCATTATAGACATTCTGATTACGTTGATAGGAAAAGTCAAAACCAATATAACTCACTGAAAGAAGGGTAATAAAATACGATGAAATCGCTTCTAAAATAATCTCTCAACCATGTAACTAACAAATAGCTTTAAGAATTTTTATAGCCTAAAGTTAAGAATTTTTAAGTAAGCACATCAAAATGATATCTTTTCATTACACTTAAGTAAAATCATTACAGTCTTATTGCTGTTTTAGATCAATATTTAAGAAACTTCAAAATTTAAAATCTGTCCAACACATTTATCTTTTTACTTTCCCCTAACAGATAGGATTAGACAAGGCTGTAAACAAGACGTATGGCTTTCTTCGCTTTTCTAGTTTGCTGTTCCCTGAAGAACTGTACAAGAATATATACATGCCAGAGTAAAGAGTGGGGAAAGAAGAAATGAATAAGAACAGATGGCCCTGGAAAGAAACATTTTCAGTTCATACATGCTTCAATTTGAAATGCACAATCAGTATTAAAGCTTTTCTTTAAATCTTTGTGTTGAAAACCTCCCTGTTAAAAGATCAAGCACTAATTCCCTATTCGTTTAAGCAAAGTTTACCTATTATTCATTTTGACTACATATAGCTTTCAGCATAAGATGCCATGCATCTGACAAATATCTTTGGCAGAAAATAACTGAAATAACCCATATATTGTTAGCTGGGTTGATTAACTTGCATATAATATAGACCAAATTCAATCACTCAACCAATAAGGACTCATTTAGCTACACTGGCTTTTCCATTTAGAGTAGAACCTCAAAGGGTTTTTATTTACTTGTTATGTCTGAGGGAACATGCATGCCCGAGAGACAGAGAGGGAGAGAGAGAGACAGGGAGAGACAAAGAGAGAGAGAGAGAAAGCAACCCCTGTGGGTATGGTCATGCCATATTCCTTTATCGTCCAATTTGCCATCCCCTCAGGATGCTGGGAATGTGTGCACATGCCTGGAATGTCTTTCAAGCTGCTGGGACCAGGACTTGAACCTTGGTCAGCCATGTGAGATCAAGATTCCTCTGCACAACATGCAACTGCTATACTATGGGGCTGGCCCAGACGTTGAAAGGTTTAAATATTGGAATAAAGATATGTAAAAAGAGTCATCCAGCAGAAATCTAGAATCGGAAAGGACGTCAACAATCATCTTGTTACATTATCCTGTCATACAAAAGAGAAACTGAGGTTCAGAGAGGTCCTACTCCCCTAGGTAAATGCTCTGACATAAGATAGTTTACGTAAACATCAGTTTCCTGACAATCTCAAATATATGTAATCCTTCTGATCCAGAAGGACTCTCTCCTGTTAGTTTTTTAATATGTGTATGTACACTCATCTTTCTTTGAATGACTTTTTTTTTTTTTAAAAAGGTTTTTGCCATAGGACATGTGTGCTTGCCAGTGAGGAGAAAGACAAAGAGAGAAATCACCTCCTAAGTGGGGATAGCCCATGCTGTGATCGCTTCTCTTCCATTCTCTTCCTAGGATTTTGGGCATACATGCACACATGACCGCATGATTTTTCAAGCTGCCATGTCCAGGACTCAAAGTGTAGATAGCCGGTTAGCCATATGGGAGTCCAGGGTCTTAACCACTGCTGGCCCTCGATACTTCTTTCGAATCTTCCCATTCTCTCTTTTCTTGAAGAAAACCTAAAACTGAAGTTTTATTACTGTTGTTACTATTATTATTGTTATTATTATTATTGAGAGAATTCTTTGGACCAGTTTTGTGGTATAGCAGGTTTTTTTTTGAAGGCAGGTCTCATATGGTGACTGTGGTTTGAATCCCTAGGCTGGTCCATCTGAAACATGCCGGGGACATGTGCAAGTGCCCAAGGTCAGATGGGCTAGAGGACTGGATGAAGGGGACGATGGTGTGACCAGACTGTTGAAGGTGCTCTTTCCTCTCTCTCTCACATGCATGCACATGCTCTATCATAATAAACAATTCCAAACAGAACAAACAAAAAAAAGAGAATTGATTGTTGTACTTGTCAAACTGCATTATAAATTTCATTTTAAAAAATATTTTATACATTTAATTTGATGACTGTTTTGTCAGTTGTTTTGCCTTTTTTCTCTGTGATTCGATATAACAATTCAGTTTTTATCCTTCAGTCAATTAGAAGACAATGTTGTTCATTTTGTTGAAAAACTAAAGCATGAAGATCTCTCTAACTTATTTATTCAAATAAAAAGGATATGTATCCTAAACTGCCAGTCACTATGGGTCATTACCTAGAAGAATCAATTCAACTCTTTTAGACTCCAGTTTACTCATGTATGAAGGCAAAGCTCAAACAAGAGATAAGACTTCTGTTCATAAATACAATTTAAAAGTCTAAATGTCTAAACGCTCTAGTAAAGTAGATATTTTAGTCTTACGTAGCTTTTTAAATATATCTATTCTCATGAAAAAATGAATAGCCAGTGAAATTTAAAAATCCTTAGTCAACATGAATAAATGCTGATAAATGAATGAATAAAACTCCATCCTAATATTGATTTTTATCTGAGAAAAGACTGACCTCATCCTCTGGATGCTGAGTGGCGAGGATTTTACCAAGTCAAGAAGGAAAGATAGAAAACAGGGAGAATGGTGGGGAGAACTTTAGGTTGTTGCGTAGAGCAGACATACAACCAATATCCCCGTGGGAAAAAATTCAAAGCTACCTACTCTTAGAAATGGTTCTATGTTTTCTCTGAAAATGCTGTAGTCAAGGTTGTCTGATAACAGGCACACTGAGTGGAGGATTCAGGAGGTCTGGGTTCTAGTTCAGCATTTTCTATTGACCATACTGAAGATGGATCACTACACTGCTTGCTCTAATTGGAATTAATGCTCTAATTGTAATGACTACTTCTGAGGTAACTTTTCTACTCTATATGACGTGGCTTTTTTTTTTGGTATGATTTTCTTTATTATTATTATTATTATTATTTTGTCGATCACTATACATCATTTAGCTTATAGAGAGAATTTACCCAATATGAAATAGACCTCAGACCAGTCCAGCTGAGAATACCATACATGTTATCATCAACAGGTAATAAGCCATTTTTGAGTCCCAGAAGACATGATTTTTTAAGACTTTAGCACTTACTATGTGCTTGCCAATGTGGTAAGGACTATCAGAAAGATAAGTAAGAAAAAAATATAAGACACTTAATCTCAAGGTTCTTACAACCGGGAAGGCAGCTTGGCCATATAAAACTATATGAACATAAAATATGTAACAGGAGAGCATGATATGAACCAACACATGGGTAGAGAAAATTACATAGTGTGGGCTGTAACTGTGGCAATAGAAAAGAGCAACTGACTAAGGTCTTGGGGGAGAAGTAAGACTGGAGAGGGGACACTTAGGTAACTGTGTGTGCACTTTCTGTGTTAATGTAGAGGAGATAAAATACAAGAGACAGGAACTAGCAGGTAGCTTTTCGTGAGAGAGAACAGATTAAATAGGATCTATAAAGTGGTTCAGAAAACTAGACAGATAAAATAAAACAACCTAATGGCCATGAATACCGGGAAGAGAAGTTAAGGGGGCAATTAAAAGAGCGCAGCAGATGAATAAGGAAGTCCCAGTGCTTACTACCTTAGTGCCACCCATTTATAACAGTTGGAGGCATTTGATCATCAGGGCTAGAACTGCAGCAGGGAGATAGGCAGTAGTTTTCTTTAGTTCTGGAACATTTCTGAGCTGTAAGAGGCAAATATACATGAATAACAATACCACGAAACACTGTACTGACTATCTGTTAGAAGGAAAATCTTGAGAAATAATTAGGGTCCTTAAAAAACATCCTCAAAAAGAAAGTCTAGGGAACCAGCAGTTAGCGTAATGGCTATGTCGCTGGACTCCCATGTAGTCGACCGCAGTTCACGTCCCGGACCCAGTGGCTTAAAACTCACGCCGGGCGCGTGTGCATGCATGCCCAAGATCCCGAGAGGAGAATGGAGGAGAAGGGATTGGGGCGTGACCATCCCCCTGGCGGGTGATTTGTCGCTTTCCGTCTCTATATCTCTGTCTGTCTGGTGAGCGCACGTGCCCTATAGCGAAAATCTCTCCAAAAAATAAAAAAAGAAAGTCTATGTTTGTTGTAGAGGTAAGTGAGGAGGAGGCTAACAGAAAGGAAATAGCACGATAAAAGTCACGTCCTTCTAATATGCATTCAACAGATATTAAAAATGCACAGAAAAGAGACCGTGTAACCCAATGGCTATACAGTTTTTCTGTTTAAAACTAAAGTGCACTACATAAGTGGGAACCACACATTGTATTATCTTAGTCCACATGCTCAAGCATAATAAATAACCATAAATGACAGCAAGAAGAATAGCAGCAAAATAATCCAAACCATTACACAGTGCTAAAAACTGGGTTGTCAAGCTGCTCAATCTATCTCATGTAAGCTTAAACGAATGGGTGAATCACCAGCATGAAGTTCTGGAAAATAAACAGTATCTAATGGATAATATTTAATATTATGGTGGTTAAGGTGAATGTACCCCACACAGCCAACCCTGTGGTCTCAGTCCCAGACCTGCTGGTCTGAGAAACATGCAGGGCACATATGCAAGCCCAAAATCCTGAAAGGAGAAAGAAATAGAGAAGGGAATGTGGAATGACCATTTCTCATGTTTTGTTTGTTTTCTTTCTTGGTTTTCTCTCTCTCTCTCTGTCTCTCTTTGGTGAATATGTACACCTTCTGGCAAAAATTAAAAAAAAAAAGTATATCAAATAGTTTCTGAACACACATTTCACAGCAAAAGAAAATATTTTTGTTTTAAAAAATGTAATGCCTACTAAAGAGATAGAGAATTATAGAAGTACATACTCAATGTGGCTATGATTTATAACAATTAGTAGAATCTATCACATACAGGTTAATATACGACATCATAGTGTTAAATAAGGTGGTTCATTTTCTATTGTTTTTATAGGAAGACATTAGTAATCATTTGAAATATATACAAAGGCCAGATTTAGAAACCTCTGTTCAATGAAATGATCAGAAAAAAAAAGACAGCCCCATCTATGCAAGTACATCTTGATTCCCTGACATCAAGTTTTGAGGCATTCTATGCCAGTGATTTTTTTTTTTTTTTTTTTTAGTTAGTTGGAACTCATTTCTGAAGAGCCTTGGCATCTTTTTATTTATGTCAGTTTAAAAACACATTTATCTACTTTTTAAAATTTGGTAAACTGGGGGATCAGCAGATAGCGTAATGGTGATGTCACTGGACTCCCATGTAGTCAACCACAACTCAGGCTGGGCATGTGTGCACATGTGCCCGAAATCCTGAGAAGAGAATGGAAGAGAAGGGATTGTGGCATGGCCATCCCCTTTGAGGTAGGATGGATTTCTCATTTTCTGTCTCTGTTTCTCTGGCAAGTGAACTTGTCCTATAACAAAAATCTCTCTACAAAAAACAAACAAACAAACAAAAAATTAGTGAACTCGTATAGTGATCCTGACTTGGTGACTTAGCATCACCATCCTGTGCAGATGATAAGCTGATACGAAGTGATCTGATTTGCCATGATCACCTGAATGATCTGTACTATCTTTTCTTTTAATTTTGCCCTCACCAGAGAGACAGAAATACCGAGAGAGAAATGGGGGAAAGGAGAAAGCACCCGCCACAGGGAACTGTCATGCTGCAAGTCTCTTCTCCATTTCTCCACCTCGTCAGGATTCTGGGCATGCATGTACACACACCCTATGTGTTTCTCAAGCCACCAGAGTTATCATCACAATTCTTTGCTATAAGATAGTGGTTTCCTCAGGAACAAGAGAAGGATATTAGGCTTTTTGTCCACACACTAAGAGTTCCAAAAACTGCTGAGTTATTATATCAGCTTTCTACAGTCCTACTACTTCTCTCTGTTACTAGATATCAATTTATTCCAATGAGGACTTCTCACTGTTGTAGTGTATTTGATTTTCTCTGAAGTTGCTTGTTTATTTTGCCAACACCTCTCTGTGTGAGGGCCTGAGTTTGTTTGCTCTATGTCCATCTTATAACAAGGAGCACGAGCTTTAGGATATGTGCTCCTTTGGTTCCACAAGAGTGAATTTGAACCATTAACTCTATAGGCATGAAAAAGCAAAAACAATTTGCACATTTACAAAGTAAAATATGTGTTCACAGGTATTTATTCACTTTTTAAACAAATGCATAATGTAAGATACTCCTTTTCTATACTACTCCAGGCAAACATAAACCTATCTGCTATACATCTAATTCCATCAGTCTGATAGTGAACTTTTTTCTTTCTTTTAAATTTGCCAGCATGCATATGCACATGCTAGAGAGAAAGAGAGAGAGAGAGAGAGAGAGAGAGAGAGAGAAAGTGAGAAAGCAACCCCCATGCATAATGGTCACACTTCAATCTTTTCTCTTCCATTGCTCACTTTTGCAGGGATTTGGGGCATGGGCATACACTTAAGGGCATGTTTTTCAAACTGTTGGGTCGCTGATTCAAACCATAGGTCAGGCATGTGGGCTCCAACTGCCTTATCTACCTGGCCTAATTTTGGTTGATCTGGTCAGTTTGGATTTCTGCAAAACCCTCCTTTATCACATACTATCCACAGATACCTTTAAATTGCCTTTGGACACAGAGTCTATTAATTTGATGTTAGTTGATAGATGAACATTTCAAGTTTTCAAATGGAAGTGCATTGGTCAGAAAAGCTGGCAGCGGTATTATTTCTGTCTTATGTGTCTGTCCTTCCAGGCAAGTTAATTAACCTCTCCCAGCCTAACCCTTATCTGAAAAACAGAGTATCTCTGTAACTTACAACTTGGAGTTTTCTCTTCCTCCTAAACCAAAATTAAATTTTTATCTTTTCTTATAATGTAATGAATACATTGTTACTATGAAAAATAATGAAATTAGACCCCCTCAAATAGGCTCATTAATCCTGTTTACTTAGACATAGTTATTAACATCTTTAGTATCAATCCTTATAAATGGTAATGAGTGCATTTATTTTGAAAAATGGCATCATTACATATATATGATTTTGTGATGCCTTAAATTCAACTCCACCAAATTAATCTACATTATATTATAAGATCCTATACCAGAGATCAGCAAATATTTTCTGTAAAAGGATGGAAAGTAAATATTTTAGGCTTTGCTAGTCACATATCTGTCTCCTATTTGTCTTTCTTTTATAATCTTCTAAAATACAAAAATCATTCTTAGTTCTGGTAGTTTAAAAACAGGTCACAAGTTTGGGTAGAGTGCTATGGTTTGCTTATTCCTATTTAATATCAATGGCTATATCTTGGTAATATCTTTAAAAAAATTTGTAGTATACTAAATTGGTGTCAGGACAGAGATAATTTAGCTAGTCCTCTATTAGTTGACACTTAGGTGTTCATTGTTTTGATATTAAAAACCAACTGTGGAATAAACATCTCTACACATTGTTATTTGTATATATAATTATTTCCCCAAGCTAAATGCTTGAAAGTACAATTTCTAATCAGAGGGCATTCATTCACTCATTCACTCACTTACCTGTTATAGAGGTAGGGACAAAGCAGCCACAGACAAAGCGCAAATAAATGAGTATATCTGAACCCTGCCAATACCTGACTGACATTAACATATTTGAACTCACATTAAACTATCTTTTAAATTCAAATTAAATGCTTTTAAAATATTTTCATATGTTCCATTTTGTGACAACACTGTATCTGTTTTTAATAGACCAGAGTTACATTGTTAAAATGCCATGAACAATGAACTGAAACAATGACCTATATTAATAACAATGAACACTGGAATATCAAAAATGTAACATGACAGCATTTTTCTTATTGAAGGAATTTTGAAAATAGCAAACTAGAGTGATTTGGGAGGTATTTATTTTTAAAAATATAAACATAAATAATAACTAACAGGAAACAACTTGTCTATAGTGGCCACTCTTACACTATCTAAATGTCTTAATTTTTGAATGCTTTATAAAGCTATTAGCCAAACATATTTCAACATTGTTTGAACTTTTAAATTATACATCTTTAAAAAGAAATTTCTTCTATATCTTTGACTTTCAAAACATGTCAACTCATTTATTCAACAAATATTTATTGATTGCCTATGTATTATACGCCATGCTCTATAAGGCACTTGTAGTATGTAAATATAAGAAACTGTGGCCAATGACTCTTAATAATACTTGTTTATGAAGTGACATTGGAAGAACATTCACAGAGTATTTTATGATACACAGAAAAGGATCAAGTAATAATTTCCATTTTATCTTCAAAAAAGAAATGAAGATGAATGCAATATTGTTTGAGCACTACATGTGGTAACAAAATTCTTGCCATCAATCTTACCACCTAAAATTGGCAAATGTATCACAGATATATAGAAGGACAATTGCAAAAGAACTGTATAGAAAATTATCATTAGGTATTTTCGAAGACTTTAAATTCAGCTTTAGATAAGACAAACTGCCCTTGATATGACTTATGTACTTGATATGTACATCTTTTCTCCCATGACTATTCAAAATCTTGAAAGTTATCATTCAGACAGGAATCATCCTAAGTAGCTGAGGAACTGATCTATCAGAAACAAATGAACTTGAACAGAATGAATGGGATAACAGCACAGTGTTTTTAAGAAACTAAGACTTCAAGTTCCGAGTAGAAAAAACATGGGTATGCAAGGACAAAAGGGAAGTAAAACAGTAATGACAAAGGATGAACTGTAGTTCAGAGTCCAGTCCCAGGGCCAGGTAGCAGATAGGCAACTGTAGATAAAAACCACAGAATTGAGGTACAGGAGAAATGATATTATGTATGGAAATATCATTGACTGGACTAATACATAGTGTATCCATGCTGGAAAAATTTATTTTGTATGCTGTAAAGAGATAGTGAGCAAGTGTAAAAAATAGTAACTTAATAAAAAGAGAAATAGATGCAAGTTATTTCAACATTAAACAAATAGCAAGGCACTGGTTAAAAATTTACTATGAACACTGAAAACTTCATCTGTTATAAGATAGAATAGGCATGGGATACTCTGGCCTGAATTTTAAATCTCTAAGGAAGTTCTATTGAGGACACCCGATATAGAACCCTGGGAAAGAGAACTGTCTGTTTTAAGGATTGTGATAGATAAAGAAGTACAAACATTCTGGCAAAGTTCAACATGGATCTTGGAATTTAAGAAAGTAAGATATCAAAAAGCTCTTAAGATATCTTCATTATATATTAATGGCAAGATTTGTGTCACATAATCTTAAGGGGCTCATCTATCTGCTTTATTTGTTTTAATTAACTGGAGCTTTTCCTAATATAAATAAATTCTCAAATAACTTATTGCTCCATTTGATAAATACAATGTTTCCAGGATTTTAGGAAAAAAGTTTTACTATAATTTCAAATATAATAGAAGAAAAATTTCCCTCAATTGTTTATCTTGTAAATTAGGATGCAATTCCCTAAATAATGTTCACAGCCAAATACTAATGCCTATTTTCCTCTTTTTTTTTTTAGAAAGGAATCCTGCTAATTACAGAGAGGGAGGTTTCATGGTACTAGGTCTGTGGTTATTAAAGTGTGGTCCTCAGACAGGCAGCATCAGTATCAATTGGAAATTTGTAAGAAATGCAAATTTTGTTTAAGGTTTTTGCCATAGGGTGTGTGCATTCACTGAAGAGAAACAAGAAAGACAGTGAGAGGGAAAGTGAGAAATCACTCCCCTGGGGTATTGGTTATGCCACAATCCCTTCTCCATTCTCCTCCTGGGATCTTGGGTATGTACTCATACACGCCTGGAGTGATTTTCAAGTCACCATGTCCAGGACTCGATCTGCAATTGCCATGTGAAGTCCAGTACCATAACCACTACACCACCTTCTGGCCTCAGAAATGCAAATTATTACACCCCACCCAGATCTACAGAATCATAATGGAACCTAAAAATCTTTTTATAAAATTTTCTTTTAAAGATAGTCTTGCTATGTGATGGATCTCCTGCATTAGCTTCCCAGCTATCGACCTTCCAAGTAGCTGGCACTATAGCTGTACACCACCACTCCTAACTCTTTTTTAGACTAGGTCTTACTATGTCACCCAGGCCAACCTCAAGCTCACCATCTTCCTACCTCAGCGTCGAGTTGCTGAGTACATGCCATTGTGTATGGCCTTTGGGTTGGACCAGGAATCAGGGGCCTCCTGTGTGGTCTCAGCCTGCAGAGCACAGTGTCTTACCAGTGCATACCACTGTGGTAGAGCCTGAACCTGTGTTTTAAAGAGCTCCCTCCAGATTCTGATGTCTACTTAAGAACCACTGAACTAGGTGGGCTCAGGCAATTCAACAATAAGGGGAATTAAAATTGACTAGAAATGATACTTTAAGTCAAATATTTATATAACATCACAGATATCATACTGTCTCTGTAGTAAATAAAGCAAACATCTTAATAATATGTAAGTTTAGAATATAGTACAAGAAGTATTAAATCATGTGATTTTAAATTTGCAATTTAACAACTCTCTATTTGTTGTTATATTTAAGAGCAAATGGAACAGCCAATTCCTAAGTGAACAGCACGTCATCACTACATAATTTCAGTCTTTATGTGCTTGCTACTGAAGTTTTGGAGCTTATTTCACTGTTAAGTCATATCTGCAAGTCACTTAACAACATTAGAATGGAAAGATATGGTCAAATTTATGAGGCCAAGAATGAACCTCCTGTGAGTAGTTTATACCACATTGAGAATCTAATTATTGGTTCATGACATAGCATTTATTAGTTTTCTCTCTCTTTATACAGACTTTGTGGTAAATCAGAATACAATAGTGTTCAGTTTTAAAGGGCTATTTATATGTAAAGCAGTTATTTTATCTATTTGTGGTAGTTTACAAGTAAAATAATGTTTTTTCTCTTTAGATTTGATTTTTAAAATTTATTTTAAAATTATTATTATTCATACATTAAATCACTATATATCATTTAGATTGTGAAGAGACTTTACTCAGCAGGATACACACCTCAGTCCACCATACACATCCTGAGACCACCATACACATCCTCATCAACAGATAATAAACCTTATCTCTGTCCCACAAGTGTCTTAACTCTCCATTCCCCGCCCCCAAATTTCCTACGTTTACGCTCTCCCCCTCCCACACTCCTTCCACTTTGTCTCTAGTGTCCATTACAATTTTAAATAATATCATGTTTTAACAGAGAAACAGCAGAGTCACACACTTAAAAGGAAAATAATTATTTTGAGAGGTATGCCATACTGCAGATCTGGAATAACGCAATTCAGAAACATTTGTAAGATGACACATGGCTTATATAATAGGGTGAAGATTTATGTACAATCTTCTTAAAATACATTTTCTTAATAAGGAAAGCAACTAACAGGAAAAAAATGTACAGCAGTGCATCTGCAATTATTTCTTGATGTCTAGATACCTCAGAAAACTTAGAAAATCTAAATAAATAAACATTTTAAAAGTTTTGTAAGTGTTTTTATAAGCACACTAAACTTCATTTACCAATTACTGATTAGAATCTAAAACTGGGGCAGAATCATCATGTTGCTTTGTGTTGGTTGACTCATGTTTTACACTGACAAGTCATCATATGGTAAGAAACTAGAAGCTTTTTTGTTTAAGTGAGGAACAATACAACAATGTTCCCAGTATTAATATATTTTGTACTGAAAATCCTGACTAACATAATAATTTAAGAAAAAAGAAAAGAAGAGATAAGGAGAAAAGGAAATAATTGGTCAGCCAGAGGCACAGTGGTTAAGGAGGCTAGAGGCTAGATTCCACACAGCTGTAAAGTTCAAGTCTTGAACTGGTGACTCGAGAGACATTCCAGGCATGTGTGCATAAGTGCCAAAAATCCCAAGAAGGGAATGGAGGAGAAAGGATTGCAGTGTGACCATCCTCTCTGGGGGATGTTCTCTCTCTCTCACTCTCTTTCTCTCCCAATCACATGCCCCTTACAGTGCATTAAAAAATCAAACAATAAAAACAAAGGAATAGAAATTATAGTGACTGAAAAGGAAAAAAACCAATTTTTCTTATCTACAGATAACATTGTCTACGTAGAAAATCTGAACAAATCAACAACAACAAAAATCTCTTGAAACTAGATGTGATTATACAAGGTTGCAGGATACAGGGCTAATATACAAAAATCCCAGTTTCTCATTCTTTTAACAGTTGTCAGAATTCCTCTTGAGTTGGTCATTAAACTGGAAGCTCTGTTTATTATGGAATGCAATCTGTATTCAGAAGTTAAAACTATCATTCTATAAGTCAAGAACCAGTATATGCTCCCTATTTTTTGTTTTTAAAGATCATTGTTTTCCTTGAAGTGCTCCTCAACCTTCTACTACCAATGAATCACTTTCTGTTTCTTGTAGCAGATTTTTCTAGGGCAAGCAGATGCTCAACCTACTTACTTTTTTTTTTTTTATTTCCCAAGTATTTAAAAATCTGGACTACCTCAGTATCATAAAGCAAGAAGTACAAGTCTACATTTCCCTAGAAGGATTTGTTTGTGTGTGTGTGTATGTGTGTGTGTGTGTGTGTGTCTGACATTGTGTTTATACTTAAAAATGAGTTAAGAAATTTTGTGTTATTAAAAGAACATTTCTGCCACCATACTGCCACCATACTCCACCCCCAATTTTTAACATTCTATAAAGTTGAAAAATCAGTGATCTATGGTTCTAGGAAACTGAATTTAAAGGAATATGTATTTCAGATCCATTATTTTAAATCAGTGACTAAAAATCCTTACTGTGATGAAAGTTTTGCTCTAGAGGGCTCAGCAAGTCAATAACCAAATAATCCAAACTAGGATTCCAGATTCAAAGAGGAATGATCTTTCTACTCCATAAAAACTACTTCTTAAGTTCTTTAAGTGTATGTCTTCAATACTATGACTGTTTCAAGTGGTTCCCTATTTATAAATGATTTAACTAGAGGCTGAAAATTTGGTCATTTTTCCTTTAGAAATATAATTGTAAGTAGAGGAGGTCTCAGATCATTACATTAAAGTCTGTTCCAACTACAGATTCTTGGATAAGTAGCCACTATCTCATAATGGGAAGGAGAAGTATAGTCTAAGGGTAAGAAGGGAATAAAGTGAAAAAGACATTATTAACTTTTAGCACAATGATAGATTCCCCCAAATGTTTTAAAATGAAATATTTCAAAACTATAGAAAATTTTATTATCTGTGTAGCCATAACCAAATTCTATCAACTCCTATCGCGTAGTCTTAAATTCACATTTGCTTTGAAATTTTTAAAGTAAAATATTACAAATTTAAAAAATTTACTTTCTAATTACCTTGGGTTTCCACTGTAAAAAGAGTCTACATTTTGATTTGTGAGTTTCTGGCAGACTGTGTCCTCCCTTTTCATAGCCCCTTCCTTTATCTCTCAGACCCGGTTTTCTTTTTTTCCTGGCTCATTACTGAACAGCTTTTCTTGTACTTTTTTCTTTCTCAAGAACTTTCCTTTGAAGTTTCTTAAGGGGCAATATTCTTGTAACAACAGGAAAAAAGCTCTCTGCTATGTCTTTCCCCACACCTTCTTTCAATTAGATCCTATAGGGAAA
>NW_006160076.1:810470-899939 GCF_000334495.1 Tupaia belangeri chinensis | reverse complement strand
ATTGTGCCAGGTGTCTCACTCTCCCCGTTTCCTTCTACACTAGTAATGAACATAAACTACAATTAGTGAAGGCTACACACTTATCACGATTAATTGCACTCTTTCTACTTATACATAATTGATTACAAAAATACAAAACGATTTCGAATGCATCTTTTTTTAAGAGTATGAAATATCCTACATACTATTGTGTATCAAACTTTCGGTTGACTTTGCTTGCGATTCCGTGTGTGTATGTGTGTGTGTACAACAGAGAAATCTAGTTACTATAATAAGCAGCCCTTGTCTTTTTAAACTGCTTTTGATAATACAAAGACTAAGTAGACGGTGCAATGATTTATGGCCAAGCTGTTCACTTACGCTTTGTGTCACCTCCATTTCCAAGTAATATTAACAGTTAATAGATGTTGTAAATAAACAACACTCTGAAATAGAAACCTATAAATTGACTATAGAGAAAGAAATTCAATTATCATTAAGTAATTTCTTTTTTTATGTAACAGATGTCAGAAAGAAAAAAAAATGGACTTTTAAGACTTCACAGCCTGGACTCTAGCATAAAAAAATGAAAAATTTATATCTTAAGATGGCCTAGAACAACTAAATCCTGGTAAGACTGGGGGCAAAGGTTTAGTTATGATTTTTTTCCCGAAGTCTGTTGTGATTTTTCTTTAATATTTTTCTGATCATAAGAATATTGTAAGTTTACTATGAAAATTCTGAGCAGTACAGAAAGGGAAAAGATATTGTTTAAATTTAGATGAGCTCCTCATGTATATATTCTGTTTTCTAAAACTGAAAGCATATGTGGAGTCTTGTATCCTGCTTTATTTATTGTCCCAATACTTGACCACGCCATTAAATAAACTAACAAGCATAAATTTTAATGGTTGTACAATATTCCATTATGTGAGCATTCCATGATGTGCTCCACCATTCCATTACTATTGGATATTTGAGATGTTTTCCTATTTGCTAAATATAGAAAATACATCCAATAATTGCTTTAGGCATAATATGATTACATTTTAGATTTTATTTCCTGTGGATAGATTCCCAATGTAGAAGAACTGGAGCTAAATAAATGTTCAGAATAACTGTGTCAAATTACATTTCTATCTGTAATGTCTCAGAGTGAATTTCTGCCCTACTTTTATCAACCTGGGTATTAATGTGGCTTTTGGTCTTTGTTAATTTGAGAGGAAAAAGGGGAGGCTGAGAGAAAACTAAGTGTTGATATTTTTCTTTCTTTGCGTATTTGTAAAGTGGGTAAAAGGATGATTCTGAATCTGTCTGGACAGGGGAAGGGACCTCCCAATGGCTAAATAAAAGTCATGGGAATTGTAACCAAGCAGTCTTGAAAATGGGTGGGTAACACCTGAGAGTGCAGGAATTGAACTGGGGTGAGGGACTACTGAACTCCACAATGGGATGGACCCCTATAAAAACTCCTGGCAGATGCCAGGTCACCGGATCTAATCTTATATTATCCTTGCATTACCAGGGTTTAAGATTTATCTTTTGAGAATAATTAACACAATTAGAGGAAAACATACTATAAGATGTTGGTTCACTGTAAATCTTTTAATAACTAATTAGTAGATATTTTAATCATTTCTTACAATTAATTTTATGATATTTGACAAATTCGAGTTTTCCGTCCTCACTTTTTCAAAGTGAATAAGTTATAAAAAGCAAATAGGCAACTGGACTCAAATTTTGTATTCACAGTCTGGGGAAATTAATTAAAGTGCTGTCAACATATGGTAGATTTATGAGCTATTTCTAAATGTTTTTTGGAATTCTCTAATTACATAAAAGCATATCAATTGTATTGGTACTTCTTCACAATTTATGGCTGTTGAAAAAGCTAAAATATTTTAGTTTCATTTCAAATGACAAAAGTATTACATTTTTTCTTTATATATATATTGCCCAGACGGCACATGCACTCACCAGAGAGAGACAAAGAGACAGAGAGACAGAGAGAGAGAGAAAGAAGGAAAAGGCACCCCTCAAAGGATCGAGGTCATGCTGCAATCCCTTTTTCCTCCCTTTCTTCATCCTGTCAGGACTTTGGGCGTGCATACACAGTACTAAATATGTAGCTCAAGCTGCCAGGGTTAGGACTTGAACAGTGGTCACTCATGTGGGATTTGATTCCTTTAACCAGACTATGGGGATGACCAGCCCCTTTGTACTCCTTTATCAGAAAATATGACTCAAAAATTGGGAATTCCTTTTTTCTAAGTTTTATATGTCTATATGGTTGTGTGAGCTCAATTACTACTGTCCTCTGTGCCTGACTTCTAAAGAAAAAGTTGAACATATAACTTAATCAAAACAGTGAGATGTAAATATAACTGAAATGTAAACATAACTTTTATTAACACTTTGAACTGTACCTGATGTTAATTTAAAAAAGAGAGAGAGAAACTAAAGCTGTTTTATATATATTACAAAGTTTTTGCTATATTTGCTCACTGGGCAATGAAACGAATTTTATTCTACTGATGAAAATGGGGAGAGAATGAAGAATAAAAACAACGGGAAGGGAAATGAGAAATGTTTGCAACTTAATTACATGGGAAAATTTTAGGGCAATTTTTTTTCTTTAGGCTTTGAAAAAGGCTAGTGAATGAATAAATAATTTCAAACATGGGGCTGGCCCTTTAGCACAGCAGGTAGGTTCTGCAAAGAGGACACCTGATACCATGTGGCTGACTAGGATTTGAATACGGACAAGGCTGACCAGGACCCTGATGGAGAATTGAAGGAAAAGATGATTATGGCACAAAAAGACCCCACTAGGCTTGGGGGCATATTCTCTCTCTCATGCATGTGTGCTTTTTTAGCTAAAAAAAATAAATTGCAAATATAACTCAAACAAAAACATGTTAACTCACAAGTGTTATGAATGTATCATGGTTTAGTTGTCATAACTCAATTATTTCTCATTTCTCGGAAATTAGAAGATGTCAGGATTAAAGAAAAAGGCTAGTAGCTATTTTGTTGATTTTTACATGTTGAACTGATAAAAAAATAAATAAGAAAGAAAAAATGTGGTGCTAACCATGGTAACACTGGTTTTAGGAATAATGTGTAGAAGATTCATGGGCTTTGGAATTAACCAGAGAGGGGTTAAATCCCCTTTATAACACTTCCTATGTGGCTAAGGGAATAGCTTCTCAGAGTTTCAGCATTCCTACAACATAGGGTCATGTCATTTTCCCTATACTGATACTGAGCACCTGGCATACTTGTCAAGTATCATAAAATTAATTATAAAAAATACCCATTGCTAGGACCAGCAGTTAGTGTAATGGCTATATCACTGGACTCCCATATAGTCAACCGTGGTTCGCGTCCCAGACCCGGCAGCTTAAAACTCACACCGGGCACGTGTGCGTGCATGCCCAAGATCCCGAGAGGAGAATGGAGGAGAAGGGACTGCGGTGTGGCCATCCCCCCCCAAGGGGTGATTTCTTGCTTTCTGTCTCTCTGTTTCTCTCTGTCTGGCGAGTGCACGTGCCCTATAGCAAAAACCTCTTCAAAAAAAGAAAAAAAATAACCACTGCTGTCTTCTTTTTTATCCCAAATGAGAGAAATCAATCATGAATTCAGAACTGTCACATTCTTCTGTTCAGAGTATGGTTTACTCCAAATGGTCAGTGGCTGACTCCTTCATGTCATTCAGCTCATGGTTCTCATTTGGCATAAAGTAGGCCTTACCATCTTCCTACACCACCCAGCGCCACTCCTTATCACAGGACCCTACTGTATTTTCTTCAGAGCATTTACCTCTACCTGAAGCTATCTTTTGAACTTATTTAACATTTTCCCCTACTAGTGTGTGAATTTCAGGAAAGCAAGGACTTTGTCTAATTTGCTCATTGCTAAGTCTTCTTGGGATTAGAACATAACCTGGCACATATTTTTGGGTCGTCGAGAAAGTCAGATGCATCTTCTATGCATTTTACATAGACAAACATAGGAAAATACATCATGACTTTCCTGATGACTTAATATATGCTGAACATATATTTGATGATTAAAGGAGTGAATCATAAGGGACTGAACAGGCTAATAATTGAAAGTGTGATCAGGTTGTGGAGAAAAACTCACCATAATTCATAATTCAGGGTTAAACTCAGGCTTAGTATCATTGTACATAGAGGTATAAAGCATTCAATAGCTGAAAAATATTACAAATGCCAGAGTTGCCATTTGCAATTTGAATTAACCATCAAGCTTAAATGGAATAATATAGTGCATTTCCTTTTGCTTTCTTTATTTTTCTTTCGCTCCTTTTTCCCTTTTTTTTTTCTTTGTTGTGATTTGCTATAGGGAATGTGCACTCTTGAGAGACTTGGGAGACTAGGGAAGTGGGGTGAATAAGCATTCCCCAGGGAAGATGGCCACAGAATCACTTGTGCTCCATCCTCCTCTTAGAATTTTGGGCACAAATGCAAAAGTGCCTGGCATGTCTTTCAAGCTACTGGTCTGGGACTTAAACCAAGCAGTCAGTCAGGTAGGATCCAGCCGCAGTAACCACCAAGCCTCTGGTTAGACCATACAGTGTACTTTCAGTGTACTGACTACACAAGAAGTACACAAGAGAAAACTAAGTAAGTCACTGTTTGATATTTATAGTCCTAAGTTATACCTAAGAACTAGAACACAGAAGTCAGCAGTGATTTAGAACTAGAGCAACCGTGGCTTTCCTATATCAACAACATAAGAAACTCGGGTAAAATAAAATTAAACAAGTAAATGCATAAACCTAAAAGGTGTTTATAGAGCCGAGGCGACAGTCTTTTCTGCTTAACTTTTCTAATCCTAGCCTTCAACTAGATGGCAAAATTTTAAAAAAGTGTTTAGAATAAAGAGCTGAGAAAATATTCCTGTTTTCTAGCTCTTAGATTTTTCAAGCTCTTGGATTTCCTTATTTTGCAGGACTTTAGAATTAGTCATTATTTGGATTGCTTCAAATAAATTGGATACTTCAAATAAAATAAGATCAAGTGTTAAGTTAAAACAAACATTGCCCTCAAGGCTTAGGTTTATTTTAATATCAATGTAAATGAATTTTCAGCTATATTTTAAGACTGGAGCTGTTCTCTTTCAATTGCAGTATTAATGGCGTGCTCAGATAGATCAGCAGCCCTTTCTCAGAGAAACATTTAACCATGTGGCGGAAGTGGATTCAGTTTCTAAAATGGTTAATGCTAAGCTCTAGCAGTGAAATATTTTCTAAAAATGTTTTAAAGAAAATAATTTTTAAAAAACACTTAAACCATAAATTTATGTTATCAAATAATGCAAAAAAAATGTTCGCAAATGAAATCTTTAGAGGGCTTACTTGAGAAAGCACCTAATTCCAAACCAGACGAATTTTAACTAAAGTACATTTTTATAAGTCAGATGATACTTCCATACATTGGGTAAGATTTAATTTCTTTCTTTTTGTTAATATATGGTGTGTGTGTGGGGGGACAATGCAAAAAGGAGGGCCTCATTAGAGTTTTGGTTGGAAGGAAGGGGTAAGGAAGTAGAAGTGAAGACAAATATGAAGATCAGCATGGCAAGATAGAGTTCAAAATATTGGTCAGACCTCCCAGCCACCCAATTTGCATTAGAGCTAGCCTATACTCAGTAGAAAATTAGGAGGGGCTGACTGAATGTTCTCCATGGTAGAAATAAGAGACAGAAAATGGAGAAACCTTGCAGGACTTAAACAGTGCCACAAAGGAGGGGAACTTCAAGATCTGTTCTAGGCTAGACATCCCTGAATCTGGACACAGATCAACCTTAGTTCTGTCCCCAGAGTCAGGCATCCTTGAGTCTGAGGATGAGACCAACAGTGGGGAAATGTTCAAGGGGCATCCACCAATTCCAATCATGCCAGGAAGCAACAAAAGTCAGGAGTTTCTGAAACCTGGGGAGCTATCATTTCGGACCAGCAGAAGTTAATGTCCTTGGAGTAAAGTGAGGGGAAAAGGGAGAAAGAAGCCAGGGACTTAGAGGCAAAGAGCTGGTCATGAAGTTAACTGGTAAGCCAGATTGATTTGATTGAAATAGAGAACAGAAAAGAAAGGCCTCCAACAACCTCAGACAATCGGAGAGACAAGACTGGGAGCATATTCGGAGTTACTCCCCTAGGTGCAGTTCCCTAAGGGTGCAGGGGAGAAATACTGTCTCCCCATAAAGGGGAGTGTGTCCTGCACAGGGAGACAGAGGAGAGAGTTCCCTGACAAAGGAAAGGGTTCCTGCATGGTAGAGCAAGTTCCCTGCACAGAGGAGAGTTTTCCAGTTAGTGCCACTAAATGTTAGGGTAATCTGCACCGCAGAGAATAAGTGGATAGAAAAGGTTTATTCATTTTCTGAGGAGGAAAGGAGCAGATGAGGAGAGTTGCATCAGCTGGTGAAACTTAATTTTAATTTTTCTCCCTCTCTCTCTCTCTCTCTTTTTTTTTTTTTTGGAGATGTTTTTGCTATAGGGCGCGTGTGCTCACCAGAAAGACAGAGAAAGACAAAGAAACAGAAAGTTAGAAATCACCCCCCAGGGGGGATGGTCACGCCACAATTCCTTCTCCTCTATTCTCCTCTCGGGATCTTGGGCACGCACGCACACACGCCTGGCGTGAGTTTAAGCCACCGGGTCCAGGACTTGAACCACGGTTGACTACATGGGAGTCCAGCGACATCGCCATTACGCTAACTGCTGGTCCTGAGGCTTAATTTCTAAAAGAAATCCTAACAAATTCAGATCATAACCAAATTTACTACACTTACTTATGCAGACAAAATTCAACTAGTTATAGTTAAAAGAAATATCTCTGCAAAGGTAAAATTGCATTAAATCCACATAATTAGCTGATATGCATTTTCTTTACATTTCTACTGCCAACTCTAATTATCTGTGGTAAAGGCTCCAGGGTCATGTTTGTCCAACAATCATATATCATAAACCACATTCTACTGGTTTCCCTCCTACTTCTTAGACCATCATTTCCAAATGTCATCTTCTAGTTCCTCCTTCTCATCAATGTTAAGACTTTCTTTTCTAACTCTATAATGTCCTGAGCAACCTCATTCCTGTGTGTCTGTCAATTACTGTTTAGCACTTGATGACTACTGAGTTTAGGCTGATAGTCAACATCTGAATTCTGTGCTTGAGATCAGATCCTGAATATCTAGGAGCTACTCAGTATCTTTGGGCCTGACTACCCAAATTTAAAGCCTAGTTCTGCTACCTTGCATATATTTGGGCAAGTTCTTAACTCTCAGTGCCTCTGTGTCTTCCTCTCTAAAGTGTGGATAAAAAACCTATTCCTGCTTCACAAAATGGTTGTGAAATTAATATTTGAATTAGCATTTGTCAACGGGACTGTTTCTCCTGTTCACTGTCATTCCTCCAGCACCAAAAGTGTGCCTCAGAGTAGGTATTCAATAAACATCTGCTGATTCTCTGAATGAACTTACCAGATGGTAAATTATCACACTTTCGAGGGATTTTTCTCCTAGCCCTATTAAATTTTAAATTCCTTGCTATAGCTACCTCATGATATTCTTCTAAAAGATACAATGAAGTCAAAGAAAAAGAATATGCAAGAATATTCCTGGAAGAAAAACCTTTCGATACGAACACAAACTCACAGGCAAAAATTTAGTATTAGAAACCCACATCATTATGATTCAGGCAATAAAAATGATTTGAAGTATTGGTTTTAAAAGTCATTGTGAATTATACAGTGATTCAAAACACAAACATGACCTCATCTCTTCATTAAGCTTTTGTATAATGAAAAGTAACTGACCTAGTGAACACTTAAAGGGAAAGTGTTGGAAGGAAAAGCACCAGGACCTTCATGTCTGGTGATTATAGCACGATATTGCCAAAGAGCTGTGATTAGCACCAAAGGTAGGCAATTGCCATGGCGGCGGAAGACATTCCTTTTCTACAGGATAGCTCATGTTTGTTGACTTTACTGTTCAAAATTTGAAAGGCCAGGGGAGAGGCCTAAAGAGTAGAAGGTACTTCTTGAAGAGAAATAAATAAGCTTTGAAATAGTTTGGAAGGAAAGAAGTAATTTTCAAGTAAAAGATTACTACACAAGCACTTGGAAGAGTAGCCTATTACTTGAACATTTAGTGAAGATACATATTTCTACTCAAATCACTACTCTCTACTCTTACTACCGTGCTGTCACAATATGGAAGTTTTTTTCTAGTGGGAAGCACTGATTCCAGTTTGAGGACCCTTGACCCTTAACCTCCCTTTTCACTAATTCTTACCTTCTGCTATTCTTAGCATTCGGAAGGGCTACACAGTTTAATCTAAGCCAGTGGCCACTGTGGCAGTCACTAATGCTACCCAGCATGGCTTTCCTAACCCCTTTCAGTTACACTAAACATGTTGACTTGCTCTGGTCAATGGAACGAGTTAAAGTAATACATGTCTGAGCTAGATAGATTAAAAGCCAGTATATGGTTTGCCAGGTTCTCTTTTGTAGCTCCCCCTTCTCCCCTGTGGCAACTGGAAATGATCCAGATGAAACTTTTGAGTTTGTTACTACATCATAACTGAAGTCTGGTCTCATTGCAAGGAGCAGTGTTAAACTAAAAGGGATAAAAATATTTAATTAAGAAACATGTGGTTAAGGAGACTTAATTCCATGTGACCAATTGCCTGGTTAGAGTCTCGGTCTGTGGCTTGAAAAACATGCCAGGCACGCGTGTGTAGGTTCCCAAATTTCTGAGAGAAGGGAGAAGAGGTTGTGCTGTGGTCATACCTCATAGGAGATGTTATCTCACTTTCTCTTTGTCTCTCCATCTCTTGTGAGCATACATGCCCTACAGCAAAACTTAAAAAAAGAAAAAGAAAAAGAAATAGAACATTTCTGACTTTTCTTTTCCTCTAGGTGTCAAGCACTGAACATGGCAATCAGATCAACCTCCGGGCCAGCTTCTACCCCTTATATATTTGTGGGAATAATTTTCAGAGCTGGAATTATTAGCCAACTAAGAAAATGCTTTCTGGAGCTGCTGAGATAAAATTCTTCAGCTGATAGAGCTTTTATGCTTCAAAAACAATTATATATACAGGATAGAGGCTTATGTAGAAGAAGGCATATCTAAATCCTGAGTTAAGGACAAGGTATGATTTCTGTTATTCTCTATTGGATAAGAGGGTAGTAATTTCATTAGACTAGAATGTATGTTACCTTAGAATCAATTCTGTATACTTCTACATGCCTTTTAGTGCACAAATTAAATTTCCCAACCATAATGGACTATTCAATGTGTGACAGTTGGATCTCATTAGCCATGGAAATTTAACTATTAAAATAAGCAAAATGACTGTTCTCTAATATGTTTTACTGAATTGAAATTTTTTTAAATTTTATTTATTCCTTTATTTATTTTTAATTTGACAGAGACACAGAAACAGAAAGAGGGTAAGTGAGAAAGCCAGGCCCCAGGTCCAAGATTTGACCCATGGTCAGACATGTGGGAGTGTCCAGCGCCTTAACCACCATGCCACCTGCTGGTCCCCTGAATTGAAAGTTTTTAAGTGACAATATCAGATAAGTAGTATATCATGTCCTTTTGATAAAAATTTCAATTAAGTCTGCCAAATCATAAATTAATATTGGATTGTTGGAAAAGTCATGATGTGTTTTTCTATGTTTTTCAATGCATAAATGTGTCATGACTTATTTGATGACCCAATAATTAAAGTATATATAAAGATCCATCTAAACCTCTAAGAGATCACAGAGCCAACACAAATACCATAAAGAAACAATCAACTCCATCTAAAAGATCTGATTAAAATTGTTCCTTTCTGGGAAATTAGCATAAATGTGTTTGTCATTAAATGGTTTATAAAGTTTTAGCTGGATAGTTTTCTAAAATTAAATATACTCTGTCCTATTTCTTTTACATTTACTTTTTTATAATTTCCTCTATCTTTATAATTTCAGAAAATGCTCTAACAGTGTCAATACTGTTTAAAAAGTCTACATTAAGTGGTCTTCCATATTTAGTAATAATGTAATTTAAAATTACATATTTTCAAAGCTCTTTTTCTTTCAGAGAATCAGCATGTACAGAATAGATAAAAAGGAAGCTGTTTTGCTGAAAATGGGGAGCTGGAGGTGGGAGTGGGACAGTGTCATAGAGGCTTATGGAGGCAGGGGTAGGTGGGTTACATGCATATTTCAATTGACGCACTACTTCATTCTCTTCCTCCATACCCAACTCTAGACCTTCCAAATCAGCTGTTTTTATATGTTATCAATATACATACTTTACTTTAAAAGTCATTTAAAAGGATTTTCTGTTGAGGTTTTATAAAGTAAAGGTCAAAGAAAACCTAACAAAGAGTTTAGTCAAGAAACATTTACTAAGAAAAAAAAAAAGAAAGTAAAGAAACACTAAATCTTTTTTCTTTCTTCTTTGTTTGTTTGTTTCTTTTTTTTTTTTTTTTGAGAAAGATTTTTGCTATAGGATGTGTATGCTCACTGGAGAGACAGAAAGAGACAGAGAAACAAAAAGCAAGAAATCACTCCCCAGGGGGTCCGCATGCTGCAATCCCGTCTCTTCCATTTTCTTCTGGAGATTTTGGGTTATGCATGCACACATGCCCAGTATAAGTTTTAAGCGTCCTGGGTCTGGGACTTGAACCATGGTTGACTATGATGAAGTCCAGCGATGTAAATATTACACCATCTGCTGGTCCCTTTACTAAATGTTTTCTAGTGTTAGGCATACTATGTTAAGCAAGAGAATATAAAAACAGTGGAAATTTAATCCTTATTTTTGAGTTTTATAAATTCTACTGGGGAAAGGGGAGTCAAGATACAAGACTCTGGTCCATGAACAAGGAACTACAATAGTAGCATAAGCAGAGAACACAGAAAAGGAATTGTTGTCTTGCCTTGCAGGAGGGAGAGAGTGGGCGGGGTGAGGGATGGCTTCCTAGAGAGGTGATATCTAGGTTGTGGGAGGAGGAAGGAGCAGGGTGAAAGCCATTCTAGATGGAGGGAAGTTAGATATAAAAAGTACACAGACGCACTGGTATGTTTGGGAGTTGGTGTGTCAGAGAATCCATTATATAATAGAGGAAGGTGTGTGAGAAAGATAATGAACAAATCCAGATAAGGTGTGCTGAGGCCTGAATTGTAAAGGTTTTGTTGGGTAAAGCAAAGATTTGACTTTGGCCACAGGGGTTAGTGGAGCTTTGCAAGAAGACCATGTGGCATGATTCCATCTTTCATGTCAAAGTAGGAAACTGAAGAAGGACTGATGCAGGAAGTATGCAGATCAGGTGAGATGAATATTCCTAAGTCAGTTTTCTGTCTGCTTATTGTCCTGTCTTATCAAAAACAAAGCAAACTGACCAGGACATAAACATTTTTTTCTTACATGTCTATTTACATTTTCTAGTTTTGGTTTTATAAAGTTACATTTCCTCACTTACGCATGAGCTCTACAAGGCCAGGGATTTGGCCTTATAGATTTACCTATTTTATTCTTAGGTATAGGAAGGCCAACAGCAGAGGCTGACAGAACTCTGGCGCCACCCAGTATCTGCAAGAGAACCATGACCTCTTCTAAATTGTGACTGCATCCTTGAGTACATCACTCACTGCTTTATCCAAACCACTGTCCAATTTGGACACCACTATTTCAATGTGCTTTTTCCTCTTGAGTCTAGCTGCTACAAGAACATACACCAGTGAGAGTTTTCCTGTTGTGGGGTCTACAAGAACCTTTCCTCATCATACTTTTCTGTTGCTCAAGGACTTTCCCAGAAAATTATCTTAATAAAGATCATGATGAGAGAATGAGAAAACACTTCATAATACAGCCCTTTTTTCCATTTTACAATCTCTATATGTCCTTCTCATTATTATCTTTATCTTTGTTCTTTTCTTCTAAATTAATGAAATACTTAGTTAACTATATATTGAAATATAAACCTTTTTGGCTACTTTCCTCAAGAATCAATGTAATACTTTTATTTTAATTGTCTCTTAACTAGTCTAATTTTAATGTTATAGATTTATTCCCTGATCTATTTAGTGGGATCAATTTTAAATTTTCATGTGGCTTTATCATTTGAATATCTGTATATTTCTAATATTGCATTTTAAATTAAATACATTTTACTAAATAACTCTCATTTATCTGTAACCTATGAAAAATATACTAAAGAATTTCATCACCTTTAAAAAAAAAGTTGCTTGCTTTCTTTCATGAGTGAGAGAGAAAGAGAGAAAAAGAGAAATCCCCAACAGGGACTTCATGCCAAAATCAGCCCTCGATTTCATCCCGCCTGGACCATAGGCACATGTGTACCTGCCATGCTCAGGGAGGTCCTAAGATCAAAGCCAGGACCTTTCTCAGAGGGGTTCAGCTGCATTACCAATGCTGACACTGTCTGGTCCCCGATTGCCTACTTTTTTAATTTCATTGTAACCTGTATTTCAATAATCCTTTTTTCTATATTGAATATATCTGTTACTTCTTCATTGTATAGGATTAACATATTATATTTTGATTTTCTAATTCTGTCCCTTTTTCGATCATTATGCCTTTGGTGATATCCCTGCTTCCTGGATTTAAATCTATTTTATTAGATATCATAATTAAAATACTTTCTATATATCTGAGAGAGCAAGATATAGCTGAGCTCAATTTTTATAATTCAGGCATGATTTAGGAGTATTTCTGGTGGATTCAACTATATTATTGGATCCTTTGTTTTTTCTTTTGTTTATACCAGATAGTTTTTATATGGAAAATATAGTGTGTATACAGGTAATATCATATGTGGATTATTTTATGTTCTCAAATCTTTAGTGTTTATCAAATTGCTTTTAATTTTCACCCCTGTTTTGCTTTGGTCGCTAGGAAACCTGAAGACACATTTCTGTCCAAAGCCTAGACGATTTATTTAAAAGGTGGCAGATTGCGTTGCTATGTGCAAATCTTATCTGCAAGTTTTAATATATACTGACTTTATTCTCTGTTTTTTTTTTTTTTTTTCCCCACAGCTTTGTTGTATATTTTCTGTAAGTCTTTTTAATTTTTTTTGTAGAATGAGGCAAGGGAAGGATGTGGTTCGGGAAATGACTAGTGGATTGTGGCAGACGTTAAGTTTGCAAAGTAAGCACATCAATATATTCTACTTTTATAAACACTTTAGTCATTACCCATCACAAAAGAAGTTCTTAAAAATCTATTTCTGACCTCCAAAACACTCCAAATGTCTGAATCCTATTATGACAAAGGAATATATGTAATTCTGCCACTAGATTTACATTCTCAATCTTAACGGTCTCCTCAATGTTTTCCTTTTGATAAATATTTTATTTATTTATTGAGAGAATGGGGAAAAGAGAAACCCCTGACAGAGTCTCAACATGCCATCATCATCCCCATGGCTTCCCAGGCAGCCAGACTCACAGGTGCGCCAGTGTGTTCAGTTGACCTGGGATCTGAACCTGGGCCTCTCACGTGGCTCCAATATTGTGCCGCAGCACTTTACTGCCTGTGCCACTTCGGCTGGACCTTCTTTGATGGCCTTAACATTTGGTATTATTAGCTACTTATCTTATTCAGTAAGTCCCTCAGCAATCTTTTGTACTGGTGTGTGGAACAGTGGGTAACTTTTGGGGGAGTTTGGAGAAAATCCTTTTGCTGAACTAAAAATGAAAAAATATCTTGGCAGATTAATCTGATCTAATGTAAGGATCCTCTCTATGTGTTTCTCTAGTCTTGGATCAGATATCCTCCTTACCTTTTTTCATGAAAAGCTAATTCTTCAATCATTCTGGATCCCAAGAGTTAGCTTTTACTTTTCTATTATACTTCATAAACTGACAATTTACTATGAGAGTGTTTCCTTTGAGGATTAAATATTCTGGTAGTTCTGAATGAGGTTTCTTAATTTACAAAATGAAGTAGTTTTCAAATCAGGTGAAGTTTTAAAAAGGCATTTCATTAAATTATCAGTTTTCATCTGGTTTATTTTGTCTGCCACCCTTCCTATTCACCACAGTGGGCTAAACTACACTTCTGGCTCCTAAACATGTATTCTCCTCACTCTTGAAGGGCCTCGATTTCCTGTTCAGGGCTTAGCTAGTCTTCTTCATTCTTAGTCTTTATGGTATATTGAATCAAACTCTGGAGAAGACTTCTTCTATCATCTTTTTCATTCCCCAAGACTCCCAAGGGGATGCATGTAACTAAATCTCTGCCTATTAATCTCTTTGTTGAGAGATTTTGTGTTCTGAGTAGTGTAAGACAAGGATAGAATAGTCCATGGTTACTAATTTTAGGGTGTCCCAAGGTGATAGTCAAGTTATAGAGAGCCTCTATGGTAAGTAACTTGAGACTTTGATTCAAGTTGTTCTTCAGCCTTGTTTGATTCTGCAACATTGCTATATCCTATTAAACTTACTTTCTGCTCAATTCAGTTATTAATTGCTTTTGCAAAAACAAATAATATCGCATTGTATATTTACAAGCTCTTTTCTCCATATCATCCTCTTTTGCAATTTCCTGAGTTTATTTTACTTGCTTCTATTTTGTACTTTTCAATTTCTAATGTCATTTTTGCCTTGGCAACTCTTACTTTACAGTGGCATTACTCAAAAATTGTTCTTAAAAACAGTAATTGTAACTCACCGTTAGCAAACGTTACATTAAAGCATAAAAAGTAAATTAAAAAGAGAGGGGGGCTATAATTAAACGAATGTGGAAAACACAGGATAAATACGATTTAATTAGTTTCTTTTTCTGTGCACTGTGAATTTCCAAGAAGGGATACAGGATGTAGATTTTTTTCTAAACTTATTTTTAGTATATTTACAGATATAGATTTATCCTGCAATATCACAAGGAGCTAGTGGTTTATAGAACATATTTTGGATAATGATATTCTAGATGCTACTATAGACTTCTGTTCTCCTTGAGATTATAAGAGAGCAATGCCATCTTTAGTATTTTATTGTTGAAGGTCATCATGCACATGAGAGAGGGCGGGAACTCCCAATGGAGTCTGATCATGTTGTAATCCCTTCTCCACTCCCCTTTGCCTGTAAGGATTTTGGACACACACACATACATATCTGGCATGTTTTTCAAGTTGCCGGGCCAAAATTAGCCTTGTGAGACTTTTTATCTTAGCTATGGGGCCAGTCTCCAATTAATTTTTAATACGGATTAATCCTATGTGGCATTCATTTTATCTCCATCCTATTAGTAATTCTTATAGTTGCTTGAATTTCTTAATACAGAGTTTTAAAATATTGAGCCTAGACTTTTTTTTTTAATGGTACTATAAAATATTTAACTACGCTTGCAGGTTCTAAGATGTATCAAATCAGTACAGGTATTTCATATTTCTGTTATTCTTTTGATAGACTAGACTTCTCATGGCCTTCTTGATTATTGTTTAGTGTTTTTAACTGTAACTTTCCTGAAACAGGTAACACAAATTGGTGGTCCTTCCTCTCCTGCTTTTGCAATTTAAGTTTAAGAATTTTGAGCTTATATCACTATGGGCCTATATGGTTCTGACAGTAATTTGTCCTTAAATATTGGGTTGTCGGAAAAGTCATGACATATTTTTGCATAGAAAAACAGAAAAACATGTCATGACTTTTCTGATGACCCAGTACTTCTGAGCCTCAGTGATAAAATCAGAATGTCAAATAGGGTAGTTTAGTGCTCTGTCTATGAAATAACTTAGGAAGACTGGAGCTAGCAGGTGGCATGGTGGTTAAAGCACTGGATCCCACACACGTGGCTGTGCAATTTGAGTGCTGGTCTGAGTGGCTTGAAAATCACACTGGGCACATGTGTGTTTATGCCCGAGATCCCAAGAGGAGACTAGAGAAGAAGGGACTGTGGCATGGTCATGCCCCTGGAAAGTGATTTCTCATTTTACCTCGTTCTCTCTCTAGGTGAGCACAAGTGCCCTAAAGCAAAAAACTAGAAGAAGAAAGAACTAATTTAGAAAAATGAATTCCCCTAGACTACCTTAGTAAATCTTTTGATCTATTATATATATAAACATGTGTGGTACAGAACATTATCAACTATCCGAAACAAACCTATCCATAATTTAGCCATGTAGATGTTCTTCTATTAAATGAATGCTATTTTTTCCACTTTGATATGGAGAAAGATACTTCAAGTGGACTTGGGGTAAAGTAGTCTTTTCAGATCACGTTCTTGATACCTATTTCCCCTAAATGCACTAGTCAAATGGAAAGTGACTATTAGGGATGAAGGAAGTGGGAGAATGAGGCAAGAGAGGATGTTAAATGATCTAGTGCTAAGCACTTCTCACCTAGCAACTCTACTTGGGAAAATAAATATTTACTGACTGATTACAGCTACATTATTCAAAATACGATTGGGTCATCTGAAAAGTCATGATACATTTATATATAGAAAAGTTCAGGAAAATACATCATGGTTTTTCTGAGACCCAATAGAACACAAGAATACTAGAAACAACTCAGTTGTCCAACATTCATGGGACTGTCAAATAAGAAGATGAATCTTTATAAATTCAAATAAAATGCATTCTATAGAAAAATATAAGATGCCTTAAATAAATTTTATCATGAAATTAAAATATATAAAACCAAGGTATATTAAAAACAATATTTGCACAGTGATGAAGACAAAGCAAATAGACAAAAAGAAGTTACTCTGAATTGAAATATTCTTTATAGCCCTTTGTTTATTAGAGTTGCCTAATATAGCCTAAAATACCCTGATAAAGTCTTGGGCAAATTATTTTTATCTACAGGCAAACTATATCTGGGACATATTTATTTAAGTTTATAAATCTAATATGTTGGGGATTGGAGGATGGTGTGGGGGTTAAGGGCACTGGACTCCCACATGGCCGACCGCGGTTTGAGTCTCAGACCTTGCAGCTTGCTTTCTCGCTTTCTCTCTCTCTCCCTCACTCTCTCTCTCTATGTCCTTCTCTAGTCAAAGTAAAAATAAATAATTAAAGTTAAATAAAATAATTATTAAAACATAAATCCAATATGTTGGATCATTGGAAAGGTCATAACAAATTTTTGCAAAGAAAAAAAATATGTCATAACTTTTCTGATGATCCAATATATATCATTAAATATACACATATACACAGACATACATGTGTAACTTAAAACGTTGTCATGAGGTATCAGCAGATGGCATAATGGTTACATCGCTGGACTCCCATGTAGTTGACTGGGGGTCAAGTTCTGGACCTAGCAGCTTGAAACTCACACCAGGCACATGTGCATGCATGCTCAAAATCCCGAGAGGAGACAGGAGGAAAAGGGATTGCAGTGTGGCCATCCCTCCCACCCCTGGGGGTGATTTCTCCTTCTCTCTGCCCCGCCGCCTCATGTCTCTCTGGATAGTGCATATGCCCCATAGCAAAAATCTCTCTCTAAAAAATATTGTTATGAGGATGAGCAAATAACTGTTCTAATTAAACATGATTCATGTTTAAAAGAAATAGATCTTTTCATCTCGTGTGTGTTCTAGTATCCCAATTTAGCCCAGACACAGAAGGATGCAGTCCTGATTTCCTTCAGATTGTCTCGCATCCACATAAATTATGAAGAAAGTTACAACCAAGGTCATCCTAGCATGCAATGTCAAAAACAATGAGAACATCCAGGCACTGGATATTCCAGGACAAGAATTCTAAAAGCAGAAACTTGTAAGCTAAAATAACATTAGTTAATTTTAAGCAAGACTTTCTAAAAATATAGATCTCTTCCTTGGCTTTGTGCTTAGAACACCCTAACTTGAACTGAAAAAATGAAGTTACCTGGGTCTGGAAAAACTGAACAAAGGGAGGAAGTGACATAACATATCAGAAGGTCTCATTACCCTGACTTAGAAGGTGACAGAGTATAATGAAAAAGAGAACTTAATTCAAGTACGACAAACATAAGGGATACAGAAGCCAACTACACATTCTGCAAAAGTTTATGGTGGGATAAAATCTAAGAAAACACAAAACTGCGAAGGTTACTTTGTTATGATTAGGAAAGTACCTGAAGGATGAGAACAAAGGCAGTTTTTCTTGTTATCCATTTTTTGTTCTGCGTAAAGTGTTTGAAGGAGCATAGAAATACAAGCAATACCACGCTGGGTAAGATTCACCCCCTAGCCAGAACGCTGAGGCTCACACAAATCACTGTCATGCACTTGAATGAAACATGTGACTGTCTTTCCTTCATGTCAGCTTTTAATACTGTCAACATTAAAGGTGAGGTTCATTCCAGGACCCTTAGTGGGCATTTTATGTATTTCCTAAGTCGGTCAAAACCTCTTCAAGAAAATAGCATTAGTGGCCTTTATGAACATGATACAAAAATCCTTTCTTACTCTATAATAAACAGCAGCTAAATTAAAAATTCCTGCTTTGGTCCAAGCAACAGATAATTAACTAAGCCTTGACCCAAGAAGAGCTGCAAAGCACTTGACACAGGAGTAATGACCCATAGGACTGTTCACTGGGAAGCTCGATGACCCTTCAATTTCATAAAACTGTCTTTTTTATATCTTACTTGCCATTCTTTCTTCATTTAAAGTTTTACAAATTTAATATTATACTAGCATTAAAATAATTAAAAATATTCATTCACAAGACTGCCACTGCACGAAGCCTCTTTTCTTTGTCCACAGGAATATGTAATTTGTAGTTGTAGTTTTATCCTATGTAACATAACAAAGCCAATTTTGCCTGAGGAATTATTTAACACTTCTGACAATATGTTCTGTCAAACTTTCCTAGCTTGTTCATTTACTTAGTAGATAGTATAAGAAATTCAGCATAAGCTACAGGTCCACTCAAATATGCAAACTTAATGGATTCTTTTAAAATATATCACACAAAAAACATATTTTACCAAGAAATGTAATTTTAAGACCTTTTGTAATCACTTGCAGCTTACCTCTTCTCCAGACAGATAGTAGGCTGACAGTAGTCCACCAACAAAGCGTATATTTACTTCAAAAACAGAAATTTCAGCATTCTATGGAAACAAAATAAAGGAGATTCAAATGTGATGGCACTACACAATTCAGAAAACTATCATTATAGAAACTATACTAAATGTTTTAATTTTGTTCAAATCTTATATACTTGCTCAGAGAGACTCATATAAAGACAAAAAAGTCTTTCCTTTTAGTGGTGTCAAAATGTACCTAAATACATACAAATGACTTGAAATCATAAAAATATTTCTTTTTAAAAATTTATTTATTTTGAATTCCATTTGTTCTTATTACTTTATGATTTGAGCAAAGAGAGAGACAGAGAGAGAAAGGGAACCCGCCAGGTCTGAGATTTGAACTGCAGTCGGCCATGTGGGAATCCAGCACCTTTAACCACCATGCCACCTGTTGACTCCCATAAAAATATTTCTAAAATAAACTTCTTTCCTTGCTCAACAGCTGATACTTGGTATTGTCTATTTGTGCAAATGGCAATAGGGCCAGGGCTTTTGTTCTTCCTATTACCCATCCTCTCTTCAATTTAAACATTAGCTTGCTATTTCTTGAGAGGTTTCCCACTATCATGTGGCTGGTAGTTAAACACTGGCCTACTAACCTTTTTATACCATGTTTGATAGCAGGGGACTTGGGCTCCAGTGTTAGTTGCCAACTTTCTGCCAGTGTCCTGAGCTGGTCACAACTCTCTAAGAAGACAATTTGTCTTTGCATCAAGGACATGATAATAATGATAGATGTACCTTTCTGAAACAGCTCTTACTTATTTTAATCATAGCTTGTTTTTATTACTATTTACGCAGTGCCAGATGCTTTCCATGGACTATAGTTTTTAATCCACACATTGACTTTAAGATTTAATTACTATGCTTTTGACAATTTTATTGATGGGGCCACTGAGACTGACAGTGGTTAATGTGGCAATTGTCTGAAGGTCAGACAACTAATAAGTGGTAAATGAACAATTTTTTAAAGCTTCTTATTTCTTTACCTGAGAGTGTGCAAGAGAGTTTATATGTAAGGCAGAGGTAGGCACTTCCAACAAGATCTGGTCATGTCGTGCCACCCATCGCCCAGTACTCCACCTAGTCAAGACCTTACACATGCACACATGCACCCGGTGTTTCAGACTGAGTTGGGATCCAAACCCGCGGTGGCTTCTAGCATTCCAGATCAATATGCTACCTACCTCCTATGCCACTAAGGCTGGGCCAGAGTCAGAATTTTAACTCCATTACTCTGATTTCTGGTTTAAGAAATTTATACTCCTATAGCACCTCACATAATAATGCATTAAGTCTTTTTAATTAATGGTCACATAATTGTGGAATATAATTAATAAGAGCGGTACATTTTATTATTTTTCAAGACTTGACTACTAAATGGATCTATCTGTCCTGTATTCTGCTACAAAGTAATAATTCAGCACAACTTATCTACAATAGATATAAAGATATTTGAGTTTTATGGGGCTTTCCTAGCTTGTTCATTTACTTAGTAGATAGTATAAGAAATTCAGCATAAGCTACAGGTCCACTCAAATATGCAAACTTAATGGATTCTTTTAAAATATATCACACAAAAAACATATTTTACCAAGAAATGTAATTTTAAGACCTTTTGTAATCACTTGCAGCTTACCTCTTCTCCAGACAGATAGTAGGCTGACAGTAGTCCACCAACAAAGCGTATATTTACTTCAAAAACAGAAATTTCAGCATTCTATGGAAACAAAATAAAGGAGATTCAAATGTGATGGCACTACACAATTCAGAAAACTATCATTATAGAAACTATACTAAATGTTTTAATTTTGTTCAAATCTTATATACTTGCTCAGAGAGACTCATATAAAGACAAAAAAGTCTTTCCTTTTAGTGGTGTCAAAATGTACCTAAATACATACAAATGACTTGAAATCATAAAAATATTTCTTTTTAAAAATTTATTTATTTTGAATTCCATTTGTTCTTATTACTTTATGATTTGAGCAAAGAGAGAGACAGAGAGAGAAAGGGAACCCGCCAGGTCTGAGATTTGAACTGCAGTCGGCCATGTGGGAATCCAGCACCTTTAACCACCATGCCACCTGTTGACTCCCATAAAAATATTTCTAAAATAAACTTCTTTCCTTGCTCAACAGCTGATACTTGGTATTGTCTATTTGTGCAAATGGCAATAGGGCCAGGGCTTTTGTTCTTCCTATTACCCATCCTCTCTTCAATTTAAACATTAGCTTGCTATTTCTTGAGAGGTTTCCCACTATCATGTGGCTGGTAGTTAAACACTGGCCTACTAACCTTTTTATACCATGTTTGATAGCAGGGGACTTGGGCTCCAGTGTTAGTTGCCAACTTTCTGCCAGTGTCCTGAGCTGGTCACAACTCTCTAAGAAGACAATTTGTCTTTGCATCAAGGACATGATAATAATGATAGATGTACCTTTCTGAAACAGCTCTTACTTATTTTAATCATAGCTTGTTTTTATTACTATTTACGCAGTGCCAGATGCTTTCCATGGACTATAGTTTTTAATCCACACATTGACTTTAAGATTTAATTACTATGCTTTTGACAATTTTATTGATGGGGCCACTGAGACTGACAGTGGTTAATGTGGCAATTGTCTGAAGGTCAGACAACTAATAAGTGGTAAATGAACAATTTTTTAAAGCTTCTTATTTCTTTACCTGAGAGTGTGCAAGAGAGTTTATATGTAAGGCAGAGGTAGGCACTTCCAACAAGATCTGGTCATGTCGTGCCACCCATCGCCCAGTACTCCACCTAGTCAAGACCTTACACATGCACACATGCACCCGGTGTTTCAGACTGAGTTGGGATCCAAACCCGCGGTGGCTTCTAGCATTCCAGATCAATATGCTACCTACCTCCTATGCCACTAAGGCTGGGCCAGAGTCAGAATTTTAACTCCATTACTCTGATTTCTGGTTTAAGAAATTTATACTCCTATAGCACCTCACATAATAATGCATTAAGTCTTTTTAATTAATGGTCACATAATTGTGGAATATAATTAATAAGAGCGGTACATTTTATTATTTTTCAAGACTTGACTACTAAATGGATCTATCTGTCCTGTATTCTGCTACAAAGTAATAATTCAGCACAACTTATCTACAATAGATATAAAGATATTTGAGTTTTATGGGGACCAGCATTTAGCGAAATGGCTATGTCGCTGGACTCCCACATAGTCAATCGCGGTTTGAGTCCTGGACCCGGTGGCTTAAACTCATGCCGGGTACATGTTCGTGCACGCCCAAGATCCTGAGAGGAGAATGGAGAAGAAGGGATTGCGGCGTGGCCATCCCCTCTGGGGGGTGATTTCTCGCTTTCTGTCTCTTTGTCTCTCTCTGTCTGTCTGGCGAGCGCATGCGCCCTATAGCAAAAATCTCTTCAAAAAAAAAAAAAAAAAGAAAAAGATACTTGAGTTTTATCAAGTCATTTGAAAAGTCATGATGCATTTTTGCATAGAAAAACATAGAAAAGTAGGTCATGACTTTTCCGATGACCTAATGGTTAGCTTCTTTTCATGTCCATTAGTTTTATATAGTAATTGTTCACTTTTGCCCTTCATCAAACCTCACTAATAATCATGGAAACTAATAGCAAACTATATTTTGAGTCAATGCCTGCTAGATGAACTTAGACAAAATTATCTGAGATGTTATTTCCTTTTACAGTAATTTATTAAGGAATTACTCTGTGCTAGGCACTATCCCTAGTGCTAGGGACACAGTGATGAAGACTGACCAGATCTTCAAACACTTAAACCACATTTTAGTGTCAGAAAACATTAACAACGTAAAGAACAACAAAAATCCAGAAGTTATATATTTCTTTTATTCCCATGTGCTGTGTAAGGAGACCAGTAGATGGTGTAATGGCTATGTTACTGGACTCCCATGTAGTCGACCATGTAGAGGACTGAGCCATGCCAAATACCACCAGAAATAAATATACATGTAACCTGACATCAATCACTGATTGTGTACAGTTATTCAACCAGTTATTGATCAGACTATGTACTCAAGAACCTAAATTCTATTTATCTTGTTCTCTCTGTAAGATCTTGAGAGATGACCTTGCAAAATGCCATGTCCAAGGAGAGTTGCTTTGACTTTTGAATTCCATGGATCTAGCAGTGTGGTAAACCTGCTCAAGAAACAAATTCGGCTTGCTAGTGAATTCACATGGGTCCTAGTGATTGCTGTGTCCTCGTTTTCACCATCTTCCTCTGTTTGAAAATTAGAACATTTCAGACAGCTCCATGGCTCCTGTGATCTAGCCATTTGGGGAGAAAGGAAGATGTCCCACTGATAACTGGGCCTCCAGCATCCAAAACTCGCGTGAACAGCCCTTCTTCAAGAGGCAGACAGCTCCATGGCTCCTGTGATCTAGCCATTTGGGGAGAAAGGAAGATGTCCCACTGATAACTGGGCCTCCAGCATCCAAAACTCGCGTGAACAGCCCTTCTTCAAGAGACAGCCAGCTCCATGGCTCCTGAGATCTAGCCATTTGGGGAGAAAGGAAGATGTCCCACTGATAACTGGGCCTCCAGCATCCAAAACTCGCGTGAACAGCCCTTCTTCAAGAGACAGCCAGCTCCATGGCTCCTGAGATCTAGCCATTTGGGGAGAAAGGAAGATGTCCCACTGATAACTGGGCCTCCAGCATCCAAAACTCGCGTGAACAGCCCTTCTTCAAGAGACAGCCAGCTCCATGGCTCCTGAGATCTAGCCATTTGGGGAGAAAGGAAGATGTCCCACTGATAACTGGGCCTCCAGCATCCAAAACTCGCGTGAACAGCCCTTCTTCAAGAGACAGCCAGCTCCATGGCTCCTGAGATCTAGCCATTTGGGGAGAAAGGAAGATGTCCCACTGATAACTGGGCCTCCAGCATCCAAAACTCGCGTGAACAGCCCTTCTTCAAGAGACAGCCAGCTCCATGGCTCCTGAGATCTAGCCATTTGGGGAGAAAGGAAGATGTCCCACTGATAACTGGGCCTCCAGCATCCAAAACTCGCGTGAACAGCCCTTCTTCAAGAGACAGCCAGCTCCATGGCTCCTGAGATCTAGCCATTTGGGGAGAAAGGAAGATGTCCCACTGATAACTGGGCCTCCAGCATCCAAAACTCGCGTGAACAGCCCTTCTTCAAGAGACAGCCAGCTCCATGGCTCCTGAGATCTAGCCATTTGGGGAGAAAGGAAGATGTCCCACTGATAACTGGGCCTCCAGCATCCAAAACTCGCGTGAACAGCCCTTCTTCAAGAGACAGCCAGCTCCATGGCTCCTGAGATCTAGCCATTTGGGGAGAAAGGAAGATGTCCCACTGATAACTGGGCCTCCAGCATCCAAAACTCGCGTGAACAGCCCTTCTTCAAGAGACAGCCAGCTCCATGGCTCCTGAGATCTAGCCATTTGGGGAGAAAGGAAGATGTCCCACTGATAACTGGGCCTCCAGCATCCAAAACTCGCGTGAACAGCCCTTCTTCAAGAGACAGCCAGCTCCATGGCTCCTGAGATCTAGCCATTTGGGGAGAAAGGAAGATGTCCCACTGATAACTGGGCCTCCAGCATCCAAAACTCGCGTGAACAGCCCTTCTTCAAGAGACAGCCAGCTCCATGGCTCCTGAGATCTAGCCATTTGGGGAGAAAGGAAGATGTCCCACTGATAACTGGGCCTCCAGCATCCAAAACTCGCGTGAACAGCCCTTCTTCAAGAGACAGCCAGCTCCATGGCTCCTGAGATCTAGCCATTTGGGGAGAAAGGAAGATGTCCCACTGATAACTGGGCCTCCAGCATCCAAAACTCGCGTGAACAGCCCTTCTTCAAGAGACAGCCAGCTCCATGGCTCCTGAGATCTAGCCATTTGGGGAGAAAGGAAGATGTCCCACTGATAACTGGGCCTCCAGCATCCAAAACTCGCGTGAACAGCCCTTCTTCAAGAGACAGCCAGCTCCATGGCTCCTGAGATCTAGCCATTTGGGGAGAAAGGAAGATGTCCCACTGATAACTGGGCCTCCAGCATCCAAAACTCGCGTGAACAGCCCTTCTTCAAGAGACAGCCAGCTCCATGGCTCCTGAGATCTAGCCATTTGGGGAGAAAGGAAGATGTCCCACTGATAACTGGGCCTCCAGCATCCAAAACTCGCGTGAACAGCCCTTCTTCAAGAGACAGCCAGCTCCATGGCTCCTGAGATCTAGCCATTTGGGGAGAAAGGAAGATGTCCCACTGATAACTGGGCCTCCAGCATCCAAAACTCGCGTGAACAGCCCTTCTTCAAGAGACAGCCAGCTCCATGGCTCCTGAGATCTAGCCATTTGGGGAGAAAGGAAGATGTCCCACTGATAACTGGGCCTCCAGCATCCAAAACTCGCGTGAACAGCCCTTCTTCAAGAGACAGCCAGCTCCATGGCTCCTGAGATCTAGCCATTTGGGGAGAAAGGAAGATGTCCCACTGATAACTGGGCCTCCGGTAAAAAACATATATATGAAAGTAGAAATGGAATATTATGGATAACATGCATTATTAAGCCACTATATAGTATATTCTAGATGGGAAACCACATTTAGAATGTTGTGATGATGCTCAGGGAATTAATGTAAATTAATAAAAAAAAATTTTTCAGAAGAAAAAAAAAGGCATTAGAAATACCTATTTGATGACTGCAGTTAAGCTATATAGCCCAAGTTAGGTGCTACTTTACAGTATGTTCATTCTATTCACTGAGGTTTATGCCTAAAGTCAGTCTTGTGTTCATGGATATGTACATATCAGCTGTGCTTGCTATTGAAAATATTTAGATTTATTAAGATATTTAGTGAAACAATAAAATGGGGGAGGCATAGAAAGCAACAATAGATACCAGACACAGTGTGGGAGGAGGGTGGGAGATGGCAGAGGGTGAGATAGGGAATCAAGGATGGGAAAAAAGGCAAAATATACAGAAAACAAGAAATGGAAAATGATTTGTTGACAATAACACATATGTTGATGTGCTTGATTGAGCCAATATACAGTGTATTCTCAATGGAAAAATCTCATTTTGTATGCTGTAATGATGTACAGTGAATGAATGTAAATAAAGAAAAAAATGTATAAAAAAAAAGAAAATTAGAACATTTGAATTCTCAACATATAATTCCTTTTTCCTCCTTTGTTTGAAGTTAAATTTATTTAGAAAATCTTAATGTGAGAGCTTTTTTTAATATTCTAGATTATGGCAGATTTTGAGCCAGATAATTGAAATTTGGACATTTAAGTCACTCTTTACAGGTGCTGTGATGAGAAGGACTAAGAAGAGAAAAAAATCTCCTCCCATAACAAATTGGTTGGCTAGATAGGGACAGTAAACGATGAAAACACTGGCCTAGTGTCGGAAAGACCTAAAGCTGAATAATTATTCAGGAACTGAGTGCAAGATGCCAGATAACTCATTCATACCCACTGAGTTTTGGTTTTATCACTTATAAAAAGGGATAATGCATTCTTTACAAGGCACCATAAATCCAAGAATGTAAATAAAGCATGGTGCACAATGCCTAGCCAAGGGAGACACTCAATAGACACGTTGCTGCCCTTACCTCCATACCATAGTCATACAAAATAAATTGAGGCCGACTGTCCATAGGACTACTGGAAAATCAGAACATCTATAATCATAATATTCATCTTCCTTAACCCTCGTGGGGGGTCATATTCTCAACAAATAAAACTCCTCTCTTGAAATTCAGTGTCTTGACCAACTGCTTTTTGAGACTGATAAACTTCATCTCATGTCTGGATTTTCAAATGTGAATTTTGACAATCCATGGGGTTTAGGCTATTCTTATATATTTCTAATTCTACTTTCCATTAAAAGAATCATACTATATTTAAATGAATATATTCTTCCTATTGATATTCATGCAATATCTTTTAAGATTGTCTAAAGGTTTTCTACTGGGGGGGTCAGACACAGGACTCCCATGTAATCAACCACAGTTCAAGACCCTCAACCTGGCAATTTGAAACTTGTGCCAGGTGTGTGCATGTACTAGCCCAAAATTCCAAGAGGAGAATGTAGGAGAGGGGATTGTGGCATGGCCATACCCCTGGGGGGTGATTTCTCACTTTCTGTCTCTCTGTGTCTATCCTACTGCAAGCACATGTATCCTATAGTCAAAAAAAAAAAAAAAATTTCCCTGACTTACCCTAATGACAGAAGAGAGGCTGGAGAGGGGAGAGAACAGTATGCAGGCAAATCAGCAAGCTTTACTCTAACAATCAATGTGAATCTTTTAGTCTACTTCATCTGTGTTGGTTTTAAAATATAATTTAACGTCTCCTTAAATCTTTAGGATTACATTCCAAGAATATGCCCCATGTATTCTGTGTCTTCTAATACAGTTTCATGTAAATGAATTTAAGAAGTAGGTCCAGTCTTTTGTTTAAATTGAATGTGCCTATTAGTTAATACCACAACTGATGAGCAAGTGGACAGAATTTTTGGCTAAAGGCCAAACCAGGAGAATCTGGATTGAAGAAACTGCTCTCATTTTGATTTTCTTGTAGCAATGGTCACTGAAACAATGAACATACTTAACCAAATTCATCTACAAATTTAATAAAATATGGTATGCTAAATTAACATTTAAAAGTAACAGTTGAATATTATAAATCATAGAAAAATGATGCCTTGTCAGTAATCTCTATTATCTTGGGTTTCTTAAACTGATCATTTCTCTTATACTTATGCCACTTCTTAATATGCCTGCCCTCTGATTTACAATACATACAAGTAAATTTATGAGATAAGTGATAAAAACTGCTCAAATTAAAGAGTCTAATTTATAAATTATTTTGTATGTTCTCCTTCCCCAATCCTTAATATTTCACTCTGTGCCTCAGCTGAGAAAGGCTTCCTCCAAATCAACATATGAGAGTACTTCAAAAAAGTTGTATAAAATAGCAGAAGGCATAATGGTTATGTCACTGGATACCCATGTGGTCAACTGCGATTTGAGTACTGAACCTGGCAACTGAAAACTCATGCGAAGCGCGTGTATGTGCATGCTCAAGATCCTGAGAAGAGAATGGAGGAGAAGAGATTCATCATTGTCATCCTCCCTGGGGGGTGATTTCTCGCTTTCTTTCTATCTCTCTATCTCTCCAGTGAATGCACACACCCTATAGCAAAACCCTCTCTTAAAAAATGGAATTAAAGTTGATTCTTGTGCAAAAAAATTCAGAAATCCACATATAGTGATTTTCATAGTATACATTTTCATGAACTCTTGAAGACCTCCTCATATTATGAGCTCATGGATATGAAAAGTCCTATCTGGGCAATAGTGAAAGTGAGCACCTAAAGACCTGCTTCAAAGTGGGGGCCTGAAAGGCCAACTGCCTCCCATTGGACAACACAGCCTTTAAACAAACTCAGAAATATATTAGATTGTATTTTTTCCATGGCTCTTTTTGGTTTATTGCAGGAAAGAGCTACACTAGTTCAAGTTAAAAGTCGACCCCAAATGGTTACAGTATACACGCTGTGTGGTTTTTAATCTTGTGACAAGGGACATTGCAAGGAAACCCTCACTTAAACTTTAGTGTGCCACAAGCACTTAAAACCCATGAACCTTCAGCTAATCGTCTTTAGCCAGTCTAATTTATGAGGAACCAGCATGTGTCCTTGTGCTGGTCACCCTGTCGCTGAATTACGTCTCCATATTCTAGGTGCTCCATTACAGGATCACTGCAGGCAAATTTCCTCTTTAACACCTGCACTACCTAGTTTCTTATTTTATCATAATCATCAGCGATCTCTTGGACAGTAGTTAAGAGTCTTCCAGTTGTTTCTCTGTTGAATTTTTATATGTATATAATCCTGAGTGCCAGAAGGAAGCAGGTCATCACTGTTACTTGCATCAGCAAAGGAGTCAAAAGAGTAGAGGTTCTGGATAGTGGACATATTATACAATTCTTTTTCCTTGGTGGAAACAGCCTGGGGAAGGCAGTGGCAGGAGAAGGCAGGCGGAGGAACAGTGTGTCAAGAAGTAAGGGGGTTTGAGAGGGAAGGCTACTGAGTCCTCCACAGCGGCTCAGTGACTGGCTAGAATGTATTTTTTATAAGCAAGTTATTTACTCTAATTATCTATAAAATGATTAAGTTAGTGAACTGGCAGGTTTGACCATGTATAACAAATTGAGGTTCTGGAGACGATGCAGCTAATATTTCCTTTTGCTTAAGGAACTAAAGAGATTCAAGTTTTCCCTAACAAAAAGAACTTTGGACTTTCAAGCCTTGTGACATTTACAATCAAACTTCTACTTGATTTTTTGGTAACTGTTATAATTTCACACAGCATGAGAAGTCTGATTGTATTAAATTGAAAAAGATCCCTTGGAAAAGAACTTTGCAGAAATATTTAAATTCTTTTCAGGATGTATGATGTTCATGGTGAGTTTTGTTTTGTTTTGTTTTTTATTGTTGTTTGCTCATTATAAAAGGGCAATGAAGGGCCAGCAGGTGGCGTAGTGGTTAAGGCATTGGACTCCCACCTAGTCAAATGTGGTTTGAGTACCAGAACTGGCAGCTTGAAATTCACACTGAGTGCATGTACATGCATGCCCAAAATCCTGAAAAGAGAATGGAGAAGGAATTGAGATATGGCCATCCCCAATGGGGGATTTCTCATTTGCTCTGGTGAGTACATGTACCCTATAGCAAAAATCTCTCTTAAAATAAATAAATAAACTAATTAATTAAAAAAAAATAATAAAAAGGCAATGCTCTGATTCCTGGAATGAGAGACTACTTTGTTAGATATTCCTCCAAACTCCCTGTCAGCTTTCTATTCCATGAACTCTAAGGCTGGGGTTGTCATCCTGTTACCACACATGAGAAACAGGCAAGCTTTAATATCTACTGCCCCGATATCTACCAAGGCAATATGTGTGTTCAGTAACAACTGCCTGACCACAATCTAACTTAGTAACTATGTTTAATAACAACCAACAACTGCCTCACTATTAACATATGTGATCACTATAAAGAGAAACACAGTAGAAGCATGAGACTGTTCAAAGTCATTCATTAAAGATATGTACTAGCTTGGGCCCAGCAGATGGCAGGATAGTTATGTTGTTGGACTCCCACGTATTCAACCTCATTTCAAGTCCCAGACCAGTGGCTTAAAACTCGTGCTGGGCATGTGTGTATGCATGCTCAAAATCCCAAGAGAAGAATGGAGAATGAGGAATTGCAATGTGGCCATCCTCCTTGGGGGGATGGGGTGGGGTGATTTCTCACTTTTTGTCTCTCTCTCTCTGTCTCTGTCTCTCTGGTGAGTACATACATCCTATAGCAAAAAATAATTTTAAAAAGAGACAGGTATTAGCTGTAAGAACACACTTTTATTTGTAAATAGTACTTCAAAGTATATGTTGCATTAACACTTTGAAGATTAAGAGTAAACAAAAAACTCATTTAAAAAATGTTTTATGAGAGAGAGAGAGACAGAGAGAATAAGATGAGTGAGAAAGGAGGTAGATCCAGGTAAATGGGGCAGGGGCCCTTGAGGAAAAATCACTATGAGAGGAAATGGGTACTTGCATATATTAAGGTAGAGACAACTTATAAGATGAAATCATTCTGGCCAAACTTTCAATGAAATAATTCACTGCTCTCACTAGAAATCAAGTATTAACCCCCACTGCTTGTTCACATAGAGAATCACTTACAGACAGAGCTGCTCACAGCCTGCTTAAGATAATAAGGGCTGAAACTAACATTTTTCCATATCACTGCTACATTCCAAACAGTATAGTCTCTCTTGGTCTGGAGAGCAAGAGAGTAAAGGACCTTGAACAATAACTTGTCACGAGCTATCATTTGAGAAATGGGAACATGGCATGCAGGCTTGCATCTGCAAGATAAGGGAGTCTAAATGAGTTTACATTTTAGAAAGGAAAAACACAAAGAACAAAGCTTTATCTTAGGCTTGTGGGAGACATGATAAAAACTGCAAACTGTATGGGCCACAGACCTCAGACAAAGATCTGCTGAATGTTAATTAATTGAGGTCTGCATGTCTAAAGTCTTGTGATTTGTGAGCCCACTCTCAAATAGGAGATGGTATGAATCACCTGACACATAACCCCCATGAGAGAAATGCATGTACAAATTCTCCTTGGTGGGATTAAAAATCCCTCACCCCAGCTCCTCTTCAGCAAGTCATTTTCTAGACCCACTCCCTCTGTTCTTCCTTCCCTCTCCTAATAAACTCCACTTTACTATCCCCTCTATCTGCATGTATAATTCTTCATGAGCATGACACAAGAACCAGGCCAGCTTGCAGCTCCAGACCCAGCACTGGTGTTGGATCTGATTACCCTAGCTAGCATCATGCACCATGGCGATCCTCAATAGGGTCTCAGGTCATGATCTCCTGTACCCCACCCCCTGTCCCATGCTTTCCCAGCCAGTGAAGATAATGGGTGTCGAGCAAGGAGCCTGCAATCTTCTATAAGGATCCAGCTTTGCTTATGCACTGTGTTGCTGCTACACCTGAGCTCAGGAATAATTCCTCTTAACAGATTTGACTGCAATGTTTCACAGTGTAACTTAGTGCATCAGTGTACCCTTGCAGTTGTTAGTTTTATATTTAAGTAACATGATAAATTTCTTAAGATTGGTAACAACAGGGAACCAACAGATGGCATAATGGTTAAGTTGCTTAACTGCTATGTAGGCAACAGTGATTTGAGTCTTGGACCCGGCAGCTTAAAACTCACACTGGGTGCCTATGCATGCATGCCCAAGATCCTAAAAGGGAATGGAAGAAGAAAGGATTGTGGTGTGGCAATTGCCCTGGGGAGTGATTTCTTGCTTTCTGTTTCTCTGCCTCTGTCTCTTTGGCAAGTGCACACGTCCTACAGAAAAAAATCTGTCTCAAAAACAAAACAAAACAAAACAAAACAAAACAAAAACCAGATTGTTAACAACATACTAGTTCTTTGGACCATAAAGAAAGGCCAATGACCATCTTCATATTAACAGGGTGTTTTTTTCCATGCAGGTGCAGGAAGGCCTTCAATAGCTCAATCTATCCCCAGTTACCTTTAGAGATCATAGCTTAGCATCGTCTTAGAGCAAAACCCCAAATCATCATGCTTGACAGGTACTCCTTAGCATTTGAGTTAAAAAATACTGAACAGGGACCAGCATATGGCATAATGGTTATGGTTATGGCGCTAGACTCCCACATAGTCGACAGCAGTCTGAGCCCCAGACCTGGTGGCTTACTCACATCAGGCATGTGTGTGTGCATGCCCAAGATTCCAAGAGGAGTGTGGAGGAGAAGGGATTGTGGCATGACTATCTCCGTTGGGGGGGGGGGGTGATTTCTCTCTTTCTGTCTCTCTCTGTCTTTCCAGTGAGAGCATGCACCCTATAGTAAAAATCTCTCTTAAAAAAAAAAAAAGTGAAGGAATAACTGCATTCAAGAGAATAACTTAATTATTTGCACTTATTGGGACGTAATACTGCTCCAAAGCAGACATTTTCAGAAGCCAAACTAAGGTTGACGTTAGTTCTTTTCACACTCTATGACGTGGAACTATGGATCTAAGCTGAGCACTCATTTAGACATTTGAGAAGATCCAAAGTTGCTTAAGGCGCTGGACTCCCAGATGGCCAACTACACTTCAAATCTTGGACCTGGCAGCTTGAAAATAATGCTGGGGGCACATGTGTGTGTGTGTAGTGTGTGCCCGAAATTTCAAAAAGAGAATAGAGGAAAAGGGATTGCGGTGTGGTCATCTCCCCAGGGGGTGATTTCTCATTTTCCCTCTCACTGTCTCTCGCCAGCGAGCACATGCGCCCTATGACCAAAACCTTTTTTTTTTTTTTTTAAATTATCTTTCTAGCAGGGAAAGATACAGTTTATTCTCTTGAAAAGCAGGATGGCATTCCAACTGGATAAGCAAACAGTTTGGATCTTTAAATTAAAAACATAAAAAGACACCTTTGCCACCAGTACCTCTGTTATCTAAAACAGGGTGTTCATTATAATCAAAGGCATATTCCAGGTGTTTGCCAAAAATCAATTTCAGTGTGTTGCTAGTTAGTGTCTGGAGCAAGCCAATTGTCTATCCTTTGTCATTTTCAAAGCTCCTCTCATACCAAGGTATTAGTTTATTTCAGTGGAGAAAACTGCTTTTTAAAAGGATAATTTAAATATAATGTTAATTTTTATATAAAGTTTATATAAGAAATTGTTATCTAGAGAAAAGTTTTATATGTTCTATAAAATTCATTACTGAACAACAGTTTTCAGTTTTTCTCATGTATGGATCTAGGTGACTCATTTTTTTTTTAAGTTTGAGTAAAGAATGGGAAGCTCACAAATAAATTTAGAAATGTGAAGTAGAAACCCCAATTATTCATCTCTATGTTAATGGTCTTCTGTATCAGGAGTCCCTATAATCTATTCTGGAAGTAGGTATGGTAAAAACAGATAAATCAAGTGTACTTGAACTCCAGATAATTTCTAACTGTATAAAAATATGGTATAACACAGCCATGTCAGCTTGTCTTCAGCTGAGTCTAGCGTAGTTTGTCAGGAAGCAGGACAAGATAGATTCTCCTCCATTTAACAAACACTTATTTAATATCTATTGTATGACACACTCTAATGAGTACCATGATACTAAGGTTACATGACTAACCTCAGAGGAATCAAATTCTCTGGCTGTCTACATATTTCTCAATTCTCTGAATTTCTGCTCTAATAAAAAATCAGGGTCATTGAGTTAGGCAGACCTTGTTTAAACCATAGTTCTTTCTTGTTCAATAATTTTTGGAAAATGAATGAACCACTTCTTCATGTAAAGTATCTTTATGTAAAAATAAGAAAAATACCACTTATTTTGTACAGTTGTCCTGAAGATTAAATGAAATTACCTATAAAAAAATTCACCTAGCACAGTAACTTGTATGTATCAGGTACTCATTAAATAGTCATTTCTGGACCAGGTGGTTGCATAGTGGTTAAGGTGGCTGGATCTCACATTGCAAACTGAGCAGTTCGAGTCTTGGACCTGGTAGCGTGAAAAACACACTGTGTGAGTATATACATGTGCCTATAATTCCAAGAGGAGAATGGAGGAAGAGGGATTGCAGCCTGACCATTTCCCCTGAGAAGTGCTTTCTCACTTTCCTTCTCTCTTTTTGTCTCTCTCTAGTGAATGCACGCAGCATGCACCCTATAGAAAAAAAAAATCATTTTCTCTTTCTTTTCTTCTTCATTAGTTAGTCCAACTCAAGCTAGAATGTTCTGAATTTGTCCGTTAAACTAGAAGTTCCATAAGGGAAGTAACTGATGCTTAGAAAGTACTTAGGATATAATTAACATATGAGTAAATGAATAATGAATAACCAAGAATCAGTTTTAGATCTTTATCCTAGGATTACTTTGAATGAAAATTAGAAAGCTCATCCATATTTCAGCCTTAGAGGTAGTATCTATGTGCCTGTACAGATATAGGCACCTAACTCAACTCAAACCTTCATCTGTGAGCTCTTGCTTCTACTCTCCAGAGTGTATTGTCCTAGTGATAAGCCAGGTAGTAAAGGCATTTAAACTTTGTACTACCAGGTATATAAAATGAATTGGCATCCTATGCCTCAATGAAAAGATAAGTGATATAAATTGAATATTTCACATATTACCAAATTTATTCTTGGCTGTGAGAATTGTTTATACCTATAAGCACCACAGGATAAGCCAATTTCAAATATAATGTTTCTGTTTCCCCTTCTTTTATTTACTCAATTTTGTAAGACAGGGTCTTGCTGTGTCATGACCCTCCTGCCGAAAGGACTTCTAGCAGGGACAAGTGTGTGACACCATGCTTGGCTCTTTCATGCAGGGTCTTACTTAGGCTGCCCAAGCCAGCCTCAAGCTCACGATCCTCCTTCCTTAGCCTCCTGAATTGCTGGGATTATAGGGGTACGATACAGTGTCTGACATTTAAGTAGGCCTGGGATTAGAACTCATGTCCCTATGAAGTTCCAGTCTACAGAGCAGAGCATTTTAGCAGTGCAGGCTCCCACTGCCGAGCTCAGTTTTATTTTATTTTTCCTTTGCAATAAATTTGGGCACTTCTTCTTTTTTTTTCTTTCGTTTTTTTTTTTTTTAAACTGTACCCTCACACTTTCAATTGATAAACTTTATCAGTAAAAAAATGTTAACTTAAGTACAAACAATAATGTATCCAAAGTGAATGATATTATATATTGTCCATAAAAATAAAATTATTTTTCTCCCTTTTTGCTAATGCCTTTTCATTTTTTCCTTCTTGCTGACAAATGGGAAATAATTCCTCAACATTTTTGGAAGGAAAATCATGTAATTCTTAAAATAATCACTTGAATCTGTGTAGAATGGGTGACTATAAGACAAGTTCTTATCTGTGATACATTAAAATCAACTAGAAAACAGTAAGTTGAAGAACTTCATGATGTAATGGTTAGAAAATTAAATTGACATACTGTTCCTGAATTTCTACTACTATTCTAAATATGGAAATACTATCGTTTCTATATTATTAATAATTTGTATTTTTCTTTCTTTAAAGAGAGGTTTGCTATAGGGTGCATGTGCTTGCCGAAGAGACAGAGTGACAGAAAGCAAGAAATCACCTCCCTCCCCCCCCGAGGGAATGGCCATGCTGCAATCCCTACTCTTTCATTCTCCTCTTGGGATGTTAGGCATGTGTGCAGACACATCTGGTGAGGGTAACTTGTATTTTAAAAAAGGAAAACATGGTAATACCCAAAGAGAGATCTGTAAAAAAAATGTTTCAAAAACTCTTGCATTAAGAATAGCATTGTGAACATAAAGTTGAGACCTGTGGTTATAAGTTTTAGAAGTATATTTTCGAAGAATATTTTGAAAGGTATAGCTCAAGAGTATCATTAATAGTCCTAAAACATATATATATGAAAGTCAATGAACTGAATAAAATCTTATTAAAGAACAAAAACAAAATTTTATATAAGGAAAACTTCAAGGTTCTATGTCTTCGCAATCACTCAGTGACAGTGCAATCTCTTTATCTTATAAGTATAAAAATCAGGTAACTTGCTTTTTGCTTCTGCATAGCCTGAAATCCCCTACGAGATTTAGTGTTTTCTCACAGGTCCTCATGGCCTGTGGAATATATTCATGACATCTGGTGATAGTCTAAGATCAGCAAACTGCCCTCTGTTATGGTCACATCTTTTATGTATGTATGTATGTATGTATGTATGTATGTATGTATTTAATTTTTGGAGAGGTTTTTGCAACAGGGTGCGTGCGCTCGCCAGAGAGACAGAGAGAGAGAGACAAAGAGACAGAAAGTGAGAAATCAACCCCCCCCCCCCAGGGGAGATGGCCATGCCACAATCCCTTCTCCTCTATTTTCCTCTTGGGATCTTGGGCACACATGCACATGCGCCTGGTGCAAGTTTTAAGCTGCCGAGTCCAGGACTCAGACTATGGTCAGTCAAGTGGGAGTCCAGCAACATAACCATTATGGCATCTGCTGGTCTCTTTACAGTAACATCTGTGTATTACCTTGAGAGGGCTTGCTTAGTCTTTCTAAATAATGCTGCTCATTACCCTCTACCAACCCTCATCCACAACCTCAAGTCCAGGGTTCCTCACACTACCACTGGTCATGAAAGCAAAGAACTGCTTGAGTATTTGAGGAGGTTTGGGGGAATAATTTTATAATTACCAGACAGCCCAATCTAAGAATCGAAAAGGTACTGGACACTATTCATAGGTCTAGTGCTATTAAAGTTTACTTAATATCATTAGACATCTTTACAACATTAGATTTTGAAGAAATCTAGCTATTATTCACCTAACCTTTCTGGAAAGGGGAGAGAAAGAGAGAAAGTTCAATAGATCTCATATACAGCTGAATATAATATGCCTATAGGTTGCATGCATGTATGTATGTATGTATCTTTCTACCTATATATGAGAGAAGAGGAATAGGGAGAGGAAAGATGAATTTTATCACTAAGATCTCTCTATGTTAGCACCCTCCTGTCTCAATCTCCCAGCTAGCTAGGACTACAGGCTGGCAGATGTGGGTTACGGTGCACGACCTATTTAGGTTGGACTTCAACGTGTGGCCTCAGACCCTGTATGCCACTGCAGCTGAGCCAAGCCTGTAGGTTTTGGAAGTTAGGCAACTGGACAAAGATATGATTAAGAAAACAAACCTATAATAAGAAATATTATTTCTTCCCCACTGCTTTTAATTTTTCATACTTAGTTCTATCAGTAACATCAGAGCTAGTAGAGGTCATTGCAATCAAATACCTCAATAACCTTGGGTAAATCACTAGCTCTTTCTTCTTATTTTCTTATATTTTAAAAGGGTTTACCACATTGATCTCCAAGCTCCCTTCATACTGGAATGTTGTCTCCTTTATATTCTAGATTCAATTATCAGGCAGATTAAACACAGATTCATCTGCCACGTCCTTGAGGGTTTCCAATTGTAATTAGTAGTGTAGGAACAAAATATTAAAGCATTTAACTTATACCTGTTTTTAACCTAAAGGGATGAGAAAAGGACTTAGCTTTTCTGATCTTTACTATTCTAGCTGACAGCGATGCTTACTTGATGTTTCCAGGAGAGTAGGAGTGCCACAGAGCAGAGGGTCAGCAGAGAAACCCTCTTTCTTTGTCCATTTTCGACAGACAGCACATTACTTATGCCTGGTTATGGGGATTTACAGATATTATCGAATGCTTACCAGATAGACAAGAGGCTTACAAGGATTTCTGCAAAGTAATCTCAGATTAAAAATAATACCAATAATACAAACATAAGTAAATGACTAAAACTGCGAGGGCAGATATGTTTTTTTTCTTAGAATAAGTTTTGTCAGCATCCTTATGACATAAACAATGAGTATCAATTTATTGGGTTGTCGGGAAAGTCATGACAGATTTTTGTGTAGAGAAACACATCATGACTTTCCTAACAATCTAATAGATCAGATAAAACATAGTCCATCCTGATCAAAATTATCAAGAAATATTAGCAGTGGGTGCTATCCTTAATTATGAATCTTTTTTTTTTTTTTGAGAGATTTTTGCTATAGGGTGTGTGCACTTACCAGAGAGAGAGATAGAGAAACAAAAAAGAGAAGTCATCCCCTTGGGGGGTGGCCACAACATAATCCCTTCTCCTCCAGTCTCATCTTGGGATTTTGGACATGCACACATATGTGTCAGTGTGAGTTTCAAGCTGCCATGTTAGGGATTGAAACCATGGTAGATCATGTGACATTCTAGCAACAGAACCATTACGTCATCTGCTGGTCCCAATTTTGAGTCTTTCTCCTTGTGTGTACAATGGGTCTCGTGGTGCTTGCTAAGAATGATAGCATTGACACAAAATTTTAGCAAGTACGTAATGTAGATGTGTACACATGTATATGTATTTGACAGTTGGAATTTTTACTGAGAGGAGTAAAGGATCGACAACATTTAATGCCCTTCTTAGGGAAAAGTGGCTGCTGCTGCTGGATGCACCATGGCACAGTGTCTGTTCACATTGGGGCCCTCAGACCTGGCTCAGAATCACGCCTCTAAAATACACGACTAGCTACGCAGCCTGCAGGAAGCCTCTCAGTTTCAGATTTGTAATTTCAAAGCTATGAAGTAAATACCCATCTTGCAGAGATGTTCTGGGAGTTGAACAAGACTATTTGACAAATAGAGGGCTCAATAAATATTAATTTTTTCTCTTACCCTTAAATTGACAAAAAAACAAAGACATAAATCTCTGTAAAAGGGAGGGAAAATCAGGAATACAGTATGATAACATTTTTACCACTTGCAGTTGCATTAGTTGTTTCTTCTAAGATACACTATAATAATTTGCCCCACTACAGAATTTGTCTATAGCAATTGAGATTTAAGGCTCAAATTAGTAACATTTATTTAACTTACCACATTAAAATCTAAGTTTTTTTCAATCCATGCTTTTGCTTCTTGAAATTCATTTTTCATTTCCATAATAAAAAGTGTATCCAGGGCATCTACTATAGTTGCTCCTTTGATGTTACCTAAAAATACCAGAAAAATATTTGTTCAATAAAATACTTTGGACAGATACACGCAAATTGACCACACCTAGGGAAGGGAAAGGATGATACTGAATTTATTAGTAAGCAATGATATTTAATACAATTTAAAATTGTTTGGCTGAAAGAAATGTAAAAACTACTCCAAGAGCAAACTAAAAATTGTCACAGGATATAGATTGATATATTAAAGTTTCTTCTGAGTTGTAGAAAACAAGCCTTTTAGAAATTTCACTTGATTGCATTCCCTAGCAGGAAAAGAATAGACCTAAAACAAAAGAGCAACATTCATATTCATTTTTATATAATTACATTGACACACACCTGTAAAAAACTATCTGAATATAATTAGATACTGAATTGTCTGGTAATTGCATTAAGAAAGCATTACTCTAAAATAAAATCTACCCTTTATATGAAACTGACTGATCCTAACCCCTGGCCACCTCTCACCCCAACACAGCTAGGCAGTCCTGACACTGATTTATTTGCTTTGAACTCGTGAACGGTGACTTTATTGCCCTGGAACACTCATTAGCTCCAGTCTTGTATAAAAATTACTTTTGTACATCTTTTAGGCTATAAACATTCTTAGGACAGAGGAAGCATGTCTTGCTCATCTCCAGGTTCCTTATGGTGCCCTGCACAATTGTGACAGTGATACCCATTGAATAGCTGTTGATAGATCAGGTATTTTACTTTCTACAGATAATCAGTGTTCTGGACAGTTCAAGACCAAATTTTTTTTCTTTTGGAGAAGTTTTTGCTATAGGGCACGTGCGCTCGCCAGAAAGACAGAGAGAGACAGAGAGACAGAAAGCGAGAAATCACTCCCTGGGGGGATGGCCATGCCGCAATCCCTTCTCCTCCATTCTCTTCTCGGGATCCTGGGCACACACACACATGTGCCCGGCATGAGTTTTAAGCCACCAGGTCTGGGACGCGAACCACGGTCGACTACATGGGAGTCCAGTGACATAGCCATTACACTAGCTGCTGGTCCCCAAGACCAAATTTAAATAGAAATCTAAATGGAAATTATTTTGTTGGCACACTCCATTCAAATACCAAATTTAGACATTAGCATTAGAAAACTGGTGGTTGAGGTGCTGGACTCCCACATTGCTACTGTGGTTTGAGTCCCGGACTTGGCAGCTTGCTTTCTCATTTTCTCCTCTGTCGCTCTCTAGCCAAATTAAAAAGTAATGATAATAAATAAAAATTAAATAAATAATTCTAAAAAAAGAAAAGTACAGGTACTAAAGTATTAAAATACTTAATTTAAAAAATATATAAATTTTAAATCTTAGTAATAAGGAGAAAAACATGAGAGCCTTTAATTTTTATGACACATTTTACTGTAATTCAATTTTCTTTACTATTGCATTTTTTAACTTTTTTTTTGCCTTCTGGTAGAACTATGGATTCAGGAGCTGGCCCTGTGGCCTAGTAGTTAAGGGAACCAATCCCTCATAGCTAGCCATGGCTTGAATTCTGGCCTGAGTAACTTGCAAAACATGTCAGGCATATGTGGATGCATGTCCAGAATCCTGACAGGATGGAAGAAATGGGGAACGGATTATAGTGCAACCATGCTCCTTTGAGGGGTATGTTCTCTCTTTCTCTGTCTCTTACTCTCTGGTGAGGGCAATTAGAAAAACAAAAACAAAAACAAAACCTATGGATTCATATGGCAGGAATATCGTGAAGCGGGCATTTTGAAACATGTTAGCTTCATCTTTTTATTGATATCTCATTTCTAAGACATTAAGAGCTTTAAATATTTTATGTCTTACATTTTATCTGTGCAGAGTACAAATGGGCAAATACAAAATATCTCTTTTTGAGATTTCATTTCTACTTCAATTATTATTATTATTATTATTATTATTATTATTATTATTATTATTATTATTATTATTATTATTATTATTATTATTATTATTATTATTATTATTATTATTATTATTATTATTATTATTATTATTATTATTATTATTATTATTATTATTATTATTATTATTATTATTATTATTATTATTATTATTATTATTTTACCTCTGTAATCTTGAAATAGTATTTCTACTTTCTTGTCTGAAGAAGAATTGGAAGATGATGAGTACTTGAGAATTTTTTTTTTTATGTTCATTAAAATTGCTTTAAGGTAATGGAGTAACCAGTCTTATTCTCTCTGAGAAATAGATACAAGAGTTCAACAAAACTGGAGAAAAACAACCATGAGAAGAAAGCAAGCAGTTTGATTGTTTGTTTTAGTTTTCGCTAGACAGTGCATGTGTTTTCCAGAGACAGACAGACGGAGAGAGGGAGAAGAAAAATGAGAAATCACCGCCTTCCCCCAGGGGGATGGCCAAGCCATAATCCCTTCTCCTCTAGTCTCCTCCGGATTTGGGCTATGCACACACACATGCCTGGACATGGGAAGGAAGCAGACTTAAAGGGCTCTCTAATGACTAAAACTTGGGAAAGCTTAGATTGTAAATAACTAATACACCCTACAAAATAAATAAGAGTTTTTTTTTATAATCAAAATTTAGAATAACCTATGTCAAACTAAGAATCATCTCTTAAAAGTCAGGTAGTCAGAAGATTTAAGTTTTTCTGTTTTTTAGCTTGTTTGCTGAGAGAACATACAGGACTATGTAGTATTCACAGATAAGGATCTTCTCTGAAAAGTGGGCTAAAGATCATTTGAAAGTTCCCTCATCTGTAAAAATGAAAACTTTATATTTCTTTGTAACAAGTCCCACTATATTGGGATTACTATTAGAAAAACCTTACGTATCTTATTTTAATTTGAAAATGGAGATAAATATCATTTGAATTAAGATTTCATTTCCTTATATTAATACCTGAAGCTCTTTTTCTTTGTTTAAAGAGTAAATTCTTATCTAGATTATGAAAACTGGTTTTATTGCAAAAGCTACTAAAAATGTTAAAAAAAAAAAGTAAGGCAAACGAGACAGTACATTTAAGAGAGTTTTGCTATAGGATGCATGCTCTCACTGAGAGAGACCAAGAGAGACAGGAAGTGAGAAATCACCCCCCAGGGGCATGGCCATGCCACAATCCCTTCTCCTCTTTTCTCCTCTCAGGATTTTGGGCATACATGCACATGTGCCCAGTGCAAGTTTTAAGCCACCAGGTTTGAGACCTGAACCATGGTCAACTATGTGAGAGTCCAGTGACATAACCATTACACCATCTGCTAGTCCCAACACAGCTGATTTCTTAATGACACAAACAACTTTCATAGAAATAAAAGCAAAATCTGAGTTAGATCTTTAAAAATGTTATAATAAATAATGAAAAAATAGAGGCCTCTCAGCATGAGGTGTTAGAGTTTCTCTCTTCAATTCATACGTCTCATCACCCATATTAACTGGTCACTATGTCCTCAAAACACTACTTCAGAAATGTCTGAAATCACTTCTACCGTCACCACTCCAGGTTTAGGGCCTCTTTACCTTGTATCACTGTGATAGACCAACTCGCCTCTTTTCTTCTTTCCTTGCAAGTGTACCCTACCTGTTCTTGCACCCTCTGTAATGCCCTTCTCCCTACCTGAGATCTTGTGGGTTCCTCAGAACTTTATCTGAATATCTATTGAACCACTGAAGTACTTTGATAATTCACTATTTACACATAGGTGTTCTGCATGAGGCTGTGAATTCTACAAAGATGTGTATTATATTCACTAACACCAGTACTGGAAGTAAATCCAAACACATGTAAGGCCCTAAATACATGGAAAAGCACAGTGGAATGCTTAGGAACATGGACTCTGACTTTAGCCACACCAGGGTTCAAGTTCCAGCTCAGCCAGTTAGCAAGGGGCTCCCTGTGGGAAAGCTACTCTCTGAGCCTCATATAAAATGTGGATTACACTGAGGTTAAGTGAGATGATGCATGAATGGCACTTGGCACACAGTAAGTATTGAATAAATGTCGGCTGTAACTTATTTGTTATATGAATTGATACTAGCACTTTCAGTTATATTTTCTTTTTTTTTTGTGAGAGGTTTTTGCTATAGGGCGCGTGCGCTCGCCAGACAGAGAGAGACAGAGAGATAGAAAGCAGGAAATCACCCCCCAGGGGGGATGGCCACGCCGCAATCCCTTCTCCTCCATTCTCCTCTCAGGATCTTGGCCACAGACGCACACGCGCCCGGCGTGAGTTTAAGCCACCGGGTCCGGGACTCGAACCGCGGTCGACTACGTGGGAGTCCAACGACATAGCCATTACGCTAACTGCTGGTCCCAGTTATATTTTCTTTTGATGAATTCCTAAGTCCCAGAGTAAGACTGCATTCCGTTTATCTTGTTACTTACAGACAAAATTTTGGTAATGAGAAAGAAGTCAAGTGAGTAGGAAGGGCAGTGGGTAGCTCCAAGACCCCAAAAATCCAACAAGCCTTTGTGTTACTTACCTTTCTTGCTTCCACAGTGGGATATTATTAACGCCCACAGTCCTAACCACAAAGGTTGCTGTGAGGACCAAGTGCAATAAAGCATGAAAAATGGATAAAATGAATTTCAAATAACTGGTGTAATCTATCCTCACTTTCCTTTCCATGGTACAAACAAGGTCCACCTACAGCTGAAGTTGAAATAGAGAAGAGCACCAGGTCTGGTTGTGCTAATCAGTGTACCTATAAACGATGCAACTTTTAGCTGACAAGAAGCAGTTAATGCAGCTGATCAAATGCTCCTCTCTCTCTCTCTCTCTCTCTCTCTTTTTTTTTTTTTGAGAGGTTTTTGCTATAGGGCACGTGCGCTTGCCAGAAAGACAGAGAGAGACAGAGAGACAGAAAGCAAGAAATCCCCCCCCAGGGGGGATGGCTACATCACAATCCCTTCTCCTCCATTATCCTCTTGAGATCTTGGGCACACATGCACACACGCCCAGCGTGCGTTTAAGTCACCAGGTCCCGTACTCAAACCGTGGTCAAGTACATGGGAGTCCAGCGATACAGCCATTACGCTAACTGCTGGTCCCAAAATGCTCCTCTCTTAAGAATCATTCAGGGAGCTAAAAATCCTAATGCTGCACCCACAGTAATAAAGTAAGAATCTCTGTAAGCAGGCTCCATAGATCAGTACTTTAAAAAATTTATTATTATTATTTGCAGAAGGCATGTGTGCATACATACATGTGTGTGTGTGTGTATGAGAGAGAGAAAGAGAAAAATAACACACCTCCCATAGAGATATGGTCATACTACAATTCTTTTTCTTCCATTTCTTCATCCTGTCAGGATTTGGGGAACACATACACATGCACCTTTCAAGTCACTGGGGCTGGTATTTAAACCATGGTTGAGCACATGAGGTCCAGCTCCCTATGCACAGCACATAACTACTGTGCTATGTGGCCAGCCTGGTATCAGTATATTAAAAGCTATGCTGTTCATTCTAATGTGCAGCCACCGCTCTATCTGAAGGACACACTATGTACAGTCCTTGCAGATAACTCCATCAGGTGTGTAAGTTTCCTAGCAACCCAGCCTAGAGGGTCACCTTATTACACAAACTTTTCTACCAGCCATAAATTCAGGCAAATGGAGAGAAACTACTGTCACTAAGAAACCAAAGCACATACTACTCACCAAACAAACTGCTTGAATGGCCTTCTTTTGATATAGGTTTCAGTTCATTTAGTCCCCAGGCATAATGTTTATAATTATTCCAAGCATGTTTCATCATCTGGAAAAAAGATGAAAATGAGATTATAACTTGAATTGAGATGTTTATACTACAAAATAGATTATATATTAATGATATAAACGTTAAAGCATTAAAATTCACAACTTAGTTAAAAGGACGATGATTGATTAGTGTGATGACAGCACAAGTACACTGGAATGTACACACGTAAACACACACTACCCCTTTATGTTTGCATTGAATTTTTTTTTCTTTTTTTGAGTCTAGTTCATCATATTTAACATAAAAATTATTTTTCAAAAGTCAGTTCACCAAAACAGAAATTTAGTTTATCATAAAAGGAGGAACCACTCCTATATCTATCTATTTTATTCTAATAACAGATTCAATCTGCAAAAACTCCCTATTCAAAATTCATCTTTTTGCACAAGGTTCTTCTTATTTTGTGGACCTCATATTATACAAATATTCAAGATTATCATATTAAACACCAATGTGTCTTGACCAAGACTATATGAAAAAAATATTTAAAAACATCTATAGGAAATGAAAAACAAACCTCTATATAGATTCTGAAAAACTCTAATTTAATACAATAAATCTTTATTAGGATAAATATTTATATAAATTGGTCCCCTATGTTCCCAATCAAGAGTCCTCAATGTACCAGCAGGTTTTTGTTGTTGTTGCTGTTTGTTTGTTTTTTAAGAGAGATTTCAGAACAAGAAATCACCCATGAGGAGGATGGCCACGCCACAATCCCTTTTCCTTCATTCTCCTCTGGGGACTTTGGACATGCACATACAAGCACCCAACATGAGTTTTAAGCTGCTGTGTCTGGGACTTGAAACGTGGTCGACAACGTAGGAGTCCAGTGACAAAACCATTACCTTATCTTCTGGTCCCTGGTTTTATGAGCCAAAACACTCTGGCATAAATCAGTTGTGTAATTTTTTTTCAATGACTCAAAGAAAATATATAATTATTTGTATATATTTTTTAAAAAGGGGTTGGTTGAGGATTCCTCAACCAGAGGACTAGAATTTACTCATGCCACAAACCCCAATCTTTGTGGATATAACTAGCAAATGTTCTAATCTGGCTATGTATTTTAAAATATCTTAAAGGCATCACAGAAGGTTATAGATACTATTCATTGAAAATTTTTCAGTGTGATCAATATGATTTTATTATAACAAAATCGTATATGTCCCTGAATACAACAATGAGCTTCCTGCTTTTACCAATTTGTATATTACCCTCCTACTTCACCACTTACTATTACTAATAGTTGCCAAGCATCTGTACTACCTGCTGCATACTCTGCTAAATGATGTATTATCAGCATTGTATGAGCAGGCCACAAAAAATACATGAAGAAAATAGACTTTATTTCAGTATGAGTTTATTGTGGTGCCAAAAAATAAATGTAAATCTAATGCACAGATTTTTCATAGTTTGTATTTTCTATGAAGTTTTGGAAATCCTTTGTACTTAATCCTTACTACATCCCTATGAAATATGTTTTATTACCACTGTTACATAAATGAAGAAACTGAGGCTTGGAGTTTAGAAAACAAACAAAAAACCTTTACGCCGTTATAACATTTCTCTACCACCACAGAACCAAGGTTCATCCCCATGTTGGCTTAACTCCAAAGTCTATGCCTTAACCACAGCATCTCGCATTAATGAGTCAGCAACAGTATCTTCCTTTAATGACTCCAATTGTTTTTCTTCCAACAATTGAAAGAATGTGTATAGGGTGTGTTTTCAAGATTTCCGTCTTATAAAGCAATTTTATTGGAAAGTATAATAGATTTGGCAGTTAATTAACTTGATATATAATCTCTATGATGCCACTGGTTAGTTGTATACTTACGGATGACTCATACTTTTCATGAGAGTCTTTTCCCTGTCTAAAAAATTGGGATAATTCCTCACGGGTCTATGGAAAAATTATAAGAGCATGACCTGTGTTTTTGTACCTAGCATAATACTTGACAGATGGCAGGTAATCACATGTTTATTGAGTTTTAAATTTAAATGGAAACCAACTGAATACACATTACAAAAAATAGAAACCAATGAGCCTCATGGAGATTAGTGAAACGTGGTCGACAACGTAGGAGTCCAGTGACAAAACCATTACCTTATCTTCTGGTCCCTGGTTTTATGAGCCAAAACACTCTGGCATAAATCAGTTGTGTAATTTTTTTTCAATGACTCAAAGAAAATATATAATTATTTGTATATATTTTTTAAAAAGGGGTTGGTTGAGGATTCCTCAACCAGAGGACTAGAATTTACTCATGCCACAAACCCCAATCTTTGTGGATATAACTAGCAAATGTTCTAATCTGGCTATGTATTTTAAAATATCTTAAAGGCATCACAGAAGGTTATAGATACTATTCATTGAAAATTTTTCAGTGTGATCAATATGATTTTATTATAACAAAATCGTATATGTCCCTGAATACAACAATGAGCTTCCTGCTTTTACCAATTTGTATATTACCCTCCTACTTCACCACTTACTATTACTAATAGTTGCCAAGCATCTGTACTACCTGCTGCATACTCTGCTAAATGATGTATTATCAGCATTGTATGAGCAGGCCACAAAAAATACATGAAGAAAATAGACTTTATTTCAGTATGAGTTTATTGTGGTGCCAAAAAATAAATGTAAATCTAATGCACAGATTTTTCATAGTTTGTATTTTCTATGAAGTTTTGGAAATCCTTTGTACTTAATCCTTACTACATCCCTATGAAATATGTTTTATTACCACTGTTACATAAATGAAGAAACTGAGGCTTGGAGTTTAGAAAACAAACAAAAAACCTTTACGCCGTTATAACATTTCTCTACCACCACAGAACCAAGGTTCATCCCCATGTTGGCTTAACTCCAAAGTCTATGCCTTAACCACAGCATCTCGCATTAATGAGTCAGCAACAGTATCTTCCTTTAATGACTCCAATTGTTTTTCTTCCAACAATTGAAAGAATGTGTATAGGGTGTGTTTTCAAGATTTCCGTCTTATAAAGCAATTTTATTGGAAAGTATAATAGATTTGGCAGTTAATTAACTTGATATATAATCTCTATGATGCCACTGGTTAGTTGTATACTTACGGATGACTCATACTTTTCATGAGAGTCTTTTCCCTGTCTAAAAAATTGGGATAATTCCTCACGGGTCTATGGAAAAATTATAAGAGCATGACCTGTGTTTTTGTACCTAGCATAATACTTGACAGATGGCAGGTAATCACATGTTTATTGAGTTTTAAATTTAAATGGAAACCAACTGAATACACATTACAAAAAATAGAAACCAATGAGCCTCATGGAGATTAGGTATATGAAATCCACAAAAACACCTTGGCATTATATTTTATTTTCCCCCCATTAAGTGGGGGAAAAAATTGGTAAACTCTTCATTCCTGTAAATTATAAAACATTGCATAAATTCAAAAGCTTTCAGAATCTACTGGGTTATGAAACTGAAAAAATAAAGTTACAGTAATTTGTTTTACCTCCAAATCTGAACTGTGCTATATACTTTCAATGACTTAAAGATAGTATAAAGTTTGCCCATAGAAGACTGTGTGGCTTTCTCGAAAGTTATCATTTATACAATGTACCACTGGCACAGAAACTCCTGAAGTAACTTCTGTGGTATATATTAATTTTTTCTTACCTTCTTTTCCCAAGGGAAAATCTGACACTAATTGCTTAGCTTTCTACATTTTAAAAGTTGCTGTGACACATTTCTCAAAATGGGTTCCTCATCCCATGTGATTTCTATGACTTAAAGTTAGAAAAAGAAAATGAAGTGGTCAAAATGCCCTGAATGGAGCATCAGGAGTGGTTTCCCATCATCTGTAAAGTGAAGAGACACAGCCTCATTATTAACTGATTCCAGTGGTAGATCACCTCTGGAAATGATTTACCATATTACAGTTAACTGCAAGATACTGAGTGTGTGCTTCTATGCACACATTTGAGATTGAACTAATAAGTCACATATAAAAATCAACTTAATTCAGATTTATGACTTATACAAATATTTGAAAACATCAATACGCCACTAGCTTCTAATTTTGCAGTAGTAAGTCACCAGCCAGCTGAGGAACCATGGGATGAAGGCATTTAATTTCTCCAGGCTCAGTGTTCTCACAAATGACACAAAGTCACTTAAAAAATTCATATAACAAAGAACTCAATGTATAGGGCTGATCCCCCCTGTACAAGTCCCTTCATTTTGTTTTGTGGGCTTTCATCAACTTAATTGGGTTCTACAGCATGACATCCCAGACAGAAGGATTAAAATAGACTTAAGCTAGAAGTTGATCAGGACTTTAAATGCAACACTGAAGCCCACACGAAAAAAGATAAATTGAGAGCAAACCAAAGATGTTTTATTCCTGGATATTTATATTTGCATTGGTCAAAGGTATGGCTAATGTACCATATGAATGGAAACAAACAAAACAGAATGATACACCATTTCATAAAAGCAATCCATTATTTTGACCCAGAGAAGATGGAATTAAAGCATAAGACAGCCAAAAAAAAGAAAAGAAAGAAAACCACCAACAAAAAAAACAAACATTATTTCTTCTTCTTCTAGATTCTTATGCTTATAGAAAGGTGTATTTGATTTGCACTTTCTTCTCTTTTGACATCAGGACTAATTAGGCAATGTCATTTATTGAGTTTCTGCTACACTATGAATAATATGATGCTAAACGACTAGAATACAGGATTCTATATGATTTATAATCTAATAGATAATATGTGGACGCTTAAAATTCTACCTTACTACACTCAACAAATGTTTATAAATGCCAGAGAACAATAAGGAAACTAATTAAATGTTGCATATAACTTTATCATCACACCTAACAATTTATTTTACATTTATGTCCTGACCTTATCAAGGACATAGGAAAGAATGGATGTTTTAATTTCTCCAGGTATGTGTAGATTCCATAACTTGCATTTTGGTTGCTAGGAACTACTCTTAGCAAATATTTTTATTTGCGATGTTTCAATCAAATGTTCTTAATTTTTTCATAATAGACCACAATTAAAACTCTTTTAAATAATCTCAACATTTTTGCCAGACAAATCTTACAAAGACTTTGAGCTTTCGTTGCACCTTAAAAACACCTACAAGTCAAGTCTCCCTTACGGCTCTCTTCTGTGGGGTCTTACAAAAAACTGCCATAGTTTGAATAATGTGATCCTGGTTCTTCTTGCTGGCTGATCTCAAAGCAGACAGTGGAGGGCTAATCATGACCCTCCAAGGAGAGGTACCCTAGAGTGTAGCTCTAACGGATGGAGGTGGGCCAACCTAAATTATCTACCTAAGGCAATGTAACTGGGAGACATTCAGAGTGAATCCAGAGGTCAGAGACAATGTAGAAACAGAGAAAAACAAATACAGAAAAAGAAAATGCCACAAAAAGGAGTCATGAGCTAGTTGAAGCCAAGAAGGGGGAAAAAAACAAAGAGAGAAAAGTAAGAGGAGACTGAGAGTCAGAGGTGGGGTGCTCATTCAGTTGCATGGTGTACTACTGGAATTACATTAAGTCTGTACAGCATTTACAGAACTATATATAATGCTGTTAAACTCTGAATGCTCATGAACTCTCTCCCCTTTTCTTCATTTTTCTGCTTTGACAGCTGAGATGGCTTATTTTCCTGTGTATCCTTACAGAAAACCTCATTTTTTGAGAAGCAATGAGTAAGAGCAGGTCATGGGCAGAGGCATCTGACAAACTGGTTTCACATTTGAGACCTGCTATTATCAATGTGACTCTAAGTGAGGCAATGCATCTCTCTGAACCCATTTTCTGCACCCATAAAACATCAGCAGCTAAAAGCATCAGCCTCATTGGTAATGGTAATGATTAAATGAAATAATAATGCATGTAAAGAGCTTAACACATGGACTGACACATAGTAAATGCTCGACAGATTTTAGAAATTATAATTATTTTATTAAAACCCTAAGTATGTCTTTGATCTTCACAATTTATAAAAGCTTCATAAATTTTTCTAGTAACATATATAAGTAGGAAGGACAAATATACATAAAACCAGGCAAATCAATATCATACACAAACTCTCTATAAACACAGAGGTTTGGGCCAGCATGTGGCCTAGAAGTTAAGGGTACCAGGTCTCACATGGCCAGTTGTGTTTTTTTTTTTAAATTAATCTAATTAGTCTCATAATCTTTTTGTATTACATTGAATCACATATATCTTCACAGTGTATTACATTTCTTTTTCCAGCATGATTACCATGCATATTGGTCAAGGCAAAGACATTACTATCCACATCATCATCATCAAATAGTTTTTCTTTTTTTTTAGATTATTATTATTAATTATTCTCATTATTTTTTAAACATTCAATCACTATGTATTATTTTGCTTGTATAAAGAATTTACCCAGCATGAAATACTTCTCAGACAAGTCCAGTTGAGGGTAATAAACCATTGTGGTTTCCCACTAATGTCAAGCCTCTATATTTGTTCTCTTGCTATCCTTCTCTATACTCTTCCCTTCTTCCTCTCCCATTCCACATTGTCTTCAGTACCCATAACTATTTTCACTGCTTTTATGCCCTCCAATATGTCTATCTCTACCATAAAATGTGGAGAGTCAGTATATATTAAGTAGATACAGTATCTTTCTTTCATATCCTGGTTTGTTTCACTCAGCAATAGATTCTCCATATTTGACCACTTTCTATCAAATGACAGGGTCTTGTTTTTATGGCCAAGTACTATTCCATAGAGTATATGTGTCACACTTTTTCCATCCATTCATCTGTTCATGGACATTTGGATTGGTTCCATGTCTTAGCGATTGTGACTAATGTTGCAATAAACATTGATGTGCAAGCATTTTTCCGACTGAGCATTCTCCTGTCCTTTGTGTAGATACCCAGGAGTGGAATTGCTGGATCAAATGGCAATCTATTTGTAGATCTTTGAGAAACCTCCATATTATTTTCCACCATGGCTGAACCAGTTTACATTCTCACCAACAGTGTAGGAGAGTTTCCTTTTCACTATATCCCCACCAACACTTATCACTTTTTGTATTTTTAATCTTTGCCATTCTGACAGGGGTTAGATGGTATCTCATTGTGGTTTTAATCTGCATCCCTCTTATGATGAAGGATGGAGAGCATTTCCTCATATGCTTTTTAGTTGTATGCATGTCTTCCTTAGAGAGATTTTGGTTCAGCTAATTTTTCCATCTTTTAATTGGGTTAATCATTTTGTTTTATTTTTTTTTTTTTGAGTAAGCCGCTTGAGTTCCCTTTGTATTTTGGTTATCAGATCTGATTAATCCCTTTTCTGAGGTATATTTTACAAAAATATTCTCCCATTCTGAAGGCTGTCAATTCATACTTGTTACTGTGTCCTTCACTGTGCAGAAACTTCTTAATCTGATATAGTCCCACTTGTCTATTTTAGGGATTACTGCATTGGGGTAGGCAAAGACGTCCTAAATATGACTGCCAATTGTGGTTTTTGAGTCCTGACCCTGGCTCCTTAAAAAGCACTCTTGGTATGGGTGTGTGTCTGCCCCAAGTCCCAGGAGGACAGAGAGCTGGGGGAGAGTATTGCACTGTGACCACTCCCCACTGAGGAGTACTTTCTTCCTTCCTCTGTCTCTTTGGTGAACACACGTGCCCTCTACTGATTAAATATAAGTACACACACACACACACACACACATACACATGTACATTAAAAAATATATACAACTATCCAATATTTAGTATCCAAAAGTCAAAGGAAGAAAAGGTAAAGAGTAGAAAAAGGTCTTCTCTATGTGGGTCAATCTTTAGTCCTGAAGGTTCGTAAACAAGCTTTTATGGAATCTTGGTTGCACCAGGCACAAAAATATTGGAGCTTTGAGAGTTTCTGAAGGATGATATGGGTAAAAGCAAGGCCACAGAGGCAGTAACACACAGTAAGTTTTAATGGGTGGCATTTGGACAGGGTTGCATTGAAAGAGTAAGTTTTCAACAGTAAGAAACATCTAGGGCAAAGGAGTCACCATACAGAAGGGGAGGAATGGCAAGGAGCTCTGAAAGGAGATGAGTATTGAAGACCAGACTCAGGTCTGGGGCTTAGGTTTAGGGAGATCACTCAGCAACATCCTGGGGAGTCTTTAAGTCAGAAAAGTCTGAAGGGCACTGGCAGCTTGAGGGTTCTAAAACCACAACGCCCTATCTTATCCATGGCCAACAGATGCTGGGTAAGGTATCTTAGAATGTGCAAAACAAGCAGGGTCTGTAGCTTAAAATGTGCTTGTTTGGGCTTTTCAAATAAAATTACATGTGTGAAAATTTGAATTTGGTGCCAGTGGACTTTTGAGTTAGTAGGTTTCAGCCTGAAGGTCAACAGAAAGAGCCCAACTGCAGCTCATTTCTGTCATAGCTTGGTACCTGGCACCCATGGCAGGGAACTCTTCAGTCCATTGGTATGTCCACACTGTCCTTGAAGACAGGAGCTTCTGTCTGATTCAGGTGATGTCTAGGGTGGGAGATCAACCTAGTTCACTGACAGCTCAAGCTCAAAGTGTTGGGCCAGCTCTCTGACAATGATGCTTTGAAAAACAATGTTCTTAAAATATTGTTAAACAGTGTTGTTTGATAGTTTCCACCAAACTTCCACTTAAAATTACTTGATTATTTTATGAAAGTAACTTCTAGAACTTCCAGATAAAATCTCAATACAAAATATAAATTTTTAGGGTTATTTTATCAACCTCCTTTCTTTTGATCTTTGGTGGAACTGAGAAAGCAAAGGACTGGACAAAATTAAAAAGTAATTCGAAGGCATTAATTCACAGCTTCTCTAAACCTTCACATATCTATTGGAAATGAATTGCTACATCAATCAGCAAAACTCAGCAACTCAATCACCCCTTCCCCTGCTTATCTAATGGTATCCTGCTACCTACATTTCTTGTGGGAATGAAGACTTAGGGGATAGAAGGAGACTGGGGCAGCACAAGACGACACACACTGAAGCATGGCTGTCCTAGGTACTGACAGGTAGGTGGCAGTGGGTGAGCCTGAGCCCTGTTGTCAAAGGATCTGAGTCATCAAATCCTTAGTATTCTCATCTTTGAAAAAGAACAACAAATGCAGTAGTATGGTGTGGGATGTTGCTGGTGGGGTGACTGTACCAGTATAGGGACTAAGGTATAAGGAACTCTCTACGCTTTCTGCTCAATTGTGCTGGGAAACTAAAGCTGCCTGAAAAACTGAACTAAAATAAAATAAAGAATAATATTATGCTCCTGACAGCATGGTGAGGAGATCAAGTGTGGAAATGACTAGTCGAATACAGTCAATGAGTGTACCTGACCTTATCCATACTCACTATTTCCTTAGAGCCCTCCTAGGCTTTAGGAGTTCTACAGAAATAAGGGAGAACAGCCTTAAGGCAAGCACACAGCTGAACTCAGAGTAGGCAGGGCAGGTCAGGGACAGGGTAATTAACAGGACAGGAAAGAAAAGAGGTCAATGTCACCTAGAGGTAACAGGATGCAGAAACTGGTATGACTCCCCATTTGCAGGGACTATAAGCCGGAAGTCTATAACAATCACATCAAAAGTGCTCAGCATTCTCACTTCATAGGTATGAAGATGCCACTTAAGACAGTCTGGGGAATAATCTTCATCCTAACATAGTTCTTCACTGAGCAAGGATCTGACTCCTGTCACCTTCCAACTGTAATCACCTAGGATGAAGAAAAACCCTCCCAGGTGGGAGAGTTTCCAATTTTACCCCATATTGAATTAAAACATTCATTCATAGGCTTTGCTCAATTTACCTCCTTTGAATGCTGAAATACATTAGTCCTCTCTCTCTCCTTCCCCAGGGCTGCTAAGGTACACTATTGCCAAGATTCTTTTTCCCAATGTTACAAAGACAATTGCTACTTACTAAGTACCTATTGATGCCAGGGTAAGAATTATAAATGGGAATAGAGTAGGGTTGCCAGATTCAGGAAACAAAGATGGCAAGGGGCATACTTACACTAAAAAAGCTATTTGCTATTTTTTCTGAATTTCAGATTTAACTGGGAGTGCTGTACATCACCTGGAAGCCCTTGGATAGAGGGACAGGACACATGCAGTCCCTCATTGTGCCCCTACTGTGAGCTCTCTGAACTTGTGCCCCTCTTAGATTCAAAAAAAGGGGTTAAAAGTTGAAAGGCCAGATTCTAGGACAGGCCGAAATGATGGGAAATGGGGCAAAACAAGAATGAAGGCTGCCATAAAAGTCATTTTTAAAAATGCTATGCTCCCTAAGGGGGGAAATATCTGTGAGTCCCAGTAGCCCACAGCCCAGCAGTCTGCACTGCAAGCCCCAGTTTACAGGCATGTCAAGATCTAACTGCTGTGTCTGAAGGTCCATGGGGATGCAGCTTCCCACCAGCCCTGCTTCCTATGGCTCAGCGAGCAACATCTAGCCCACTTCTAGTCCAAGCTGTCAACAGTACTAGCTTCCTGGGCTGCTCTGGCCACACCACAACTTCCATCTCTCTGGTACAAACTGGCAAAGTGTTGAGACCTGAGGGATACACAGCATCATGCATAAACGTCTCAGCAATTCTCCTTTTCATGGGTTAGTAGTCGTTTCCCATTTCAGAAAGTATTTCGAATTCTAGACACTCTTTTCTACAAATCAAACCATAGGACCCATCATCATCATCGGTTATAGACAGAAGCTATAAAGAAAGAAGTGTATTAACTTTGTCAGACACCTAACACACTGCACTCTGAGGGGAACTTGATACAATTTACCACAATAAATGCCCACAACACCCCTCTAGGGTATTAGTATCCCTGTTTTATAGGTGAGGAAACTAAGGCCTAGAGCAATGCAAGGAAGAACAGGCCATGACATTCATTGTGATTCCCTCCACTACAAACTGAAAAGAGCCCGGGCTTTTTACTGCTTACTTAGGACAGCTGTGGCCCGAGTTGTGCTGCTGCTTCATGGAGAAAGGACAGCACTCTCTGGGGTCCAAGAAGCTATGGCCTGATCTGATGCCAAATGACATACACCAAACCAGGCTTGGGAGCTGGCTCAAGGAAGGGCCCTTGCAGCACTGTTTTCCTTGCCTACCTGGGCATCTTTTAAGACTCCTACAACCTTACCTCTCCTCCGCTTCAGCTCTCAGTGCCAGTTCTATACCAGCCCTTCCTCCTGGCCCTGTCTGCTACTTGGGGAAGACAAGATGGCGCCCTTCTACTCCAACTGACCTATCACTAAATGGATGGAAAATTGTGACTCCTCCTTCATACCAAGCTGCTGGCTACACTGACACTGGTGCTCTTCAGCTGCAATGTTTTCTAAGGTTTACCAGCACCACTGGGGCTAATGTGGACCAGTTTTTCTTTCCTCTCTCCCTACTACTCTATTTCTTTCTTGTTGCTATGTGTGCAATTTGTTACCAGGTATTCAAGGTTGCCTCTTAACCACCAAGTGGATGTGTGCAAATTTTCTTCAGATTTAGATGTCCTGAATTCTCCTACAGCCAACACTAATATATTCTTTTTAAAAAGACAGCAGGAGATACAAAAAGAAGGAATAATTATTTAAAGCTATTGCACAAACCCTAATGGGCCACTAAGCATTAATTCCCCAGTGAAATGAAAGAGTAGTTAGCAACAGCAATTTCTTTAGAAAAAGTCAGAATGCCTGATAAAGCCAGTTTTAAAAAATGAGAAACCTACTAATTGCTACTTGTAAAGGACAGATCGTCTTGTTTCTATGGAGTATTGCATTTTCCTACGAAAAAGGCAGTGTTTCTAGTTCTAGTTTAAAAAATTAGGCCATATGCATTTAGTGGTTCTCTTTCTTGGTGCCCAAATTTGTTTCTGTTTTTTAGAGACTCTGTCTCACTATTCTGCCCAGGAAGGCATCGAACTCATTATTTTCCTGCCTCATCCTCTAAGTAGCTGAGGCTAAAGGCATGAGCCACTGCACCTGGCTTTTGATTGAATTCTGACATTATTTAATAAAACTTTTATGTTGTTATCAAATGGAAGAAGGTACAGAGCAAAAAAACAAAAAGTAAAACAAACAAAAAAACACCTAATATGTAAGTATATCTTTCTAAAATATTCTAAGGATAGTAATTTAGCATCTTAAAAGTTAGAGATTATAAAAGTGCTTATTCATGTGTAAATTTCTAGTATAATCCATTTGGGGAAGAAGCACTATTGCTGAGAACATTTTCTCTACATAGAATAGTTTTACATCCTCTGAGGATCTATCACTTGCAGTTATTTCCTCATCAGAAATATCTACTTTGTGGTTAATGACTATGGTCTCTTTATGCAGAAGTTGTCCCTCAAGTTCAAAGGTTCAGCCCCAGAGCTTTTGATCTGTTTATTTGGCTGATTTTAAAATTAACACTAAAACACTATTAACTATATTAGCTCAGTTAAGACATCTGTGGTCAACGCGAGGACAGCAGTGCCCTTTAGTAGGCCTGTGATGTTAGCTCATCTTCCCTACTGGTCCCTAGGCCAAGACCAGGCAGGCCCTTCCCAGTGTGGAAAGCATCAGTATCTGTAAATCTTTTTAGTGATCAAGAGAAAATGATATTCTATGCTGGGATATGATGATGCTCTGCGGCCACGCCGCAGTCCCTTCTCCTCCATTCTCCTCTTGGGATCTTGGACACACACGCACATGCGCCTGGCATGAGTTTAAGCCACTGGGTCTGGGACTCAAACCGTGGTCGACTACATGGGAGTCCAGCGACATAGCCATTACACTAACCGCTGGTTCCAGATGTGATTCTTAATTAGTGTCTCCTTTCAAAAGATATTAATTAATTGAGTAATATTTATAAGAAAAAGCAAGCCCAGGCAATCTTCAACTCATGCTTGCCATTCTGTGACTTCAAATTTTTACTACATCTGTTTTTTTAATTGAAATATGCCATCTTTTAAGAAATTGTTTACCAGTTTGTTAAGCTTATAAAGACTAAAGTTTTTGTTCTTTTAGATTCCCTTTTTAGACTTTACAAATACTAAGATGTTATTAATAGTATTACTAATTATTAACACTATTAATAGTGAAGTAACTTAAGTATGAAAGCATAATTAGTGATCAATGAAGAGGAATTAGTGTGAATTTTATAAAAATGAGCAAGTCAAGGATAGTTACTTTTTAAAATTATATTCTTTTCTTTTGTTTCTTGGCAAGTGAATTAACTGTAGCGAGTCAAGACCTTTTCTTTTACAGCTTTTGAGGTTCAGGATTTAAGCATTTCCTTTATTTTTTCCTTTTCTTTTAAGTCCTTCCCTCCTTCCTTCCTTCCTTCCTTCCTTTTTCCCTCCCTTTCTTCTTCCCTCCCTTTTTTTTTAATTTGCCAGAGGATGAGTATATTCATCCAAAAAGAGAGAGAGGAAAAGCAAGAACACCTACCTTCCCATGGGGAGTGGTCACAACACAATCCCTGCTCTTCATTTCACCATCCTGGCGGAATTTGGGGCATGCACACACATGTGCCTGGCATGCTTTTCAAGAAACCAAAACTGGGTTTTCAACAACAGTCATCCATGTGGGATCAGGCCCCTTTAATCTCTAAGCTAAAGGCTAGCTCCTCTGTATTTTCATTTTCATCATAGATGACATTTCATCACCAAAAGAGCAACATAGTAATTTAATTTTGTGGCTATTTTAAAAAGACATATTGCTCAATATACTATTTTAAATGTCAACAACACTCTAAAAATGCCCCTAAATTGATATCAGTTTCTTGTTAAACATGTGCAAAAAAAGGTACAGATATATTGATCATTTTTCAAAGTACTCCTTCCTATACTTTCAGTTAGATTTCTGTTACTAAGATTACAGAAAACAGCAAATAATTATTTTGAACTATATGTGATACAGTACCATTTTTAAGCCAAGGACTAACATCTACTATGCTTGGAACATTACCACCCAGAAAACCATATTTTCTATGACTGAAGATCATCCGAGATGTTTTATAAGTAAGGGCAAATACTGCCTGGGACTGCAAATGCATTACTCTAACCATTATGGTAGAGCTTTAAAATCTGATAATGGCTGGATTTTTTCTTTTCAAATGATAAAAAAAAAGATAATCATCATGCACTCATCCTACAATTTTTAGGTGGCAAGTGCCCAGCATTAAAAGTATGCCAGACGCAGCGACCTGTTGAAACAGACTACATCACTTATTAGCATGGACTACAACGACTTCTGATTTTGTTCAGCTATTTTATAGCTTAAAAAACAAGCAAAGACCTCCATAAATTTAAGAGGAAAAAAATTACCAAGTTTGCCAGCAGAGGTCAATTTATTTTAGTATTCAAGGAAACTACACAAAGCTGCAAAACCTAATACCAATAGGAAAAACATGAATATATATTCTACCTACTCCAGGTAGTATAGATGGATTTATTCCATCTCCAAATCTGCTTTTCCCCTGCTTGTCTCTGGAACAGAAGCTGTAAAGCAAAATGTGTACTTTCTCAGTCTCCCCCCAGTTAGAGGTGGCGATGTGACAAAGTCCAGTGAGATGTCTGCCAAGGTCTGCTGGAAGACCTGTTTTCTGAGTGACAGTGTGAAGCATGTGATGAGCTGTCACAGTGGTTGAGAGGCTCCCATAAAGGAGTATAAAGCCAGGAGACCTGCAGTCGTCTTACCTCTCTTGGAAGAGCCATTCAGTTATGTTTAAAAATCAAACTAAAGGTATTTTGTTACTTACTGACCTACCATCAACCACTAACAAGTCTAACATTTAAGTAGCCATCCTTTGGTGATTTTTGAAAAATTTGAGTGATCAGATAAAAAATATATATATTTATAACATTGTTTGATAGTTGAAACTACTCAAAGGATTTGACAGTTCTGTAATAATAAATAGTAGGATGCATTAAAGAAATAATGGTAGCCCAGCCCACTAATGAAATTTTAAATGACTGGTGTGTAGAGCTCAGGTGTGGGAGGGCACACAAACAGTTAAAAAAAAATAGACATATAGTAAAAAGTTTCTGGATTCCCTCAGGAGACAGCAACACTATGGAACAATTTATGTAGTTTTCCTCCACCTTGTTTGAAAAGTAAATTATTTGCTTAAAATAACATAAATTATTTAAATAAATATTGTCACCAAAGAAGCATATGTAATATTTTTGGATAAAAATATGACCTCAAATATTGCTGAAGACATTTTATCTATTATAAAATTTATCCATAGTGCTCATAAAAACTGATTTACTCCAATATATGTATCCGATTTTGTTGTCTAAATTAAACAGCTTTACCGTGCTAAGAAGGGCGCCGGTTAAAAGTTATTTTTGTAATAGTATTCTCACTAGATACTGTACTTCGGGTAAGAAAAACTAGTAACACTAGTTGAAATGTTTAGATTTTATCTGCTTTTATGGTGTATCATAGCTGAGTTTCAATTTCTGTTTCTCAAATATGAAACTTCTCTCCTTCAAATATGAAAACATATGTATTAGTGAAAGAATACAACTTCCCCAAGTTTTAATATAACTACACCAAATATTATTTAAAATAAGTCAGTATTCTTATTATCTTCGGCTATCAATTTCCATATAAACTGACTCTCTTGTACTATGTATTTTCTTTTCATTGTTTGAACAATATTGTCATTCCATATACTTCATTTCTGCAAACAAGACTGTTGTTCCGAATAGAGAAGTATGACCTTCTATCATTGACAGAAAATACTTTACTATCTAGTACTGAATATAAAACACTGTCCTTGGCTTAGGACTCCCTAACTTGATTTAAAAATATTCTTGTTAAAATGTTTCTCCAAACCAGGAGAGTATTTTGACTTCTGCCAGGTTGCTCTGTTAGGATTTATGAGGGAATCTGTCTATCCTACCTGCTAATTTAGCCTCATCTTAGAAGGACCCCATCCCCACAACTAACTGCTCACCTTTGGATTTTACTGACAAAGACCCAAGGCCCTGAAATCCGATCAATCAGATACAGGACTGCAAATGCTTAGAATGGGCAATGGTGAGGGTTCTTGGGGACCTCAGCCCTCCACTGCAGTGGTGGTTTCTGTGGCACATGCTCTCACAGAAGAAAGCAGATCATCAGCCAGTAAAATGTAAAATACCGGAGATTCTTCTAGACAAAGCAAGGTAGAACTCTAGTACTGGACTCTCCAGATCAAACCCCTGTCCCACCCATTCCTTCACACCATGCTGAAGAGTTCCTTTCTTGTACAAATATCTGGGCCCCTAGAGCAACACAGCCTATTCTGCATTAAATTCCTGTTCACAAGGAGCTCACCAGTGTTCAGTGTAGATTATGTGATAATCTTATCAATGTTACTAACTACTACAATTCTCATTTTACTTCCGCTTTTTATCCTCTCCCTGACTTGAACCTCTGGGTACTGGGCCCTGCTCAAGCTTAGACCCTGACTACTAGGGAATACTTAATTGGTATTATTTGAAACTCAGTCTCAGATCTTAACTTTGTTCTCAGGATACCTACTAACCAATCATTTTTCATAAAGGAATTGTCTTCTTAGTATGATCTTTAAATCTTGGGTCCCTCTAGCCATTGGCCCAGACTCTCACTACAAAATGCCATTATTAAATACATTTAAACACAGCAAGAAGCATAGTCTGGTGAAGTTTGACTCTGAGGCAATGCTGCTTATAGAGGTTCCTTCTATAATGTAAATGCTGATTGGTTGTAGTCAAAATCCCTCTTCTCCAGATCAACTACTTCTTCATAGTGAAATTTCAGCATTTTTCCATATTTTACTGGTAAAGTTTCTGCAAGTTTTTTCAAAATATCTTCAGCACAATGCTCTGAATTATGAAGTTGAAAAGCAAGATTTGGGTAACAGTCATCTCAAAATTGAAGAAAAGCCTTAACTAGTTTTCACCTGCTATGTAGCTTGATCTTGAATATGGTGCTCAAGAATATAATCTAGTCTGCAGCAAAGTGGCAGTTGACAGAAGAGATTTTCCATCCTAGCAGCCTGAGATCACAGGAAACCAGCTGGATTTTGTCCAAACCCTTGAAAGATGCCAATTATATTTAAAACTGATCTCACTTAATCACAAAGTCTGTGAAGAAGTAGTTATCACTGTTCCTTTATTTTAAAGAGTTTCACAAAAACAAATGTGTAAAGTTTAACAAATGATCACATAACAAAACATAATTTTGTTGTAAACTATCTTCTCAGTTTTTAGTCCTGATTTAAACAGATACCAGATATGAACTGAATTTAAAATGTTTTGGGGTCAGCCTCATAGTGCAGTGGTTAAGTACTTTTGTGTAGGGAAGTTTAATAGCCTAGTGGCTAAAGGAGTCAGATCCCACATGGCTGACCATGGTTCAAATACTGGCCCCAATGACTTGAGAAACATACCAAGTATATGTGTATGTGTGTGAGTATGTGTACCCCAAATCCTGACGGGGTGGAGAAATGGAGGAAAAAGGATTGTGATGTGATATCTATCCCCTTGGGCTGCAGATTTCTCACTTTCTTTCTGGTGAGCACACATGCCTGCTGGTAATTAAAAAACAAAAACAAAAACAAAAACCTAAACAAACCTTTTGTTTTCTCCTTTTAATTGAAATGCCTGAGTGTTTCTCTCAATGCCTATTTATCAAAAATTATAGGGACCAGCAGATGTCATAATGGTTACATCGCTGGACTCACATGTAGTAGATCATGGTTTGAGTCCCAGACTCTGCAGCCTAAAACTGACTGTGGGCATGTGTACATGCATGCCCAAAATCCTGAGAGGAGACCCGAGGAGAATGGGCTGCATCATGGCCATCCCCCCCAAGGGGGTGATTTTTTGCTTCCTGCCCCTCTCTCTCTGTCTCTCCAACAAGTGCACATGCCCTTTAAAAAAAATCTCTTTCTAAATAAATAAATAAATAAAAATTATAACTTAATGACCCAAAAAGGACTCAGTGGAAATCATTCTCATTGCAACTTTTATAGATACTTACATAAGTCAATAATCCGTTAAATACAACAAATATATTGGGTCGTGAGAAAAGTCATGACTTGCTGTTCTATGCAGAAAAGCATCTCCAACAACCCCATATTTTCTATTATAATATGATCATCATCTCATATATGTTACCAATACTTAGCAAGTATATCATGTAATCATTTAATCAATTATTAAGTCTCTTAAACACTTAATATTGATAGATTTCCAAATATCATTGTCCTGCCTAATCTATAGTGATTTACTATTATAGGTTATTATTGCGTTTGTATCTTGTTTTCCATCTCTCCAAATAGCTAAAAGAGTGGGAGGTACAGAAATGTGCTCAGACTCTTCCCTCCCCCTTTGAATATCAGTCGAATCAGTTATCCTATAGTACCCTTTGGAATGCAGGTGCTGATGACCACCCACCAAATCATCAAAATGATAAATTCCATGAATACAACAATGACTAAATAGAGTCTCGAATATTGAGAAAGACAATTCAGATAGCTAAAACTGGGGTGGAGGTGACAGTGTCAAGCTGTAGTAGAGAAAGTAGTAGTAGAAGAGTATTCCAAATTATATTCAAAATTATTAGTTATGTCTATGAGATGGGAAGAAGCAAAACATACAATATTATATAATATTTGCAAGTTTATGTGATATTCATTAGTAACAATGATGAGAACAAAAACATTTCAGGCCTTGCAAATCATATACTCCCAATACAATGTAGGTAAATTCTGTAAGAGTAACTGTAATGGGTAGTTACATTGACAGCAAGTTCCCCAATTCAAGTCATTTCTTTCATAGCCTGGCTTACTTCACTCAGCAATAGATCCTCCAATAATCTCCAGAATAAAGTTCACTGGAAAATTAGAAAATTAAGAAAATTAGAAATTCTACTCAACCTTCCACAGAAACAGAGTGTTTGTTACCCCTAACAGTGTATTCCAGAGGTTAAACACGCTCTTTTCCTATGATATGTGTGTTACATATAAAAACAGACAAGCATTGGGTCATCAGGAAAGTCATGACACATTTTTGCATAGAGAAACTTAGAAAAACATGTCATGACTTTTCTGACAATCCATAGATACAGAGTAGGGATTTTCTATTTTTTGCTTTTTAAAATATCACCAGGAAAAGTTTATTTTATGTTTCATTTAGTTGTGGAACTTAGAGACTTGGGTCTCAGACAGGAAGATCCTCACTATTAAAAGTCACTAATAATACATGAATATCTTATTTGCAAATGAAGTTACTAAAACCATGAAAGGTCACTGATTTAACCCAGGCTTTCTCAACCTTGGCACTACTGACAAAAGGGCAAGTCAGAGATTCTTTTAGCAAGGACTTGTTGGGATGTTACTGATTTGAACACGGAGAAGCCACATTCTTTTGTCAGTGCATATACTAAAGTTGGAACAATATGGAGAAGGTCAGCATAGCCTTGTGCAAAGATAACATGCAAACTCATAAAGCATTCCATATTTTTAAAAAATCTATTAGGCAGCATAGTTAATAACAATATATATCCTTGAAAATTGGTAACAGTAGATCTTAAGTGTTCTAACAAAACACACACTCATACAAAGTATTGAGGTAATGAATATGTTAATTAGCTTGATTTATACTTCAAAACATAATGATATATATCACAACTATACATAATTTTTGTCTAAATGAAAAAATGAATGAATGGGGAAAAATGGAGGAAACAATGGTGATAAGGCATATAGGTGGTCTAGGTAGCACAGCATCTCTGGCTGATAGCCAGTAAGATACAGGGACCTTGTTTCTATAGTCACAAGGAACTGAATTTAGCAAACAAACTGAATGAGCTTGTGAGCAGATTCTGCTCTGAGCCTCCAGATAAGAGCCCCAGCCCCAGCCAACTGACATCTTGTTTTGGGCCTTATGAGACACGGTGCAGAGAAACAAACAAACCCACTCTGACTCTAAGCCAATGAGATATTAACTTGTATTGTCTGAAGTCACTGCTTTTGTGATAATTTATTACAGCAGTGATAGAAACTTAACAACACATGACATGCTCAAGACATGAATAACAGTAATTCTCCCACTGCCTTACCATGAATGCTACCAAGTAGCCAACAGTGGATTAGAAACCTGGTCTTTCACCCTTAAACTATTTCCTTAAATAATCAGTATTTGTGCATAGGTTTCCTAACATGCAAATAGCTTTGCATCTGTTCACTCACTGGCTCCTACCAACAGCCATAAAAGGTAGGTACTATCATTACTTTTTTAGATGGCAGACAGAAGCTCAAAGCCACTGGGTATGTCCACAGGGCTGGCATGTAAATAAGCAACAAAACCATGAGCCCTTTTATCTCATTGTCTTTGCATGTGCTTCCTTTAACAGGAAGAGTGTAAAAAATACAGAGGTTTAAGTAAAACAAGTAAAAATAATACAGACAGAAATGATCTTCTGTTGGCAGGGTATAAGAACAAGTAAAAATTTATGGAACAGGAAAGTTTAAAAAGGGTTTTGATGGAAAGGTAGGATTTCAAAAGATGAATGATAAGTCCCAAGTATTTTGTAAATTTGAAATCATATTTTGGTGTGAGTCTCTGTATGTGTATGTTTTAACTGATCACCATTAAAGTTCAGTGTGCAGACCTCATCACATTATACAGCAGTTCAATGGTGAATAAAAGGGCAAGTAAGTTTGGTTCCTGAACTGATATTTCTCAGGCATGTTCGTATCACAGTTAATGGAAAATATGAAGATTCTAATTCTAGTGAACTGTCATTCTGAAAAGGCAGAGCTCTCTTCAGTGAATATATAGAAGAATCCCATAGTCTGCCTCTGAGAAGCAGGCCTACAGCAGAGAAATTTCCAACAACATAAACACAGCAAAGCAGACGTCTGGATGTGGCAGAGAGGTTGGAAGGCCTCTGTGCAGCCAAGCAATCCCCTCCCTTCTGTCACTCAGGAGGCTCTGGGACATGGCTATGATTGTACCAAAAATCAATACTCCACCCCCTGGCCATCGCTGATTAGACACCTAACTAAAGCTGGGCCTGAGTCTCTATTCTGGGAATTTGGAATTGAGCCTCTGAATGCTTATTAGAAACTATTGGTGCTTAAACTCATTGGCCATGTAAACATGATTACTGACTCACAGAGAGCTTGTCTGCGCAGGAAAGAGTAAAGCAGATATATCTAAAGACAGAAGACCAAGTAGCCTGGGATAAGAAGTGAGGAAGAGCTGTTTTGGTTCTTCGTATTTTCTAGATTTGGAATTCATAAGATCTGGCTATGCTTCTTGATCCACATTTATGACATATCTCTTTTTGCCATTTTTAAAAAAATTTTGCCAGAGGGCACATGTGCTCACAAGAGAGGTGGGAGGAAGTGCGGGGGGTGGGGAATAAATCACTCCCCATCAGGGTTGGTCATGCTATAATCTCTTCTTCTGTATCATCCCTCCTTTCAGGAATTTGGGTACACATGCACGCACACACCTTTCCAAGCTACAGGGTTTGGGTCTTGAATCTCACAGCCAGCCATGTGGAATCTAGTCATCTTAACCATCATATCACCAGTTGGACCCCCCTTTTCTCTTACGATAATTATTACCTTCTACCCTCTGACTCTTTAACCTAAATTGCATGGAATTATATTCTTGTGAACAAATGATCTCTTGTATCAGATTCTCAAATCTGTCTTCCTTTTCTCCCAAACACATAGGAAAAGTTCAAGTCTAGGTCAATCTATTTGCCTGCCTTCTCCACTTATTGCAGTATGGCTGAATCCTGCTCAGCAAAAGTCAACTAGAAAGCATACAGGCCATCACAAATCCAGCAGCTGTGTGCTCAGCAGTGTCCCATGAGCTTTCTGTTTATCTACTCAGTCTTCCTGTTGCCCCTTATCATTTTGCAGCAACCATACCACCACTCCTCTCCCATCCACAGTGACCTCTTGTCTGTTTCCTTAGCAGTATGGCTTCTGCACTGAATACTCCATCAAATCTGCCCAAGTAGGAATCACTTTCAACCTACTTATTACCTGGTCCAAAAGACAATTCTGTCTTTATCGTGCCTCTCAGCAGCATTTGACACTGCTGAGACTCATTTTATAAATATTTATTATCTAAAAAGCCTTCAGGTGCTACAATCTGTCAATTTTCCTCCTGTACCTCTGTTCCTTCCCTCTCCCCTTATTCTATACATCCCTTCCATGTTATTGTTCCTCAGCCTTCTAGGCCCTCACCTCTTGTAAAAATTCTATTCCTGAGAGATCTTATTTACTTCTATGGTTTGATGGTCTCAAGATTGGTATCTATATTCTGCACATCTCTTTGCATTGCTTGCTGTGTATTTCTAATTGTCTCCAAGAGATCTTCTTCACTGGGACATCCTTCTCCTCTACTGCAAGAAACCCCAAACCAAATCCATCACACTTCTGCACTCCACTTCTTCACCTGGGATCCTGACCATCACCCAGCCCCTTGTCCAAACCAAGAACCCCAGCAATGTCTTTGACACACTCCCTCCCTCACCCTTCCTATCAGTGCTTACAACATTCTGTCAGTCTTTTTAAAAAAAATATCTCAAGGATGTGTTCACTTTCTCATTCTCTACCTCCCCTTCGTGCATCTAGACCATTACCTCTCATCTGGATGACTGCCAGCCGTCTAGCATACCTTCCTGACTCTAGTCTTATTTGAAAATGCAAATTTAGTATTCTTCCCTCAATGTAAGACCCTCACATGGCTCCTAATGATCTCAGGATAAAGTCTAAACAAGATCCTGTCATTTGCTCTGCTTCTGTGGCCCATTTCTTAGCACTTTCTTCTGAACCACAGTCAGTGCTTTGGCTGCCCTCAGAGCCTTCACACATTCCCTTCCCTGTCCCAGAGCACTCTCATCTTGCCCTGCAGCTGACTAACTCTCATTCATCCTATGGTCTCCCTAACATATGGCTTCATTTTGGACATGTTCCTGAAACCTCCAAGCCTGTCATTCCATCTCTGAACCTGACTTGACTGTTCCTCCCACACACTCCCAGCATCCTTGTTTATTACCCTGCCTGTTTACTTGTGACCCTGTGGGTTCCATGTTGGCATGGCTACTCTTGTCCTGCTTATTCTTGTCTCTCCAATGCTTGATACAGGGTGGTACTTCTCAACATTTGAAGAAAGAAATTATTCTTAATCTGATTCATTAAAGGAAAATAGCATTACAAAAATTTAAAAAGCATTTAAGTGTGAATGATTACTTTGTCACTCCATGTACACAAACTTTAGAAAGAGTTATACTATCTGAGTGTCTCTATTTCTTAGAACCAATTAAACAGAGCCTTTACTGTCGCTTCTGTACAACACTTGAGTGTAAAGTCAGTAACAACATTTTACATTGACTCACAGCATCTTTTATGGTAACACCTCATTGTAAATTTAAAATTCCAACTTCATTTGTGTGCATATATTCATACTTTAATATTAAATAATTGCAAGGTTATGTGTTCTAGAATTTTAAGAATTATACTTGCCCCAACACTACAGGGAAAAAAGGAAGCAAATTTAAATTGGTGTTTCTTTCAGTGACTATCATCTTTCTCTTCACAGTGATTTAAATAACTTTTCAGAATTCCCAGTTACAGCCACTAATATTTAAAGCATTATTTTAGGTAATTATAGAAATACGCAAACCATGTATATATTATGCATATACATATTATTAAGGTATGGATGCATGCATGAATATAGGCTAATGAGCATAGCATTTATAGTAGAGTACAATATTACTCTGAGGAGAGGCTTTTCCAAATAACCTGAATAGAGGTTTTACTTTCTGAATGAAAGCGCATTGTTTGCCACAAGCTGGGACAAAACAGTGCCAACCATTACTCTTTTGTTTCCCCCTACTGTCTTCCCAGGCAGAAGAGAGACGATAGCAGGAACCCTAGTTCTTCATTGAAGGGAAGATTCTCAAGAATGCTGAAGTCCCACTGGGTGAAGAAAGCCTACTGGGAAAGAATACATAAGAGAAAGACAGGTGCCAGGGTCAGACAGACCTGAGATCAAATCTCCAGTGAAGCACACAGGAGTGGTGTAACCCTTAGCAACTGGCCTGATGCTCAACTCCCTCTGCATAAAATGAAAACAACAATACCACATTTTGAGGTTATTCTAAGAATTAAATGAGAATGTATGTGTAAGGTGCTTGGTATAGTGTTAAGCAAGAAGTGAAGACTCAACAAATGGTGTGCTGTCTTTACTTGCATACTTGTCAGCATTCTAGAATTCAAATTACAGATAGAGGAGACAAAATCTATGCAAAGATGGGATTTTAAAAATCTAGTTCTTGGTAGCTTTAATTATATATATAGTTCAAACCATACACAAAATCAGTAAAAGAGTCTTGGAACAACAATAATAGCAAAATCATTCTACTAGAAGAAAACAGGGAGCACACTATAAAATATAATGAAAAAGCTGTATTTTTCAGTAAACCTGTGGTTTTAATTGCTGCCTCTATTTAAAACCTGAAGAAAAAATAGTATGGCATTGTAACTGTTGTTATCATAAACCAAATATAATTGAAAATTAATGGCTGAAGTTTAAGAGGCAAGGAATGAAATTCTTTTTTTACATATAAAAGTAAAATTCTGTTTGAAAGCGAAGTTTCTAACTTGGGATCTTATTCTATAACATGAAAAAAACTGGGATGCACAGATGTGCTTTTTTATGGCCACTAATGTGCTCTGTGCCCCCTGGGGTTTGTGAGGACAGGGTACTCTGGAGTGTAGTACAGGACTAATGACCTCACCTTGAGGTGGATAAAGAACTTCCGTCCCTGCCAGTTTGGTTTACCACCTTCACGTCAGCCTCTGAAAGTGCTGGCTGCAAAAATCCCCAAGTGTTTTGGAAAACACTAGCAACACTATGGCGATGCATGAAATTTCAAATCAATCAAAGGCACTACTTCTTGAAACAGCTTTTGAGCAATTCTATTGAGAACCAAAGGCCCACAAATATACTAACCAGTCATGTAACTAGACAGCTTTCTCCCTCAGGAATTCTAAAATGTAGTAGCATGTGCCCAAGTGACTGGCAGGACAGGGGAAAGGTGATCTGTCTATGCACCAGTCTTTATGTCTGAATTTCACCTCTCAAGGTCCCAGGAAGAACAGGAGTGTGCTGGTCAGACACTGATGATGAGCACAGTCAGTTCTTACTAAGGGGACTATAATCTAACTTGTGCAATGTACATATCCCACTCTGCTACTCTTTTGCCCTCTGTCTTTGCACCATTAGCATTGCCTCTGCCCAAGAGAAGACACAAGATGGAGGATGATTAACAGCATGGGTTCAAAAGTATGACAGAAAAAGACAACTACTACTAATTAAGCTATATTATGACAGTGGAAACTAACTTAAGTATACCTGTGGCATGTTTGGCTGTAAAATTCTAAATCTCTGTTACCACATCACTCAAAAGTAGAGTAGTTCAAAACTTTTGTGCATCAAGAATAAATACATCCAGAGTAGTTTTCCAAATAAGGAATCTACAGTTGATTAATACAGATTAATACCTAGTATTATAGTTTGCCAGATGTCTTCCCAATCGTCAAAAAAATCCCTTTTATATGCCTAAATTTTCCTTACTACGATCTAGAGTGTAATTCTCCAGATCACAGGTGGGTGGAGAACTACAACCACAGAAGCAAATACATCGAATTTCCAAACTTTCAGGTATACTCTAATGGGACTCTTAAAGACTTAAGCAGGAAGAAAGAAACAGATACATACCATCACCACCTCCCAAGTCCTCAGATGCAACTGTTTTTAAAACTCTGAATTTCAGTTCATCTTACCATGCTATATATTAGAATAGAATGCTTTCCTAACTTAGTAAAATTATAATAGTTTGTTTTCAATCAATTTTAGAAACATTTGGCAAGGCATGGGAAATAAAAAAAAATATCTTGTGGTTTTAACTTTTTCGATTTTCCTTAACACCAAAGGCAAGCAGAGTTAACATTTTGAGATAGAAAAATATAGTTCTGGGGGAAATTAACAACAGCTTGGGAAAAAAGGAGGCCAAAATATACTTGTGCTTAGCAAAGAATTACCTTTACTTGTCTATATTAATCAGTTTTTATTAGATAATTCTTGTTTTAAATTCTAACATGAAATTTTAATTTTAAAACTTAAAAATAATATCACACATTAAAAGCTTTCTATTATTTTAGGCTGAATCAAAAGAACATGCCATCTCTTACATTAAAACTAAAAGCAGCCAAAGTTTTTAAGAGTAGAGTCTTCAAGAGTATCTTGTTTCAGTAAGAGGAAATAAACTGTAAGAACATGAGTTGATTTTCTGTTCCCAAATCTAATCCTCTAGGCATAAACTACAAAGTTAATAAAGAACAGATTAAAACCAACCAAGAACAAATTATTAATTCAGTTTTCCATTTCACTCTTCAATTCTTGTTTTAAATGCACTCGGAATCTGCTGCCAGCGTAGTTAAAGTCGCAGCAGCTCTAACGATCAGCGGATATTACCACAAAGGGTGTAGACACATCCTAAAATGAAAGCACGGTATGCTTAATTATTGAGCTAAATTTATATACATAGCTATCTCTGAATGAAATGTTTTCAGCTCACAAACAGTTCTCTCTAGGTCTCAAAGGTATTTTTCCAGACTTCATTCTTCCCCCCAGCTTTCTTTCCTCTCCTCAAATATGAGCGTTTGTGGGACACCAGGCCAAAAAGCCAGAGGTAACAGACACTGATGAGTGAATGAGAAGCCATTCTGTTCAACACCTTCTCTACTGTTAGATTCTAAGGATGAGCATCACTTCTGTAGGATAACAATCAAAACAAGGGAAAAGAATGTTTGCTTTCCTGCCACAGGAAGCAGGGATTGGGGCAACAACTAAAAAGGGAGGTAACAAAAGAAAATACCAGCTATTGGTCCACACAACAATACTGCAGCCAAAACTTCCTTTTCTTCCCTGGAAATGACTTTCTGGGTCCAATTTACTTACCAACCTGATTTTTTAAAGTCTATTTTATTTATTTCCTCCATGAGTAAGAGAGACAGAGAGAAGCTGAGAAACAGAGATACAACACTTTCAACAGCATCTTCACGTCGCGACCTACCCCCTGCTTTAACTGGCCCTGGATCATAGGTTAATATACTCAGGGAGTTCTCTGATGTGAAGAGGGACTCTTTCCAAGTTTGTCAGCCTTTTGGAGTGCCACATTCCACTGCTGTGCCACCGAAAACTGCATTTCTTTTCTTTTCTTTTTTAAATTTGTTACAAGGCACATGTACTCACCAGAGAGAGAGAGAAAGAGAAAGGAAGAAAGTACCCCCCCCACACACACACACACTGGGCATGGTCTTGCTACAATCCCTTTTCCTCCACTTCCCCATGCTGTCAAGATTCTGAGCACACATGCACATGTGTCTTTCAAGCTGCCAAGTCTGGGACTTGAACCATATGGTTGGTCATGTGGGGGCTGGCTCCTTTAACCAGTAGCCATGGGGCCAGCTCAACCTAACCCTATTTCTTAACAAAAGTTTAAGTTTATTACTTCAAGCAACATCTACTTGCTAATAAAAAAATACTACTTACTGAATAATATACATGTCAGGCATTGTGCTGAGAGTTTCACAGACATTTTCTATTTTAATTCTTACAACTCTGTACAAAGGAATTATTAGCTCCATTTCAGATGTGGGAAGACAGTTTCAGAAGCATTTCTACTCAGCCATATTGCCTTATGTTGGATCATCAGGAAAGTCATGAAGCCATTTTTGCATAGAAAAACAGAAAAATACATCATGACTTTCCTGATGACCTAATAATTTGACTGGGCTGTAAGAATTTTGGTAATATTTGTTACTTCTCAGCTGGGTTATGTCGAAGATATATCACTTTCCACTCTTAAATTCTGGGCTGTGGGGGCTGGCAGGTGGCGTGGTGGTTAAGAATGCTAGACTCTCACATAACTCTCACGCAGTTAGAATCTCAGACCCAGTGGCTTGTTTTCTCACTTTCTCTCTCTCTCTCTTGCTCTCACTCCGTCCCTCTCTGATCAAATTTTAAAATTAAATTAAATTAAATAGTTCTATTTTTTTATATTTTATTTTTATTATTATTTTTTTCTTTTTTGGAGAGGTTCTTGCTATAGGACACATGCGTTTGCCAGAAAGACAGAGAGAGACACAGAGATAGAAAGCAAGGAATCACCCACCCAGGGGGGATGGCCATGCTACAACCCCTTCTCCTCCCTTCTCCTCTTGGGATCTTGAACATACACACACACATGCCCGCCGTGAGTTTAAGCCACCAGGTCTGGGACTCGAACCGTGGTCAACTACATGAGAGTCCAGTGACATAGCCATTACGCTAACTGCTGGTCCCTAAATAGTTCTTTTTAAAAAGAATTCTGGGCTGTGAATATATGAGACAGAAAAACATGTCTCCACACTCTTGTGGGGGGTGGGTCTAAAATGTACTTGAAGATAACAAAATGTCCATAAAATTAATGATAAATAGGCCAAAGATAGAAATAATAAAAGATACAGAACTCTGAAGAAGGGAGAGATCGGTAAAGTTAGAGAATATTGACAGCTTCTTGAGGAATTGGATTTTTCATGAGTAAGAGGACACTCCTTTTGCAAGAAATGAAGTAACCCCTGGAAATGACTTTCTGGGTCCAATTTACTTACCAACCTGATTTTTTAAAGTCTATTTTATTTATTTCCTCCATGAGTAAGAGAGACAGAGAGAAGCTGAGAAACAGAGATACAACACTTTCAACAGCATCTTCACGTCGCGACCTACCCCCTGCTTTAACTGGCCCTGGATCATAGGTTAATATACTCAGGGAGTTCTCTGATGTGAAGAGGGACTCTTTCCAAGTTTGTCAGCCTTTTGGAGTGCCACATTCCACTGCTGTGCCACCGAAAACTGCATTTCTTTTCTTTTCTTTTTTAAATTTGTTACAAGGCACATGTACTCACCAGAGAGAGAGAGAAAGAGAAAGGAAGAAAGTACCCCCCCCACACACACACACACTGGGCATGGTCTTGCTACAATCCCTTTTCCTCCACTTCCCCATGCTGTCAAGATTCTGAGCACACATGCACATGTGTCTTTCAAGCTGCCAAGTCTGGGACTTGAACCATATGGTTGGTCATGTGGGGGCTGGCTCCTTTAACCAGTAGCCATGGGGCCAGCTCAACCTAACCCTATTTCTTAACAAAAGTTTAAGTTTATTACTTCAAGCAACATCTACTTGCTAATAAAAAAATACTACTTACTGAATAATATACATGTCAGGCATTGTGCTGAGAGTTTCACAGACATTTTCTATTTTAATTCTTACAACTCTGTACAAAGGAATTATTAGCTCCATTTCAGATGTGGGAAGACAGTTTCAGAAGCATTTCTACTCAGCCATATTGCCTTATGTTGGATCATCAGGAAAGTCATGAAGCCATTTTTGCATAGAAAAACAGAAAAATACATCATGACTTTCCTGATGACCTAATAATTTGACTGGGCTGTAAGAATTTTGGTAATATTTGTTACTTCTCAGCTGGGTTATGTCGAAGATATATCACTTTCCACTCTTAAATTCTGGGCTGTGGGGGCTGGCAGGTGGCGTGGTGGTTAAGAATGCTAGACTCTCACATAACTCTCACGCAGTTAGAATCTCAGACCCAGTGGCTTGTTTTCTCACTTTCTCTCTCTCTCTCTTGCTCTCACTCCGTCCCTCTCTGATCAAATTTTAAAATTAAATTAAATTAAATAGTTCTATTTTTTTATATTTTATTTTTATTATTATTTTTTTCTTTTTTGGAGAGGTTCTTGCTATAGGACACATGCGTTTGCCAGAAAGACAGAGAGAGACACAGAGATAGAAAGCAAGGAATCACCCACCCAGGGGGGATGGCCATGCTACAACCCCTTCTCCTCCCTTCTCCTCTTGGGATCTTGAACATACACACACACATGCCCGCCGTGAGTTTAAGCCACCAGGTCTGGGACTCGAACCGTGGTCAACTACATGAGAGTCCAGTGACATAGCCATTACGCTAACTGCTGGTCCCTAAATAGTTCTTTTTAAAAAGAATTCTGGGCTGTGAATATATGAGACAGAAAAACATGTCTCCACACTCTTGTGGGGGGTGGGTCTAAAATGTACTTGAAGATAACAAAATGTCCATAAAATTAATGATAAATAGGCCAAAGATAGAAATAATAAAAGATACAGAACTCTGAAGAAGGGAGAGATCGGTAAAGTTAGAGAATATTGACAGCTTCTTGAGGAATTGGATTTTTCATGAGTAAGAGGACACTCCTTTTGCAAGAAATGAAGTAACAAGGCAAAGTACTAAACCAGCTGTGTTTGGAGACAGTGACTATGCCAGTGTCAGGAAGGCAGGATCCTTCCTGGTGATATACTAGGAGATACGCCTCAAGAAGCACTGAGGCAGACTGGGAGAAGACTGTGGATGCCAATCTAAGGGGCTGAAACTTCCAAAGAGAATATACGAATGGCCAACAGATATATGAAAATAACTCAGCTTCTTAGTCATCTGGGAGATGCAAATTAAAAGCACAATGAGATCAATTCACACCTGTTAGAAAGTGCATTATAAAACAAAATGAATAAGTGTTAGTGAGGTTGTAGAAAAAAGGGAATACTTGTATACTGCTGGTGGAATGTAAATTACTGCAGCTATTTCGGAAAATAGTATAGAGGCTTATCAAAAAAGTGAAAACAGAACTAGCATATGATCCAGTAATCCCTTTTTCAGGTATATAACTGAAGGAATTAAAATCAGTATGCCGAAGAGATATCTGCATTCTCAGTTCCATCACAATAGCCATGATAAGGAAGCAACTTAAGTGTCCATCAGTGCATAGATGGGTAAAGAAAATGTGCTACACATATACAGGTGGACCTGGAGGATGTTAGACTAAGCGAAATAAGGTGGGCACAAAGAGACAAAATACTGTGTGATTTCACTTACATGTGGGACCTGGGAAAGTGGAAACAGAGTAGAAAAGGGGTTGCCAGAGACTGGGGGGATGAGGGAGGAATGGGGAAAGGAAAGGTGTCGATCAAAGGGTACAAAGTTTCAGTCAGACCAGAAGAAGGAGTTTTAGTGATCTATTGTACTGCATGGCAACCATGGTCAATAATGTATATTTCCAAATAGCAAAGAGAATAGACTTAAGAGAGAGAGAGACTTCATTCTAGAACAGTGGTTTTAAAACATGTCATTAAGTCACTGGACCAGCAGCATTGGCCTCACCTGGGAGCCCATCCAGACTTACTGAATCAGAAACCCTGAGTGCATTTCAACACACCCTCCAGGCGATTCTGACACAGGTTCAAGTTTGAATCGTTGGTCTGTGAGAAATGGAGAACCACTAAAACCTTTGAGTTGGACTACATGAGAGAAGTGAGATTTTATGAAGATTAATTTAATAGTAACCTGCAGAATTGAAAAGAGGCTATTTGCAAATTCATAAAATCCATCGAGCCTCTCTACCATGCAATTATTTATATGAGACAGTGCTTTTCAGGAGATAGAATATTACACTGGGAAACAGAAAAGGAAGGTTCTCAAAATATCACACCTTCTTACAGTGGAAAATGTTTATGAAGTTCTGATTTCTCTAGTGGAAAATAATACCTAATCAATGACTTTTCATCTCAGTGGGTACAGTTAGCAATACCTATTGAAACATCTTTATCTCTCAAAAAATTTTGCTTGGATGGAAATAAATAAACCAAACCAACTTCAATTAGGTATATCATGTATAAAATTGAAACATAAGAAAAATGACAGCTCTTATTAAATACAGTCCACTACTCTAGGTAATAATAGATAGAAATGAATGAGGATCCTACCTAATTTTAAAACCTCACACCTGAAACCCAAATGAAAAATAGATATAAAGTAGACTGACTTTTCAACAAAATGACATAACTTTTATATTCACGTAAGTGTTGCCCTCAAAAGAATCTCACAATTATCTACATTTATTTCTATGATGTTATAGTTGCTCAGAAGATTTTGTATGAACCACCTTCAAGTTTACAAGTTACATGAGAAAATGAATACCTTGTATTTTATAAATCATTCTAAAAACAACTTAAAAGCTGGAAAAGAGATTTTCTACATTCATTACTCTTTACTCAATAGATCTAAATCTGAATGATTTTTGACTATTGTAAAAAATAAAATAGAATGAAATCCCCTCATCTAAACACACTGGCTTGCAGCCCATGAGAACACAGGGAAGAAGGGGCTCCCTAGATGAGTGAACATCACTTTTGGAATATGTGATTACTTAAAAGAGTGTCACACTTAACCCCAGTAACTCCCAATGACATGTGTGTACAAAAATGTATATTCAGGGCCAGCCCCATAGTGCAGTAGTTAGGGGCTATAGATATAAAACCAGATCTCACATAGTAACCACAATTTGGACCCTGGCCCAGTGGCTTGAAAAATGGTGTGTGTGTGTGTGTGTGTGTGTGTGTGTGTGTGTGTGTGTTTCCAAAATCCTGATAGGACAAAGAAATGGAGGAAAAGGGATTGTTGTATGACCATGTCCTACTGGTGTTCAGGGGGGTTCTCTTTTTCTGTCTCTCTGGTGAGCACATGTGTTCTCTGGCAATTTAAAAAAAAAAGAGTAATATATCATTCAACAGATATTTTCTAGGTCCTATTCTGGCAAGGTCCAGAGCTAGTTAACCCTGTACATGTATGAATAAAGGGAAGGTTTTTCTTCTGCCCTCATCATGACAGTTCTGGAAAATACTGATAAGTATGAAACTGATGTCACATAAATTCTGTATTCTTGGAATAATAAAAAAGAGAAGTACTTCTACACTATGGCTTTATCTTATTACTGATAGAATACTTAATAAATCATAATTTTTATTCACCCTAACTGCTACAGCAGCTTTCAACAGTAGTTAATAAATCATCTTCATTTCTTATGTTCTTCGAATTCTTCTCTCTTTTTTAAAGCTTCTGAGTTCTTCATTACACATTCTATGTTAAGTAACCCCAGGAGAACCAAATAATGAAGACTAACCAAAGTACTTAATATAAGTGAATGTATACAATGTATTAAACACATGCCAATTATAAAATACCCTTTTTACCACATAAAGTTCCTTTTACACTTCTTAAATAGAATGCTTCATAAAATTGCTGACTTGGGCTAATAACTCCTTAAATCACAATATGGACTGCTAGGGCATTCCTAATTATGAGCCAAAAACCTGCAGTGGACTAGATATCATATGCAACACTGCTGGTGGACTACAAAAATAACATGTCTCAGCGAACAGCATCCCAAATATTCTAAAATTACTACCATCTTAAACCACAATGTATAAAAATAATATAGTACATTTATGTCCATCATTATTCATCATGTTAACACAATCTCAATGCCAATTTAATAATTCTGGCATTTGGCAGACTTTTTATGAACTAATCAAGGTCAGAATATAAATGTATTAGAAACATGCAGCTCTTAACTATCTTAAAAACATGACCAAAAATACTTAATTTGAAGGAGATAGCAAACAAGACAACTGGAGCCCAAACTTTCTAAACAAATCATGTTTTTATTTAAAAATAAAATACCTTATACAAAATACATATATATCTTATTTCAAATACTAAAGGTCTCTGACATCCAAAAGATTAGCTTGCCTCTTCAAACGTTAAAAATGTATATTGCTATGAAATCTTCTGATGTCCTTTCGGTCAATTTTTCTTTAAGCATTCAGGTTTCTAAGACTTGCTACTTTCTGGGATTATTAAAAATCACCTCTAAAATTCTATTTGGAATTTTTTTATATTTAACTATGGTCTTAAAATATTAAGAAACCATCTAGATGAGTTCCAGAAAGAGAAATATTCTTCTCCTTTTTCCAGATCTCCAGGAGTCTAACATCTTTCTCAAATACCTGATGAAAAATCCCAACTGTAACTTTAAAAATTCAGATGAGCTAATGGAAGTTGGCTGGGTCTTAGGTGACAGAAAATAGGTTGTCTCAGTGTTTGGTAAAAACTATTAATAAAGAATACTTTTCCTAAGTGTCCAACCCAGGGGAGAAGTAAATTTTGTTGAAGCTTTTTCTTATGAAACTGTTATCTGCTGTCAGGATTTTGCCTCCCTTAGGAGCCCAGGTCCCTCCAGCCAGCTTGCTAGATCCCTTCCCACTAGTATCCCACTTTGTAGGCCTCCACGCTCTGCCTCTTTCCAGTACAGTGCCTCTGAAACATACTTCCTTTTTCTACACAACTCACAAGTAAATGTAACAAGTCAACCAGCACAGGAGAAAATGCTGACCAAAGGTAAGACAGATTAAAAATATAAGATACCGTGGGGTTGGCAGGTGACACGGTAGTTAAGGTGCTGGACACCTACATGGCCAATTGCAGTTTGAGTCCCACACTTGGCAGCTTGCTTTCTTACTTTCTCACTTTCTCTATTTCTGTTTGTGTGTGTGTCTCCCTCTGGTGAGTACATGTGACCTACAGCATATTTTTCTATGCAAAAATGTGTCATGACTTTCCTGACAACCCAGTATCTTTAACAGCACCCTTTAAGAAGCAATAAATTATGAAAGGGAGGCTCTAGTGATAAAATTTCAGGCAGCTGGGAATGAGATAGTGATACTGGGTACACACCCCTGGGCTGCCATAATCATTCCACAGGCCTTCTTCCCAGACAGAGATTAAGTAGGAAACATACCATTTTAGTAGTCCAAGCAAATATTGCTGTAAAAGAAGAACTAGGGACAGACAACCATGTCCCAAATATCAAACCAAGAAAGCTGGACAAGTCACCCCTACTATGGGCCAGGAGTCCTGGCTTCCTGTCTCTCAGACTCAGAAAAATCAAGTGTTCCTTAGGGAACTTGAAATGACCATTCAGTGAGGAAAGATTTGGCAGAATGGAGACTCCAGAGATATAGCCTGTGGTCTTTGGATGGCTTGAGTTCACTTCTCAGCCATAGTCATTAGAAGAGGCCTGTGTACATCAATTATTGCCACACCCTTCCCCATAAACTTTTAGCACTGGCAAACAGGCTTCCCCACCAGCGTGGCAACAAAGATTCCTTTTGGAGCGTGGTGTGCTTGGCTATTAAACCACTTTTTCAGAACTTGGTGTCCTTCATCAGGTTTTCTTCCCCTCTTTTGCAGTAGTTAGGGGCTATAGATATAAAACCAGATCTCACATAGTAACCACAATTTGGACCCTGGCCCAGTGGCTTGAAAAATGGTGTGTGTGTGTGTGTGTGTGTGTGTGTGTGTGTGTTTCCAAAATCCTGATAGGACAAAGAAATGGAGGAAAAGGGATTGTTGTATGACCATGTCTTACTGGTGTTCGGGGAGTGGTTCTCTTTTTCTGTCTCTCTGGTAAGCACACGTGTTCTCTGGCAATTTTATAAAAAAGAGTAATATATTCATTCAACAGATATTTCTAGGTCCTATTCTGGCAAGGTCCAGAGCTAGTTAACCCTGTACACGTATGAATAAAGGGAAGGTTTTTCTTCTGCTTGGCTATTAAATCACTCTTTCAGAACTTGGTGTCCTTCATCAGGTTTTCTTCCCCTCTTTCGCATGGTTTCTCTCACTTTAAGTCATGCACACTAATTGCTCTCATGCAAGGGTTGGAGGCAAGAGAATGTAATGCAGACTCACAAGTAAATACATAAAAATGCAAATAAATAATATAATATTGTCTAGGCATCATCTGTATGAAGGAAGTAGAGTGACTGATGGGACAGTAGTAGAATTATTCAGGGACTGGATTTCTGATCAATTTAACAGCCAGAGACAAAAAGGATGAACAGAAAAGTGAGGGTGAAGGAGCCATTCTAGACAGAGAAGTCAAATAAACACAAAGGATCCATGTGCTTTTAATTTTATTATTCTGTTCTGGATTATCTGCAGGACTGCTGGGCTCTAATGTACCTAAAGCAACTGCCAAAGTCTTCATGACAGAAAGGAGGGCTGTGACTTTTAAATGCTCTTAAGTCTTAATCTCATTTGGTTTTCTTTCAAGTACCTAAGGATCACAGAAGTCTTTATCAGTTCCCAGGGGGTGGGACAGTGCCACTGCATTCTCAGGAGCAAAGGAATTAGCCAGTATTGCCTTCTCAGCCAATACCTTCACAGGCAAAGAAGTTTCATTTCCTTCTGAGATGGTCTCTGTGGGGCTTCTGGCTGTGAATCTGTTCAGGGCAGAGGAGGAGGGACAGTCCAGGCAGCCAGTCTCCAATCAACGTATTGTCATTAAAATCAAGATATCACAGGCTGATGGGGGACTGGGTGCTAGGAAGCAGTTCCTAACTCTGTCCTTTGTACATGAGGCAATCTCTCAGAAAGTCACAGCTCAGGGACCCACTTTTCATATATAAAATAAGTACTGGGCCACCAGATCTCACAAGTCCTTCTGGGCCTGAAACCCTAATAAACATAAATTCAATACAAAACTCTCAAAAAGGCCAAACTTAATGAGCTACAAAATAGAATGAATTTCTGCAAACTTTGACTAGCAGGTGATAGATTGAGCTCTGGTTATAGAACTGATCATAATTCTGTAATTTTTACCAAGTCTAAGATAATATTCTTCTCACTTCTTAAATAGATTTCTCCAAAGACCGCACAGTTAAAATTCACTTTACTCAATTTCTCTTCCTACTTTAGGGAACATCAATGCTTAAAGAGGTAGTAATTAGACTGTGAACATTATGAGAAGATGATACTTCAGGAACAAGCACATTTGACTATGAGCAAGAGACAACTAATTCCTCAGCACGTATTTTGAAGTATAGAAGCCGAAGACAAATATATATACAAAGAAGGTGCACAATGTGTTCCTTTAAGTATTAAAAGTTACTTTTAACTATTCTTGATAACCTACTGAGATTTCATTACTCACTTCCCTGGTTGGTTAAACAGTATATGGAATAATGTGAATTGGCTTTGGTGGCTTTGAGTGATGACCAGTAACGGCAAAAACAGCACAACCTTTACTGAGCACTCACTCACTGAATGCCTGATGCCATTCTGTATGCTCTTGTGGACAGTCACATTTAAGCCTCAGAATCCAGTGAAGTGAGTACTATTATCATCCCCATTTTATAAATGAGGAAACTAAAGCTCTGGGAGATTAAGTAATTTGTCAAAAGTCCCAAAGCAGATTCAGACTTAAGTAATCAGAGTTCAGAACCCACCCTCTAATCATGACATTGCTGCAAATGAATGGAACAGAGACAGGTAAGGACACTCAAACAGAGAATCTCCACCACCTACTTGAGTAGACAGAACAGTCTATAGACAGAAGTGAGTTTTAAATGTATGTCTAGTATGTTAAAAAAGAAAAAAAAAGTCCTCAGCTAGCTGTCAATTCTTCTGTTATCTATATGCAATGTCCAAAGAGTACATACATTTATAGCTTGAAAAAGCTCCCCAGGCCATCACACGCCTCTTCTCTGAGTGTCTTCCTTCCCACCTACCTTTTGTATACACAGAAACCCTCTCCTCATCCTTCTTGTTCCCCACTTCTCTTTGTAAAGAGTATTCACTGGAATGATTACAAATGCCTCTGCTCCCGACAGAGGTCTTTAGAAAAAGACGTCATATCAAACTTTCCCTGGGTAGCTTTTAGAAGTCTTCTTAGCTGAGCTGCAGTGGCACAGGTGGTTGGGCACCACTCTGCAATGCTGTAAGCCAAATCTAAGATCAGATCCCAGGCTGACTTGAGCACACAGCATCCCGGATCCTGCCTGGTTGGCAAAGCTGGGATGGGGGAGAGATCAGAGTATGATGATACTGTGTCAAGTGCATCTGTCTTTGTCTTTTCTTTATTGTTAAAGAAAGAAAGTTTATAAAAAGAAGGTTTTGGGGCCAGCAGATGGCGTAGTGGTTACATGGCTGAACTCACACATGGCCGACCATGATTCTAGTCTCAGATCCAGTGGCTTGAAAACCAGGCCAGATGTGTGTATGTGCCCAAGATCCCAGGAGAAGAATGGATAATGGAGAAGGGATTGTGGTATGGCCTTCACCCGGGGGATAATTCCTCGCTTTCCCTCTGTCTTTGTCTCTCTCCCTCTCCAGTGACCACATATGACTAAGGCAAAAACCTCTAAACAAAAGTTTTCTAAATCATGCCACTAGTAAGATTTATTTTTTCTTTTTTTGGAGAGATTTTTGCTATAGAGTGCGTGCGCTTGCCAAAAAGACAGAGACAGAGAGACAGAAAGCGAGAAATCATCCCCCACCCCCACCCCCAGGAGGGATGGCCACACTGCAATCCCTTCTCCATTCTCCTCTCAGGATCTTGGGCACACACGCACATGCACCCAGTGTGAGTCTAAGCCACCAGGGCCGGGGCTCGAACTGCGGTCAGCTACATGGGAGTCCAGCAACATAGCCACTACACTACCTGGTGGTCCCAAGATTTTTTAAATTACGATACTTAACTTAAAAATTAATATGAGATAAAATTGCTAATACAACAGAATTGCCCTGTATGTCTTTGCCCTGTATTACTTTACATATAAATAATGCGTATGGACAGTCAATTTATACACGTTGGAGTCTTATTTAGTAGGTGAGCCACGTGTGGGATAGCGAGCAATACTCACTGAGGGCTGGGACTTCCTTCTCAGCCCAGCTCTGCCACTAGCTGATGATGTGATTTCTAGAATGATCTTTGTATCTCTGTTGCCTCTACTGTAAAATGAATGAGCTGAGCTATTTCTAAGGTCTCACCCAGCTACAATACTTTATGACTTGGAGCATATGGCTGGTTTTAAAGATCAGAGATTTAAAGATCATTTTTATGGCATGTTGTTATTAACAGAAAAAAATAATTTGTAGAGTTTGTGTAAAGGGCCTTTTAGCAGAATGAGGCGTAGAGGACGGAGAATTAGAGGTAGTTCAATTACTGAATGCCAAGTAAGGCACTAGGTTAAGAACTCTGGGGGAAATTTGGGGATTTATTGGATCATTGGAAAAGTCATGACACATTTTTGCATAGAAAAACATAGGAAAATACATCATGACTTTTCCAGTGACCCACTACTTTCCTCAAATAAGGAATTTCTGCTGTAAACTGTCAGTCATAGGTTTCTCTGTTATCATTGTCATCTACTTAGAGAGCTATTTTGTTCCCATTATTTCACAGTATCTCTGGAGCCCAGAGTAGCTGCTCCTATTTTGATCAATCAAAACTCATCGTGGACAAACACATATATATTTATGATTTTGTAAGCTATAAAGAAATTAAAAGGCCACAGGTGTTCTGGGCTAGGGGACATAAGCAGTGCTATGCAATTCTGACCTATCTGATCTACCTTGTACACTTATCCCCCGTGCCTCACATAGATACTTGGGTATTTCTTCCCTCTGACCTGGAGACAGATGCATAAAATTCTCACTAATAAAAAATTTGTACTACCATACCCTATGAAATAAATGATGTAACTTGTACTATCGTAACTTTTAGAATAATCTAATTCAAATGTATAAGTTCTACAATAAAACTTCTCATATAAAGGCACTTTTTACACATGTGAAATACTAGGATAAATTTCTCAAGATGGTTCAGTTTATTTTATTAGCTCACCTAAGAAATACAGATAAAAGCACTGATTCAAAAATGCAAAATGCAGCTTTTAAACCTTTCTTCACATCCTTAACTAGGTTCTAAGTCCTATATACAACTCTTTTAATGAGTCTTAGTTGCCTGATAAGAAAATGACAAAATATTCCTCTTGGAGAAATTTTCAATAGCTGACAGAAAATTAAGCTGAATATAATTAACTATCCATTAACAATCTTTTCTTGCTTTTGTATATTACTGTTCGACAGTCAGCATCTACTTCAGTACTTACACTGCTGAAATATTAATTTACCCATCTATTTGTTAAAGAGAGAAGCCTGCGCAAACGTTCCATGCCCTCTCTGCTCTGGGGAAGGACCCCTTGGTGGAGTGGGCCATCTCCTGGCCTATATTCGTATAAAGAGTGCACAGGGTGAGTTAAGAGGGGAAGACTTGCAGACTAGCAAACAACTCAGTGGTATTTAAGCTTCTAGGGTCAGGTCTTCACATTATGGCTTTATTATTTTGTAAATATTATTCTTCATGCCCAAATTACCCATACAAATGAATGAGAGAGTTAAGTTTCAAAGTACTCAAGACTACATACCTAAAGTTAACATACTATATATTAAAGATATACTTTAACTATTAGCCATCAATATGAAAATGTTCTTTACATTTATTATGCAAATCAGTTTGGAATAAAAAAAGAAAGCCATATTCTGTGGAACTGACAGAGATGACTGTGATCCCACAGCTAAGTCTTAAAGCCATCCATGATAAGACCCAGGTTTGCCAACTTGCACACACTCCCAACCCACCTAGGTTGCTGGAGAATCCAGTGGGAAAGAGGATCCTCGCTGACTATTTAACTATCTTCAGCCCCGGTTACTCAGGATTCTCTTTAGTTCCAGGAAATGGAAAATAAAATTGTTCACCCTCCAAACTGGATTAGGACACTCTCCTAAGGACAGTACAGGTAGGATGTGTAGGCTTTTTTTTAAAAGCTATAATATTCTCAATTTTCAAAAAGGGGTAAAGTAAGGGAGGAAATGGATTCTTCTTTCTAAAAAATTCCATGGACTTATTTTAACTCTGTACCCCATTTTTCTAATTCACCAGAGGGCATGTGCACTCACCAGAGAGAGGCACATAGAGAGAGAGAAAGTGAGAAAGCTCCCCCAATGGGGCATGTTCACAGGGTAATCCCTTTTCCATTCCTCCCTCTTTTCAGGATTTTGTCCACACACACAGGCACCTGACATGTTTTTCAAGCTGCTGACTTGAGACTCAAACTGTGCAGTCAGCCCTGTGGGATCCAGCCACCTCAACCATCATGTGGCTGCCTGGGCCCAAATATTGCTTTTTAAAGTTAATGACAGCTTAAGTACAATTTTAAGAAAATCAAACTGGGATGTGCTTTGTCATTTTTTTCTCTCTCTGGCAAGTGCATATGCCCTATGGCAGCTAAAAACAAACAAACAAACAAAAAATAAAGACCAAGTCCATGAAAATAAATATGCACTATGTATACATTATCACTTTCTAGGAATGTGTAGAGTTAATTTATTTACAAGGTTAACTTACATGTTTTTACAGAAGTGGAGGGAGGAAAATTCTAATTTTAATTTAAAATTCTCTATCAGAGATTTACTATCGATCAAATTGTTAGTATAAAGCATTTGATAACATTTTGTGTAGGGTGCTGGGCAATGTCCTATTTGAAATTAAGACTACCTCTCTAAAACACAAATTTGTTAAAATTTACTGCAGTACCAGTAACAAAATTGTGTCAGCAATATTAAAAATAATATCGACTGCCTTTAGACCAAATTTACAACATTAGAGTTTGACTCAAGTTACAGTCCAAGTTCCTAACATGTTAGACTTGCCTGTATCTTCTCAATTTTAACTATAAGTGCACTCAAGTATGATAGACAATCTAAGCGTAAAGAGAACTAGAAAATATATGAACCATAAAGAACAAAAACCAAGGCAAAGATCCACTGGCCCATGACAAGGAGTCCTCAGTGGTACCTGAAACTGAATCTAAATGTATAAAGTCCAGTGAACTATTCATGTAAGCAACAATTCTTTCCTCTCTGAAACCAAACATTACAGTATAATTTTAGAAGAGCATGAGTTACTTTTTTTTTTTTTTTTGGTTTATAGAGAAATACATCTGCCTGAACCAATAAGATGAAGAACTACAATCAATTTATAATCTATTTCTTCCTGTTTGCTTTTGACTAAATACTGCAGCTAATGATGCTGGCTCTTTTGGGTTCTCACAGCAACGTGGAATTTTAAAAACCACATCTCGTTTACCACTTTATGCAAGATTGGGCCATTTCAAAACATCTAATATTTTAGCACCTACACTTACACAGAGGCTACATAAATTTCTTTATGCTGTTAATTAAAACCTTTTGGTTTAGAGACAGCGATAGCATGGATCTAATAGGAATAGATATGCATGCTGTTAATTTGCTGCCCTGAATTGATTGCCTCTTTCAACCATTTGTGCTCTCAATGCACTTGGAATCACTATCTGTCAGGACCAACTGCTTTTGAACACCTATACATCTGTAGTACTTACACTCTTGTCCTTGGACAGCTGTGATCTGTACCAACTGGCAGTTCCCACGAACTTAGAGTCTTGACATGGGTGGATTACACTCTCCACATTTAAGGGAAACACAAATACAGATCCTTGGCGCTAATTTCTGATGGCTTTGCTTGGCTATTTTTAAGGACTCCGTGAGAGCAGAATGAGAGGATGTTTGCTAAGAGGTAGAGCTTTGTTCCACTTTCCTGGTTGGTTGTACTGACAGGATATCATGGAGAAAGGAGACTGCTAAAGAAGTTATCTAGAGGAGTAGAATCCATTCTCCCCTGTTTGGGAGAGGTCTATGCCTGAAGAGGGGTCTTAAAGAAGTAGAAAAGCTGATGAACTGCGGAGGAAGCTATCTATCTGCACAGGAGGGATGAAGGCATCCCTCCCCCAGAGTAAATTGAAAGGGACCCAAATCCACTTTAACTTGCTAAATTTCAGTTTAGCAAAATGCATCTGGTCTTACACTAAGGTCACAAATCCTATGACAATCGAGCTGTTGGTTCTGCAACCACTGAAGACAAATGCCTCATCACCTCAAAATTGTGATTAGTGTCTGAAAAGTGGGATCAGGGAGCTCCCTTTCCTGATCCCAATATCAAGACACAGAACTTATTTTCACAGAGACTCTGTGCATTACCTTTGTAAATGGAAAACTATCACTTTCATTCATAGTGTACTTTAGAAAACAATCAAAACACGGGACAATGTGTCTTGAGTAGGACTCCTCTAGTTCTAGAAAAAGGCACGACCTCAGAGAACTTGGTGACAGGTGAGTGGGAGGAAGTCCTGCCTTTGGACTTCATGATCTGGCTTGGTCACTAACTGGTTCTCTGGAGTGTTGAGCCCTTGGACTTCATCTTTAAAATGACGAGTTGGTGATTTTTAAGATCCCCTCCAGTTTTCAGCTAGTCATGAACTAATTACATTTTACAAGTTCTAACTGAAAATTATGAGGAAGAAATTACAAAAGACTTATCACATTCCCTGTTTGTCTTAGATTAAGTATGTCATCACTGAGCTGCTACTGGAGGCAAAACCTGTTGCATCACATGCAATATCCTTTTTCTGACTGTGCGCTTGAAATGTAAGAGGCAGTAGACTGGCTTTTTACATTTTCTTTCTTTCTTATTTTTTTTTTATAAGTAAATAGTATGCCCCTTCTGATGGGGAGTTCTCAAGTTTCACCTTTCCAGGCTGCAGGTACACTCAGAAGGCCACCTGGCAGAATGGGGCCACATGACTGAAGGCGGGGTGTGCTGGCTTGCTGTTAGAATCTTTTTATCACACGTGATTGATGCTTTGCATTCACATCCAAGCTTCATTTTAAAGCCCCCTTTAAGCCTTTTTAGGGAAGCTATTTATTACCTTCACTGTCACTGTTCTCAGGTACGATTAAGCGACCATTAACTGTGTAGTGGCAGTGAAGGAGGTTTATAAATCACCTGCCCATGTATTTATACCTGCCTCCTATGGCTTATGCTCACCTGAGCTTGCCAAAAAGCAATGAGATTCAACCTCAGATCTTGATTGGCCCATCTACTACGATTCTGAGAAAAAGGGAAATGAAAGAGCCTTTGACATAGTACCTGGTAGAAGGGGAAAACCTGCATCTCCCCCTACAGTCAAGAGTTCCAAGGGTTTGCCTCTCTGGAAAACTGGGGCTGTTGGGAGGGATTTTTGGCACAGTGCACTCACCTCTTTGATCTTTGCCCTCTTCTCGCAGATGGCAGGGTCCGCCGGCTCCCTGTTCTCCACCCCGATTGGGGGCACGAACTCCACCCGGGGCAGCCCCCTGAATGGCGCCTTGTCACGCAGTTGGTCCTGGGCCACCTTCTCCTTCTCCAGCAGGATGTCTCTTTGGATCTCCTCGGGCAGCTTCTGCAAGGTCTCCTTGGCTTCCCTGAGAGCCCGCTCGTGGTTTTCGCGGATCCTGGCCAAGTTGTCCTCCAGGGCGGCCGCCAGGTCCCCAGGCGCACCCTCCTCGCGGCGCCGGGCTCGCCCCTCCGCCGCGTCCTCGGCGCGCGCCCCGGACCCGAGCTTGTGGTCGGCGGCCGGCTGCAAGGCGGGGTTGGAGTGGAACAGGACCCCGCTGAGCAGCTTGGAGGAGTCTGGCAGGAAGAAGATCGCTCCGAAGCACAGCGTGATGAAGGCGCTGAACACCAGCAGCAGCACGAACTTCTCCGTCAGGCGGAAGGCGGCGGGGCCCGACC
>NW_006160076.1:810056-810320 GCF_000334495.1 Tupaia belangeri chinensis | reverse complement strand
CCTCGGCTGGGCGGCAGGTCTGCCCTGGGGAAACACCTCCCCTCCGGGTCTCCTCCCCGGGGCGGCTCCGCTGGCAAACAAGCACGCAGGACAGACCGTTGGCTGCAGCCCCTGCGGGGAGAGAAAACAGCAAAACGTAGTAATTACGACGATGAAGAGAAAGTTTCCAGCGGGTCTCCGCCCGCCCACGGCCTCGCGAGCCGCCAGGACAGCACCCCTTTCGCCAAGTCCAGAGTCCCGCTCCGGGCACCCCCCCCGGAGCCC
>NW_006160076.1:808104-808845 GCF_000334495.1 Tupaia belangeri chinensis | reverse complement strand
CCCGGGGGCGGCGCGGGGGGCGGCTCAGCGCCCAACCTTCGCCGCCGCCGGGCGTCAGCGGCTGCGGGGCTAGGTCCGGCGCATCCAGGCCGCCCCGAACCCTCGGCTGGGCGGCAGGTCTGCCCTGGGGAAACACCTCCCCTCCGGGTCTCCTCCCCGGGGCGGCTCCGCTGGCAAACAAGCACGCAGGACAGACCGTTGGCTGCAGCCCCTGCGGGGAGAGAAAACAGCAAAACGTAGTAATTACGACGATGAAGAGAAAGTTTCCAGCGGGTCTCCGCCCGCCCACGGCCTCGCGAGCCGCCAGGACAGCACCCCTTTCGCCAAGTCCAGAGTCCAGCTCCGGGCACCGCCCTCGGAGCCCGCTCTTCGGACTTGGGGTGAAGTTTTCGGGTCCCCAGGAGGCGGGGTGTCTTGCGCACACCTGGAGCAGGGTCGCGCGCAGTCACCTCCTGAGGGGGCAGCGCACCGCTGGACAGGAGGGGTGCAGCGTGGCTGAGGAGCTGGTCAACTTCGCCCGCTCCGCATCTCCCCGAGCTGGGACAAACTGCTTCCCGCTTCCAGGCGGCAGCTGAGCTTGCAGCCGGGCGACCCCGCAGCCCGCGCCGCGGCTCAGGTGGGCGAGCGCGCCGACCCGCGGCGAGGGGGAGCGAGCAGGGCAGCGCGATGCCCTCCGCCGCGGCCCCGCGAGCACTAACACCGCTGCCGGGCTCCGGGCGGTCGGCAACGAGGGCGGCGGCG
>NW_006160076.1:791386-808031 GCF_000334495.1 Tupaia belangeri chinensis | reverse complement strand
AGGCGGCGGGCGGGGACCGGGGTCGGAGAGTTCATCCTGCTCTGGCCTCCAGCCCAGGGTTCCAGGGTGGCTGATTCGAGTGGCCCTGGAGGCGCCTGGCTTGACCCGGGATCTCTGTGCTTCCCCCTCGGACCCGGAGTCTGGGGGCCCACCCGAGGGATCCCCGCGCACTGGGTAGTTCCAAGCGCATCTTTTCTCCAGCTACTCTTTTTACCTGAAGCAGGGATTCCGGCAGTGCCCGGTGGCTCTTAGACCCTGTCCGTCTGTTAGCAGAGCCGCGATCCCGAGAGCGTTCGAGTTCTCCGGTCTGTCTGACTAGCATCGTTTCACATCCTAGGAGACTAGGGCTTTTGTGATTGCTTAATCTTTGCATGTAACCCTCTCCTACTTACAAAAAAAAAAAAAAAAAAAAGTTGTGTGCTTCCCCCACCCACCCCCATTTCAAAATTCATTTACCACGTAGAAGTTGGTCATATTTTCCATTTAAAGAAGACTGTTCTATGCTGCCATAGCTTCAAGCAATAAATTGAACACTGTGTTGAAATTAAATCTTGGATCTGACTACTTCCAGCGAAGCGAGGACTTGGTCCAACAGAGATTGTTTTCAAGACAGCGTTATTTTCCGGAACGGGTTCTTACTTCCCCTGTTGCTCTACAAATAAAGGGTTTTTAGAGGGAAAAGTTGACTGTCTTCCCATTTCTGAGAGCTGGTTCGTAGCCTTGTTTTACCCTTACCGTTCTTTGTAAATGTGATTTTAGTTCTGTTTCTGCTTGTTGTTTTAAAACAAAGGAAACAGCTGGCACCTTCAGGAAGGTGCCCACAATAAAGTTGGCTTCAGGTGTTAGACTATGAGAAAATAGAAAACTAAGTCAGAGTGCTTATTCTGGTTTTCATTTAGGTGTTAGTTTTACCTGTCATCATTGGTTGTGTATTTGTTTTGTGTAAAGTGAGACAGTCATACACTCAAAGTTCTTGCTAATAGGAAATTATTGTTTGAGAAAGCCGACTTTATGGGTTGGTTGTTTTGGTACCTGCTATGAAATTCTATGCCCAGAAGAGTGCAGTATATCCAAGCAGGGTATTAAAGTTTCGAAGGACTGAAAAAGAAAATAATAAGTTTTGTTTTTCAAAAATTATAAAAAGGTAATTTTTGTTTCAAAGTACATTTGTAGGTTGTGGATTGGCTTGAACTCATATACAATAATATTGCTGATTCCAATGACATCCTTAGAAATTGAGTTACATTCTTTAACAGGTAGAAACATGGTTAATTGGTCAATCTCTTTATGACTGTCTTTTGGAGGGAAATGATTTATTATTTTTAAATTATGTTTTAAAATGGGAGCTATTTCTAATAGTCACAGAAATATATAATTTTAAATTAATGTTAATAAGTATTCCACAAAACCAATAAAAACAGTTTTTAAGTGCATGTTAGAATGGTGATCAAGAGAAATTCTAACTTAATTCTGTTTCTGATAGTCTTTTAGTTTGAGCAGTTAACCTACTTACCGCCTGTAGTGGTAACATTCAAAATTTAGCACATGGATTTAAGGATGGTTCTTCTCCCAAGGACTTTGCATTTCATTTATCTGTATTGTTTCCAAATCCTTTAAAGTGACTGCTCTTTTTATTTCAGTTCACCTGTGTGAAGCTTTTTAAAAGATTTTCTTCTTATCTGTATTTCTTATAAGACAAAGGTTTATTGTAATTGAAGCATGGCTTTAACAATATGTTAAAGAAGTTAGCGTGGATAGTTGCTATAGCTACATACATGAGGTCTTCAAAAAGTTCATAGTACATATTATGAAAAAAGTATACATGGGTTTCAAAATATTTATTGTACCCAAATAAACTCTTAACCAGTTTTCTAGAAACACTTGAAGTCCTTTCAAATGGGACAGGGTGTTAGTCTATGATAGGTGGGAAGAGAAATATATATAGGACCACCCACTTTTGAGCTACAACAAGTTAAAAAAATCCGCATAGTTAGTATCTCAAGAGGCATACCAATCAATTAACCATACAAACCCCTTTAAAATTGTCACACAAAGCCTTGTATATTCATAATAAGGGGACATAGGGAATAGTCAATAATTAAAACTTTGCATTTTGTGGAAGCATATTACAGAAACATAATCTAACCCTTGACCTGATTTCAATACCACAAAGCACTCCGTGTTCTGTTGAAAAAAGCGCTTTGCACCCTGAAACAAACCAAAAATAAATACGGTTCTGGTATCTCAAGTAATGAAACCTGGACTCTCTCCCCTCAGTCCAGACTCCCTAGCCATATCTAACCCAAGATAGGCCATGAGAAATTGCTACTTTCTCATCATGAATAGTGTAATGTAAATTTGGCAACCTTAGTTTTGTGGAATTTTAAAATATTTGCTGTGTATCTTTCTTTTTAATTTCACTAGTCAGTTTTTGTAAAGTGTGATCATTGTAGCTTTTGCAAATCTGCTTGCAAGCTTAATTCTTATTTTTTCCTTTTGAATACTGAGGTTCTGGCTTTCTTTGACAATTTGTAAATTTATGTGTTTCAACATAAAATTTTAGAATCAAGTAATTTTCAAAAAACCTGCTTGTCATCAGAGATACTCCCAATGGTATAAAGAAAACTTTAATTTAGTTGGCTGCTGAATTTATCTGTTTCTAAAATAACATTTAACCAAGGATAGACTTAAATTTTACATTCATATGCTTAAAATGAAATTTAGTAATAATTATAATCAAGGGTACAGAAGGAAAATTGCCATGAAATAAATTGTATGAAAACTGTGATGAATTAGTATTTTTATAAAATTATAAGTTTCCAAAAATGAAAGTGCAAAAACATTTCTTAGAAAGTTTCTTGAAGGTATTAGTTAGAAGTTTATGGAAGAATTCTGGGAATTTTTATTTTCTGATTTTAAATTAATCTAATAAAAGAAATGAATTTAATATATGTATAATAACTATTGAAATTCTGCAACAAGTTACATTTCTGACAAAAATCTTTCTATAGGAAATGTTCTAATTGTCTTTGAATCCCAAATCAGAATAGGTTTTCACTTTTATTTTAAAAAAATCAAACTGTAATTGGGGCCAGTATGTGGTGCAGTGGCTAAGGTGCTGGATTCCCACATGGTCAACCATGGATCAAGTGTCAGACCTCGCCTGAAAATCATGTCGTGTACGTGTGTGTTCTACATCCCGAGAGAAGGGACTGAGACATGGCCAATCCCCTTGTGGAGTGATTTCTCACTTTTTCTCTTTCTGTGTCTCTCTGTCTCTCTCCAGAAAGCATACACACCCTATGGCAAAAACCTAAAACAAACAAACAAAATAACTGTAATAAATAGTTTATTGTGTTTATTAGTCTTGAAATTTCAGTATTTCAATGGGAACTCTGAATTTTACTTAAAACTTATTAAGGTGGAAATTAAAGTTGTTTTTTTTTAAAAGAATTATCTATTTCCATTTGTTATTTTTTTTTTCTTTATTTGATGAAAGAGAGAGAGAGAGAAAGGGAAAGTGAGAAAGCAACCCACAAGTTCCAGGACTTGAACCATGGTTGGCCATGTGGGAATCCAGCGCTCTTATCCACCACACCACCTGCTGGCCCCAGAGTTTTAAAAGAAACTTTATCAATGATACTTGCACTTAGATAGGAGTCTACAGTCATGTCTCTGTTTTTGCCCCTCCAATATTTGTTTTGAAACTACCCGAGTGGCAAATTATTTTCAGAGAACTCTAATCACTTTTGTGGGGGGAACAAAAGGGGTTTTGGGTATCAGTGGCTAAGTTAAAATGCCCCCTTGATTTCCTCTTGGTTGACCATGGTTTGAGTCCCAGACCTGTGATTTGAGGATAATATACCAGGCACTTGTGAGTGCCCCAAATCCCAAGAGAATGGAGAACAGGGGATTGCAATGTGGTTATCTCCCTGGGGAGTAGTTTCTCACTTTCCCTCTCTCCCTCTCTCTCTGTGTCTCAAAAAAGCCCTCCCCAAAAGATCTATTTTTGTTTTGAACACTAACTTCCTAAGTATTATCAGTTAACTTAAAAAACATTGTATTCCATGATCATTTATGAATTGGCTCCAAACGTTCAGAATGTTTCTTTCAGTAGAAACAAAGTTTTAATGGTGTTCTAGGTTGCTAATGTGATCTACAAAGACCCTATGTCCCAAAGGAAGAATAAAATTTTGGAGAATATATTGTTGCAATGCTAGTCATCAAAGTAGCATTAAATTAGATAGTGTCTTATTTATCTTGAGTATAGGAGCCTAAGATTTATTTGAAACAGGAGATATAATGATGGTTTCAAAAAGATTCTAAAACAACTTTTAAGATTAGAGAGATGTATTAAAGTTCTTAGGCGTAGTTTTCTTCCTCTACGTGTCACTATCTTTTAGTTTGAAGAATATCATTATCTTCACTTATAATCTTTTTTTTTTTTTCTTGGAGAGGTTTTTGCTATAGGGCACGTGTGCTCACCAGACAAAACAGACAGAGACAGAGTGACAGAAAGCGAAAAATCAGCCCCCAGGGGAGATGGCCACGCCACAATCCCTTCTCCTCCATTCTCCTCTTGGGATCTTAGGCACGCACGCACACGTGCCCGGTGTGAGTTTTAAGCCACCGGGTCCGAGACGCGAACCGCAGTTGACTACGTGCGAGTCCAGTGACATAGCCATTACGCTAACTGCTGGTCCCCACTTATAATCTAAACTGAAAATATGAAATTCCAAATGCTCCAAAACCTGAAATATTTTGAATGCTGACATAATGCCACAGGTGGAAAATTCCACATCTAGCCTCATATGATAGGTCAAAGTGAAAATGCTGTAATTAAAGAAAAATTGTATAAAATGACCTTCAGGCTATTTCTACAAGATATATGAAACATAAATAAAATTTGTATTTAGCCTTGGATCCCATCTCAAAACAGATCCTGGGGCCCTACCAGGTCGGACTCCTCCACCATCTCCAAGGTATCTCATCATATATATGCAAAGATTTGAAAATCCAAAAATATCTGATACTTCCAACACTTCTGGTTCCAACCATTTTAGATAAGAGATACCCAATAAGGGATACTCAACCAGTTTGTACTATTCTATTCCTTGTTTCTTTTTTTTTTTTTTAACTTGAATAACAAAGGGACTGAAAGAAATAAGCACAGGAAGAGGTTTTCTTGAGGTAACTGGGCAGAGATGCTAACAAAAACCTTTAGGGGCCTTGAAGATAAAATGTTTGAATTTTATAATTTGGGGAAAATGTGTTATTTCTACTGAGTGAAACAAAGAAAGTTTCTTTCCATAGCCAGAGAAAGAAAGAACGATGTTCCTTTTTTAGGTTTTAATACATTAGGTATAGTTTTTAAAGAAATAGTTTTTCCTTTATTTTTTTCTCTCTCCATTCTCTGTCCTATAAAAAGTGTATATGGCTCTCCAAAGAAACAAAACAAACTCAGAAATAGGAAAACATTGCAATACATTATTCTGCCCAATTGAAAATTTTTTTCATGAAATAAAGCGAAATGAAACCACATGTGCTTGTTCCTATTTTGGAAAAACTACAGCTACGACATGACAGCATTTGGCTTCCCAACTTTATTGCAAAATAAACGTACTATTTGTACTGCATGTTTGGTCTTTCACATTGTCTTTGTAGACAGAATTTTGTCTTAGCCCCAGGACTTTGTAAATGGATAGGAATTCACTTGTGATTCTTTGTCCACTGAACCTGTTTCTTAAATTGAGTTGGATCATTCTCTTGGAGTGTATAGATTCATTAAGGATAGAGATAAAAGCAGATTATATCTACTGAATTTTTGACTGGTAGTCAAATGTTTCCAAATACTTACTTAATACTGGTCGGGATGGTGAAGGTGAGAGATATAATATAGTACGAAAATGATCACAGGGAAGACAGGGGAATCACACATGTGTGATTCATGAATATATTAGACTTAATTGGCCAGAACTGGCAGGGTCTCATATAGGCTTTCTTTAAATTATTTGTTTTAAAAATCTCATGAGTTTGAGCTACTTAATCTGGCTCTTAGGTTATATGCATTTGTTGAACAATGACTTACATCATTAGATTTTTCCAGTTTTATCCAAATATGAAAAGGTTGAAATACATTCTACTGTTACTATACTATCATATCTTTAACAGTATCCTACACAAAGTGAATATATCAAGTGTCTAGAAGTATTGCCCATTTTACATTCTTAAAATTAAAATCTACACGTATCTCCATTAAGAAATTAACTTTGATATTCTTAAAAGTACATACATAATGTAAAGAAGTGAGTTTAAGCAATCCTAGAGCTAATTTTCTTTTATTTCATAGGTATTAATAGGATAATACAAATTATTATAAAAAGAAAGTAAGGAAATTTAAATTTCTGAAACTTTTCAATTACTAATGATCTCTATATAATGTACCATTAAGTACATTTTGTTAAGTGCATGTAGTTTCTCTCCTTTAAAAAATAGTGTTTTTTACTCATATACACTGCTGTTAAGAATGTAAAATGGTGCAGATGCTTTGGAAAACATTCTGGCAGTTTCTCAAAAGAATAAATTTAGAGTCACCATATGATCTAGCAGTTCTACTTCTAAGTATGTAACCAAGAGAATGAAAATATCTGTACACACAAAAATCTGTTCATGAGTGTTCATAGCAGCATTGTTCATAATAGCCAAATGGTAGAAATAATATGAATGTCCATTAACTAATGGATGGGTAAACATATGTGGTATATCTATTCAAGGAACATTATTTGGCAATAAAGAGGAATGACATATCCATGGTTGGACCTTGAAGATATTTTGCAAAGTTAAGGATGACAATCACTAAAGACCACACATAATAGGATTCTATTTATATGAAATGTTTACAAAGGTCAATCTATCGGGACAGAAAGTAGATTCATGGTTCCCTTAGGCAAGGGCATTTGACAAAATGTAAAGGATGCAACATTTCTTTTAGGGATGATGGAAATGTTCTAAAATTGATTGTGATGATGGTTGCTTGTCTTGGTGAATATGCTAAGAAACTACTGAATTGTACATATTTTAGAGGTGGTTCTATGGGACCAGCAGTTAGCATACTGACTATGTCGCTGGACTCCCATGTAGTCGACTGCAGTTCAAGTCCTGGACCCAGTGGTTTAAACTCACACCAGGCGTGTGTGCATGCGTGCCCAAGATCCCGAGAGGAGAATGGAGGAGAAGGCATTGTGGCATGGCCATCCCCTCTGGGGAGTGATTTCTTGCTTTCTGTCTCTCTTTCTCTCTCTCTCTGTCTTTCTGGTGAGTGCATGCGCCTATAGCAAAAAACTTCTCCAAATAAAAAGAAAAAAAAGGTGGTTTTTATGATCTACTTTTTTTTTCTTTTTGAAATTTCTCTTTTTCCTTCCTTCCTTTCCTTCCTTCCTTCCTTCCTTCCTTCCTTCCTTCCTTCCTTCCTTCCTTCCTTCCTTCCTTCCTTCCTTCCTTCCTTTCTGTCTTTCTGTCTTTCTTTCTTTCTTTTTTTTCCTATAGGGCACATCACTTAAAGCAAAGGAGAAAACACCCCCCCGGGGGGGGGGGGGTGGCCAAACTACAGTTGTCATCCATTCTGCTCTTGGGATTTTGGGAACACATGCACACGCACCCGGCATGAATTTCAAGCTGCTGGGTCTGGAACTCAAGCCGTGTTTGACTACATGGGAGTCCAGCACCTTAACAACAACTGCTGGCCTCTATGTTTATTTTTCCATAAAGCTATTACCAAAAGAAGTCTTCCTTTCAGTACTGGTTTCTAAGAATTTTAAGAACCATGGAATATGTTAAATGAATTACGATATAAAAATAACTGAATAAAATGACATTGTAAATAGTATTATTAAATGTCAAACTGCAAACAGAATTGACTAGAGAGTACAAGTCAAAAAACATTTTCAAAAACATAAAAAAATGCTACTATTTCTCAACTTGAGAACAACATGTTTTTGTTGAATGGCCAAACCAAGGGAATGTTGCTGAGTTATGAGTCACTTCTATGCTATACACTCATCTCTATGAAGTAAAACATAGACAAATGTCGTTTATATTCTTGATATGTGGAAACTGTTCAATTAATTGTACCTCAAAGCACCAAAGTGAACAAGATGTGTCAAAGAGAACTTTTTATGGTAGGTAGCTTTTAAACATAAGCAAAATGATGCACAAGCAGGAGAATTAGGTTAGCAAAGACCTATTTTTAATGTATCTTTTTTTTTTGAGGTTTTTGCTATAAGATGTGTGTGCTCACCAGAAAAATAGAGAGAGACAGAGAGAGGAGACAGAAAGCGAGAAATCATCCCCTGGGGGGATGGCCATGCTACAGTCCCTTCTCCTCCATTCTCCTCTCGGGATCTCAGGCATGCATGCACACACGTCCGGCGTGAGTTTAAGCCACCAGGTCTGGGACTCAAACAGTGGTCGACTATATAGGAGTCCAGCGACATAGACATTCTGCCAACCACCTGTCCCAATATATCTTTTTAAACTAGCTATGATTTATACTGATTGAACATTTAGCCTCAATTTCTTTGTCTATAAATTAATATGAACTTCTCCTAACCAAAAAAGTCATGGTGAATATCAAAACAGGTATCATACATATGTGTACTAGAGAATGCTCTACAACTGTCCTGTATTAAGGCAACCATTAATAGTTATTAGTTATAAAGATAAATAACATTATTTAATATCATCAATTAATGTTTATTGTTGTTTTACCTGGAGAAACTAGCTTCAGAATTCCAATATGATAATCATTGAGAAGACCAAAGGGGTAAAGTGTGTATCTATCTATCTTCAAGGTCTTTAAAAAGTGGAAATATTGGGGACCAGCAGGTGGTGTGGTGGTTAAGGTGCTGGACACTTCCACTTGGCTGACTGCGGTTCGAATACCGAACCTGGTGGCTTGCTTTCTCAATTTCCCTCTCTTTCTCTCTGTGTATCTCTCTGGTCAAATTAAAATAAATTAATGACTAAATAAATAATTATTTAAAAAAATAAAAATAAAAAATAAGAAGTGGAAATATTTTGAAGAAGTGGTTCATCTGGGTGGCAAACATTGTTAAGACTCTGTGCTCCTTAGGCTGGGACCACTGGGAGGCCTAGGTTCAATTCCCAGTCCAACCTAAAGGCTGGGCATGGTGACATGCACCTCTGATCCCAGCAACTCTGAAGGCTGAGGTAGGAGGATCATGAGTTGGAGGTTGGCTTGGGCAGCATAGCGAGACCCTGTCTAAAAAAAGAGTCAAGTGTCAGGTTGAGGGCTTTTGCCTGTAGCCCCACTTGGAGGTTGAGGCAGAAAGATCATGACAGAGAGAGAAATATACCTGTGTGTGCACACGGACACACACACACACTATACATAATAAGTACTTGTATTTAAAAGGATCATGGAAAAAATATATAAATATACATATTATACATGTATACATGTGTGTATATATACATATATAACTATTCTATGTTTTAAAAGAAATTTGGAATATTTATAGAACATATTATCTAATTTATAGTAGAACCTATATCTGTTTTTTATATTCTGTTCATCTTTTCAGAATAGAAACCATTATCCTACATGCCTTCAATAAATAATACCAGAATATCCTGAGAAATTTTCTATTTTTTCTGATTTCATATAGTACTCATACCCCACTAAACTTGCGTTTTTTTCTTTTAAATTGATTTCTACCTTTTTAACTTTTGATTGTTATATATTCTTATTACAAATGTAATACATATATAAAATTTAAAATATATGAGCCAGGAAGAAAAAAAATGTAACATTCTTAGGACAGTAATAAATTTGTATGTATTTTGTAAAGCAGCATGAATGTGCTTTCTTTCAATATGTTCAAATAAACATTGTTTCTGGATTTCCTCCCCTCCTTTAAAAAATATCTGTAGTGAGTAATAGCTCTTTTTCCTGCCTGACCTTGAAGGCAGATGGGGATGTGTAATGCTTTTGCTAAAACTCTCAGAATGTTCTCATCTTTAAAAAATGGTAACCAATAGGAAGTTCCTCTTCTAATCAGCAGTTTTCTGTTTGTTCTAACCATCTATTTCTTTGCTTTGACTTTATGCTAAATTATTACAATTTGGTAACTTTTTAAAGATATATTTTTATAAAAATTATGGGAAATAAAGAAATAAGAAAAAAGAAAATCTGTTATTCTTATTTAGCTTTTCAAAGAGGTATTTTTGCTATAAGACATATGTGCTTGACAGACAGAGAGAAAGTGAGAAATCACCACCTGGTTGAATGACCATATCACAATCCCTTATCCTCCATGCTCCTAGGATTTGGGGTACACACACACACACACACACACACACACACACACACAGACACATGCTTGGTGTGAGTTTCCAGCCATTAGGTCTGGGACTTGAACTGCAGTCAGCCATGTGGCATGTGGAAGTCCAGCACCTTAACCAGTATGCCGCTTGCTGGTCCCAGAAATCTGCTATTCTTACATCATAGCATAATCACATTTGTATCTTTTTATATTTTTATATATCTTTTATATCTTTCATGTCATTAAAAATAGATACATAAATACAAAAATATATAAATGAAGAAATGAAGAACAGCTAAACACTCAGGGACAATTTCTTTTCAAGCCATAGAATTTTGACATGTAGAGAGTAACCTGATTTGTTCCAAATGGACTTCTCTTAGAATGATAAATCTACATATTTATTCTGCTTTTCTTAGTAGGTTCAAGTCAGACAAACCTTTTTTGGTTGACTGAAGAGACGTAGCTACTGTTCAATTTGTGTTATGGTTTGCTTTCACCTCTCATTGGAAGTTTTTAGCTCCATTAAAAATGATTGGCTTTTCATTCTGTTTTGTCTTGCCCCTTACACATCAAATCTAGTTAGGAGAAACTAGCTCACTTGTTCTTGCCATCTCTCAAAAGAGACTTGTTGTTAATTTCTCCCATCAGTGTTTCCTTCTCTCCGAAAGATAAAGATTTATTTGTGGGCCCTACAGGAACCTTATAGGACAGTTTAGTTGCTGAAACTTTAACATCAGAGTCCGTCATTATTTTATAAGTACCTGTAGGAAATAAAGGAATTGAATATCTGAATTGCAAAGATAAAATGCAGTTTTCACACCTAGTTAATACAAAACTGAACACTATGGAGATGATGAGTTGAAATTAGGATAGAGTAAATGAAACATATTGTTTTACATGTGTGCTAATTTTCTTCATTTAATAAATGAAGAAGGGATGAAATAGTCTGTTCTTGGAATAAATTGCCTTTGTGTGTATGTATGTCTATGTGTCTCAAGATGTTTTGGCCAAAACTTTTTCTTTTTAAATAATTACTTATTTAACTTTATTTATTAGTAGTATTTTAACATTTGCTATAAGCCTAGTGCACTCACCAGAGACAGATAGAGAGAGAGGGAAAGTGAGAAATCACCCCCAGCAAGTCACCAGGTCTGGGACTCATGCCACCTGATGGCCCACAAAACTTTATTTTTAGCTCCTAAAGTTATCTCAATATTCTTTTTAAATTTAAAACCAAAACAAACAAATCAACAAAATCTTCTCTTTGCCTTAGATTCTGTGGTTTGAGTTTTCAATAAACATTTTGCAAGTATGTTAAGTCCTTTGTCTCTTCATGTTTTTGCTACATTTCTCCGGAGAAATCTCCATCCTTAGGTATGCGAATATCCATTTTTTTGTGTCTGCATCTTTGCAGTTAGACCCTGGTAGAAAAAGTACAATATGGCAGACATGATTCTGCCAGATTCGTGTCTAACTTCATGTGAGTATCCACACTGCCTGGCAAACCTCCTCATGTATTTGGACAGGTCACTTTTCCACTCTGCACAACACTTCAGACCTTCTCCAACCTCTTCACTCTCTAGCCCAGTGTTTCTCACCTGCCACTGAGGGGGGGCATTTCGCAATGTCTGAAGACCATTGTAATTTTTATTTTCTAAATGGCCAGGGAATGTATGTACGAGAGAGCGAGAGAGCGAGCGCGAGAGCGAGAGAGCGAGAGAGAGAGAGAGCAACCCCTCACAGTGGAACATGGCAGTGTCCCAATCTTTTTTCCTCCCTTTCCTCATCCTATCAGGCTTTAGGGCATGCACACATATGAGTTCAGTGTGTTTTTCAAGCCTCCAGGGTTGGGATTCCAACTACTATTAATCATGTGGGATCCACCTCTCTATGCATAGTGCTTAAACTACACTGTGGGGCCAGCCCTGAAGATGGTTTTGATTGTCAAAGCCAGGGATGATCAAGATTGATACTGATACCTGGTGGGTAAAGGCCAGGGATGCTGCTCAAGATCCTTAAATACAAAGGGTGCCTCCATGCCTTTTAGAATTGTCTAGTCCAAAATGTCATCATGCTAAGACTGAGAAACCCTGCTCTAGCTCCTGTATACTCAGCAAATGCCTTCCTTCCTTTACAGAGAAAATAGCAGCCAACTCTTGGGAACTCCCTTATGTTTTCATTTCAAACACAAAACACTCCCCTATTTCTGTACTCAGCCTCACCTTTTGTTACATTTTGCTAAGAAGGGCTATCTCATTCTGGTTTGTTTTTTGGGCTTCAAAGTCTCTCACTTTCTCCCTAGCATTATACATTATGAGCTACCCTGGAACTGGGACCCAATCATTTATTTTTCATAAATATGTTATATACATAGTCTGGGGGTAATTTTTTGTAATATATTAACATTTTTAAAGATATGACAGCATTTTGACTGTGACCTGTCACCTAAGTTTAGGTGTAATGTCATTTGAGAGCTCAAAAACTTTCAGATTTTGGAGCATTTATGATTTCAGATGATCAGATATCAGGGTTTTGGATTAGGAATGCTCAACCTGTACTATTTAATATTCATTTTCTCTTGTATATACTCAATCTTGCCTTCTAAATTCTTCCTTTTCATTTTAAACCCAATGACATTTTTTCAACTAAACAAAGCAAAGCCCCCATTCCCCTCTAGGTACCACCCTGTCCTTGTCTCTTTGCAGTCACATTTCTCTAAATAGTTGTTAATGACACCAGAGGTCTACAGTTCTTCACCTACTCCAGTCTGGCCCTGTCTCCCATTACAATAGCTCTAATGAAAGTTATCAATGCCTTCACATAAATTCTTGAGATAGTTTTTAATCTTCATCTCTTGGCAGTATTCAACAAATGTTTATCATGCCCTAATTTTTGAAAAAGTCTTCCCTGACTACCATATGCAACAATCTCTTGTTGTTATTTTATTTTTTTTTAAATTAACACCTTTGGTCAATTTCTTTGTTTTCTGTAGATCCTCCCTTTTGCTTGCCTTCAAATGTAGGCATTTAAGACTCAGTCCCAGAACTTCACTTCTATATGATTAATTACCACCTTCTTTTTTCTTCTTCCTCTTCTCCATCTTCTTCTTTGTCTCCATCTTCATCTCCACCTCCTTCTCCTTCTCTTCTCCTTCTCTTCCTCTTCTCTTCCTTCTCCTCCTTCTTCTTTTCTTCTTATTCATATGTTTCAAAACATCTCAATCTCAATATATCCCTAGTTGACTTGTTGCCTCCTTTTTTTCTTTTTCTTCACCATCCTACTTCAATGCCCCTTTTTCAATTTGGGGGAGATTCTCATGTTAGTGAGAGGAAATTTTTCAACCTTCACCCACTGGATCTAGAGAAGCCTGGTGCTTTCTCCCCAGTGCCAAGGTAGGCAGTTCACATCACGTGATATCAAGGCTTTTCTAATTGCTTTTTGTCTTTTGTATATCTGATTCAAAAGGAAAGAGGTGTCCCACATTTATTTTAAGCTAAGGTGGCAATGATGGTATTCTGCTACAGTGGTTGTGGTACACTGATAGGAATGTTCCTCTTGAAAGATGCTATGGTTCTAGGACCTTCCAAGGGATCTCAGCTCTTACACATTTCCCAAACCTGGTTAATCATTAGAGGATGAAGTCTTCTGAGAATAATGGTGCTTATTTGAGAGGGATCTTCCCCTGTGCTCTCATCCAAATCCCTCAGGGATGGGGATCACTTTTTCACAATCAACTCTTATTTTCATGCAAGAACTCAATAAATTGATACTGAAAGGTGGCAAACCAGAAATGGATGAAGGTTAGGAATGATGAAGGTCTGGTTTGAGTTTTGTATTTGCATGAGATACAATGCTCTGTTAGCCCAGTAACTACACATTTCTAGGTTTTTGTTCATACTATGAGCCAAAAATTTAGGTACTTGAATTCATAATCTCTTTAAGAGAATCTATTGTCATCAAAAGCACTTTCAGCATGGTTATTGAATTTTCAAATTCTTTGCTTGTGGTGGCAACACTGAGTCCCCATTTAGCACTTGAGTCCAGGTGTCCAAAGATGATAATTTAGTTACCTTAAAGTCAATATATACTGTGAACTTCTACATCATTTCTGCAAAGTATTAAGAAGACTTTCTTGGTTTTCCATAACACTTTACTTTCTGATTCCAAATTCTATCAGTTAAGCTGTTTTATTTTTTTTTTTCTATTTCATGACAGAGAACGTATATGTGCCGATGAGAGAGAGAGAACAAGCGCAAACAGTAGCACCCTCTAAAGGGCTCAATCACAAGAAGATACCCCTTTTTCCAGTCTTATAGCTTGCCAGGATCCTGAGCACATGTACACATCTTGGTGTATTCTCAGGCTGATTGGGCCAGGGGCTTGAACCAAGGTGTGCATGTGGTTTCCAGCTCCACAGTCTGCTACACTACCAACTGCCCCACAGAAGTCAGCCCAGGATTATGGCACACACACATATGTCCGGTGCACCAAGGGAGGTCTCTGGATGCAAACCTGGAATGATTCCATGTGGGTCAGCTTTGCAGAGCACGACATCTTACTGCTGCACCACCCTCTGTCTTCAGTTAAGATGCTTTTGATTGCAAATAACAAAAAACAACACTGATTTCCTCTAATGGGAAAAAAGGAACTTATTAGGATACATAGCTGATGGGACTGACATGGGAGTACTATTCTTTTAAATGAGGTTATTTTCTTGTTAGAAGAAACTAGAATTACCTACAGACTTGTATTCAGAATTAGAAGCTCAGAAAATCTCAGGGAATCAGTTATAAAGAGAAACAAAGGAAAAGAGGGCTTAGATACCTAAATGCTACAGGACTTTCTTAATTTAGAGTAATTTGGAGAATAAGAAGAGAAATTTAGAGTCCATGACTAAAGATGGAAAAATGTCATTTTAGATTAGGCTGAAGTTATTAATGTGAGCTCACTTAGCAGAAATTCCTGATGCCTTTGTCATAATGAGAAGCTGTGCTGGTTAACACTACCTGTACTTACAAAGGAATTTAAATGCCAGAAATGTCCTGGGATAATGCAGAGAAAGTAATTCAAATAACTGGAAGAGTGAAATTGTAGATTTGATTTGTAATAGGTGTCCTGTCTCCATCTAGTAAATGTGAATGACAAGCAAGCCCAGAAGACCTGCTGGCTTTTAAGATACACATGGTAGTCATAACTCTGATGTCTTTTGAAAGAGGTGTAGTGGTGGTTCTCTAGAATTGAAGAAGTAGCTGAAACAAAAACAAGTTTCCTATTTCTGGAATCAGAAATGAGAAATGTACTCCACCAGGTAAAGAGTGTTCTTATGGGGGTAGAAGCCAGATGGGTCACTCACCACTGTGGTCCTGGTTGCTTTAATAACCGTAGTATAAGAAACAGGGCTCTCTAAGCTGAACTAACTTGGAGCTGAAATAGAACAGTCCTAATTGGAATAGTTAATGGAGCAGTGCATTTATTTTCTTTATCTGAAACTACAAGTCTGGTGACTAGTGTTTTTTTTTTTTTTTCTATATGCATAGTTTATCAATGGTAGTTAGATAGCTCTAACACTTATCTTTTCAAGTACAGAAAAGTATAATGAAACTAGAGGAGGAAAGGGCATTATTTGGGGATTGTAAATTTGTGATTTCATAAGTTGATGAGATTTAAGATCACCTTCATTTGGAAAAGGAATGTGTTTCTGTGACATAAGTAATCCATACATTATGATAGAAGGAATAACCTTTTGGGGAAGTGTAATTTCGAGAAGCATGTGAGCGAATATTGGTCTGTCAAAGATGTGGATGGGTGGTGGAGTACATGTCTCATTTTTTTCTCTCTGCCATTGACCTCATTACTATTTGGGGGAATTCCCCAGTGAATACGGCCTTGGCCATGGTAAGTGCCCAACCTCCAACTGCTTACATTGAAGGTGCCAGCCATTCTCTCCCTGCCTGCCCTAGTAAGCCAAGGTTTGGGTGTTCTATTTAGTCAACCAGACACTAGCACCAGGGATTGTACATTTAAATACAGAGCCCATGGGACCAGTGGTTAGCGTAATGGCTATGTCGCTGGACTCTCATGTAGTTGACCACGGTTCGAGTCCCGGACCTGGTGGCTTAAACTCATGCCAGGCGCGTGTGCGTGCATGCCCAAGATCCCAAGAGGAGAAAGGAGGAGAAGGGATTGTGGCATGGCCATCCTCCCTGGGGGGTGATTTCTCACTTTCTGTCTCTCTGGCGAGCGCACGCACCCTATAGCGGAAAAAAAACCTCTCCAAATAATAATAATAATAATAATAA
>NW_006160076.1:785747-791161 GCF_000334495.1 Tupaia belangeri chinensis | reverse complement strand
TATAGCGGAAAAAAAACCTCTACAAACAATAATAATAATAATAATAAATAAATAAATAAATAAATAAATAAATAAATAAATAAATAAATACAGAGCCCATGAAGATACAATTAAGATCTGTTGGACTGGCTCCAGATCCTGGCAGTTAAGGGAGTCAGGGTCCACATGGCAGACTGTAGCTTACATCATGGTTCCAGCAGCCTGAAGAACATGCCAGGCACATGTTGATTTGTCCCCCAGAATCCCAACTAGATGATGAGATGGAGGAGTAGGGATTGTAGCGTAACCATGTCCCATTGAGGAGGGTGCTTTCTCTTTCCTTCTCTCTCGCTTTGAGAACATGTACCCTCTGACAATTAAAAAAGAGAAAATTAAGACTTGTCTTTTGTAGTACAGTGGCATGTTTCTTGTAGTGTAATGGTCGTTCTGGCAAGTGATTCTTGTTGAAAGAACTTACACCCTTTGCTTCTTGGACTTCTAGGCTTGTTTTAGTTCCTGTCTGGATCTAGGCCTTGAGTTAGAGTATTCTTTGATCTGGTGAGCTCTTGATAGTAGTCCTCCTACTCCCAATTTCTTGCTTTTAGATAGTTAGAATTCATTTATATTATTTGCATCTGTTGTTACTAGACATAGAATTTAAAACCAGCCTACAACCCTTTCTTCCCTAATCCTGGTCTTCTTTTACTGTCTCCTTTCTCAGTGAATAGCATATCATTTATCCAATTGAACAAGCCCAAGTCCAGGGTATTTCCTTGCCCTTTCTCTCAAGCTCGCATCAAATCACATCATTAAATTTTAGTGACTTCCCTCCATAAATATCCCTTGAGCTTAATCACTTCTCTCCAGCTCTGCCACCATCAACATCAGCCCCCTGATCCAAGCCACTGTTACGTGTCACCTGGACCATCACAACCTATTTGTTCCACCTGCACTTTTTTCCTCTCTCAATCCAATTTTTTCTAGATGTAAAATCTGATCATGTTCTCTATCACCCCATTACCTAACCACAGATGCTTTCTTTCAATCCACTGAAACTGGCCTTGCTGCTTTCAACCTCTAGATTCCTACATATACTTTTCCCTCTTTCTGGAACTCTCTTCTTCCTCTATTTCTATGGCGTAGTGAAATCCTAGTCACCCTTCCCATCTTCCATCATGTATCCTTTCTTTGTGAGTGCTATCTTATTCTAGTTTGGGGTTGTTGGGCTGTTATAACAAACATCACAAGTGGGTCACTTCAACAAGATTTATTTCTCACAATTCTGGAGACTGGAAAGCCTAAGATTAGAGTACTGGCAAATTTCACTCTTGCTGAGGGGCTGGTTCCTGGCTTACAGATAACCAATTTCTCATTGTATCCTCAAATGTCTTTTTCATGGTGGGTCCATTGAGTAGGGGGAGAAAAGGGAGAGAAAAATAGATATCTTTTCCTTTCTTAACAATCCTACCAGCTGTGTAGGATTAGAGCCCCACTCTTATGACCTCCTTTAACTTTAATTACCTCCTAAATACCCTATCTCCAAATGCAATCACATTCCACGTTAAGATTTCAAGATTTAACCTTTTTCATTTTTTGAGAGATTTTAGCTATAGGGCGCATATGCTCACCAGAAAGAGAGACAGAAAGTGAGAAATCACCCCCCAGGGGAGATGGCCATGCCACAATCCCTTGTCTTCCATTATCCTCTTGGGATCTTGGACATGCACGCACATGAGCCCAGCGTAAATTTAAGCCACCAGGTCTGGGACTCGAACCGTGGTCGACTACATGGGAGTCCAGTGACATAGCCATTATGCCAACTGCTGGTCCCAAGATATACACCTTTTTGAGGGGAAAAAATTCGGTCTATCACAAATGACTTTCTCAAACTTTCTGGCAAGGTGAGAATCTCTCTTAAAATGTTCTCATAGTCAAAGGTAACTTTTCCTTAGAGTGCTCACCTTCTTGCAGTTTATTTATTTTTATATTTTGGCACATGGTGTGTGTGCCTGGTGGAGAGAGAGAGAGGGAGGAGAGAGAGAGAGCAAGAGCGAGAGAGAGACTCCCAAGAGGGACGACCAAGACAAAACCTCCTCCTCTCTTCTCTCCTTTCAAGATTTTGAGCACACATGCCTGGCGTGTTTTTCAAGCCATGGGATTTAGGACTTGAACTGTTTGGTCAGTCATGTGAGATCTAGCTACCTTAATCTCCACATCATCTGCTTGCCTGCATTTTACTTTTTCTGAGTGATGTGTGATTAATAGCTGTCTCACTTCCCAGAAAACAAGTACTGCAAGGACAATGATCTTGTTTGGCTTTGCTCTCTGTTGTTTCCTGTTAAGGACTGACCTAAACCAATCTGGGTAAGCACAGTGGTTAGTTTCTTTTTAAATAGATAACAGAAGCTGCTAATAGAGGTGGGTGAACATTGGGAGTTTACCCAGTTTCTCCTCCGGGTTTGATAGAAGCAAATTTTAGACTAAATTTTGCCACTCAAATTGTAATTTACTAAACACATATGGATGAATAGGAATGTAAAAGTCAGTGTTTTCAGGCTTTTTATGTGCTCTGATTACATCTTAGAAGAAAGTATTGCTGAAAGTAGATGCAACATCAATGTTGAGTCGGGATTCAGCTATCTTTATAGTTGGTACCAGCTGCTAGGATTGTCTGAACCAATGCTTGAACTAAAGAATAGCTGAGGATTAAACTTTCAATATCATCTCGAAGGGTGAAATATGAAGGATGAAGATGAGCTGTTCATTAGATTCTTATTCACAGAAACTCAGAGGTGGGTGAGGGAAGCCTTCAAATATCCTAATCAAACCATATTTTTCAAGTATTATAAATTTCACTAATGATTGTCTATTTCTAATAACCACTATGCTAATTAACAAGGTACCAGTTTTACTGTTTTTTCATATTCATCATGCTAATTTGCAAAGACCTCTGCTTGCTATGTATAATGATGATGTCTATAAGGTTGAAGCCTTTGACTAGCTGGTTTTAAAGTGTGGCTTTTTCGAGTATTTATTAGTTGTCATCTATGGAGTTCAGAGATAGGTGGCTTCTCCATAGTACAAAAACAAAGAATTACATCTATGGCACAACCTAAATACACTGTTCATGCCAAAGTATTTAAAAGGCAACTACAGATACAACATTTCCTAAGTGCCTAGCACTTAATAATGAAATAGATACTCCATAGCTATGCATTGGATAAACAAGTAAAGGAATGAATGATGAATAAATGAACATTAACCTAGTTGCTATTGTTTGAAAAAAGATTAGACTGCCAAGGTTAATTTTTCTTATATTAGTCATTGAGTTACTATGGACTAGTTGTAGTGGGTTGAAAAGAAACAAAGTTGCTTTCTTTTTGAATAACAAATTGGCTCATGTATCCTGAGGGTCATGTTTTGATTTCTTTGCTGTATCAAATGCACTGATCAAATGTTGTTAAAAGACCCACTCCAGAGATAAAGAAATCTTCCTGGAAAGAAACAAACATCCACTTAGTTACAGAGTTGCTAAAATCTAAGACTGGCTCTTAGAATATGTGGCTGTTGAGGATGAGACATTGGTATGTTTAACAGAGTGTCTCACCCATAGAAATGCCCAGTCTCCATTACTGAATTATCACATGAAGCGAGGAGAGTTTCCAGCAGTGTTCCAGAAGGAGAGCTAACTAAAGGCAAACTGAAGGGGCCCAGAAAGGGAGACTCCATGGCCATAGCACTATTGCCCAAATTTGCTTGAACATAATATTTAGCAGGAAGAGATGATTAAAGACAGAGTCCAATGGGGCACTTCTGCACAATGGTGGAGCTACAAGGGAGACCTGGGTTTGGATCCCATGTCTACAGGAACATTTTGGGTTTATTTGTAATGCCCGTGATCCTGGCTGGCTGAGAGACTGGTCTTGGGGGAGGATCACAGTGTGGTGAGGCCCTGTCAAATTATACCTGCCTCTCTTTCATGAAAGACATAATGATCTTAACACAGACACACACACACACACACATGAATTTGACTCAAATCTATAAAATCAGAACTTGGAGACTAGATTAGAAAGGTATGCATCCATGTAATAAATACTCAAGCTTTTCTATACATTGTAATCTCCTGGAAGGCTTATTAAAAAGGAGTGAGAATGCTTCTCAGTCCTTTCAGTTTCTAGCTCAGTAGGTCAGAGATGCATGTCTAACTTTGAGAAACATTGTGCTTGGCTATGAAAGTGCTACTTAAACTTTCATGTGAATGTAGATCAGTCTGGTACCTAGTTAAAATCTGGATTCTGATTCTATGGGCCTAGAAGAGGCTGGGTGTTTTCTATTTTCCAACTTTTATTTATATATTTCACCTATGACTAAGAAAAACAGGGAAACCGGGACTCTCAATGGGGTCTTCACACTAAGATCCAACCCTAGTTTCAGCTGGCTTGGGATCATGGGAACATGTATGACATGTGTGTTCAAGTAAAGGCTCCAGATACAAACCTAGAACCTTCTCGTGTGGGCCAGACTCACAGAAGGTGATATCATTTCTGCCCCCAGGATTTTAAGTTTTTTAACAAGCTCTCAAATGAACAGCAAACTTTTCTTAGGTGGATTGTTTCTGTATCTGGATGCATTGTCAATTCCCAGTTTTCCAAATCAGAACCTACATTGAATAATACATTTTAATATGATTCTGTGTTGATTAATGTTTGTGAAGCACTGGTCTGGGGGCTTTGTACTGTAAAAGGACTGCAGAAAGTTCATATGCGATGGATATGTTAATTTGCTGTACTATTAGTACAACTAATTATGCTGTACTAATCATTTCACTGTGTATATACGTCATGTATATCACACTATATATACCATATATCATCTCAAAATATGTTATATACCTTAAATATATACATTTATTACTAAAAAAGGAGAAAACTTGTAGATAGACACTTGGTCCATAACAGATAATGTTTAGATAATATAGTCACTGTTTCTTTCTTTTTTTTCTTTTCTTTTTTTCTTCAATTTATTTATTTGCATTCATTCACTGTACATCATTACAGCATACAAAATGAGATTTTCCATCCAGAGTACACTGTATATTGTCTCAATCAAGCACATCCACAAACATGTTATTGTCAGCAAATGATCTTCCATTTCTTGTTTTCCGTATGTTTTGCTTTTTTTCCCTCATCCTTGATTCCCTATCTCTTGCCCTCTGCCATCTCCCACTCTACTCCCACACTGTCTCTGGTATCTATGTTTGCTTTCAATACTGTTTCCCCCCTACATTTTATTGAATTACTAAAGATCTTAATTAATCTAAATATTTTCATAGCAAACACAGCTGACATATACATTTCCATGAACACAAGTCTAACTTTACGCATCCTATAAAGTAGCACCTAGCTGGGGCTATATATCTTACTGCAGTCATT
>NW_006160076.1:691040-784768 GCF_000334495.1 Tupaia belangeri chinensis | reverse complement strand
TCTAGTCTGCTTTTAATACTTTCAAGGGAGATTTTGACTTCTTGTATTATAGACTTCATCTCTAGCAGTTCCGTTTGAGTCTTTTGTAAAGTGTGTAATTCCTCTTTTAGATCTTGCAAGAATTTCCTCATCTCCTGGAACTCGTCAACTTCTTTCTCCTTTTTTCTTTAGCAGTTCATTATCTCTCTTTTCTTCCATCTCTGTTAGCTTCAATATTATGAATGCTCTAAATTCCTTCTCAGACATTTCCGTGATTTTTACTGAACTGCTTGTAGATGAAGAAGAGTTACTCTTTTACCTTGGGGGAGAGGTATGTTCTTATTTTCCCATATTTCTCGTGATCTGGCGGTGATTTCTTGTCATCTGATGGATGTTGTGTTTCTTTCAAATTCTTGAAGTTCAGCCTGAATGTTCAGGAGGAAGCAGGCAGAAGTGATCTAGAATCTCTTTGCCATTCTGTTGTGATCGCTGGTGCAGCAGATTCAGTACATATTGGGGAATATTTTAACCCTATTAGTATTTGGATGTTTAGCTACAGTGCTCTTAGATCTGTCTAAAAACACATGGAATGGATATTGGAGGGTGGAGAGACAAGAAAAAGGAAAATGAAAAAGAGAGAAACATCAACAAAAAGAGAAAAAAAAATGTAATTACTGTTCTTTTTTTAAAAAAAATCACAAAATAGAAAACCGTGTGGCGTGCAATCTAGTTCACTGGAGCCATGTGGAACCTTCTTCTGAAGACCAGGCTTCTTCTGCCTGGGTGGGAGGACCAGAGAGATAATTAACAATATAAAAGGTGGAGCTGAGAGCCAGAGAAAAACTGCACCTTTAAAAAAAAAGTGTAAAAAGGAAAAATTAAAAAAAAAAAAAAAAAGGAAGACAGAAGCAGGGAGTGACAGGAACCGAGACACAGAAACAGAGATAGAAGGCTGGGGGTGCAGGGGGGTAGAGGGGAGGCTCCCTACTGCTAGCTCGTTTGCTGGAGGCTGAATCATCAATAGAAAATCTTTATTCCCTGAAAAATCTAGTTTGCTGGAGCCATGTAGAACCTTCCTATAGTCACTGTTTCTAAAAGTTAATTTTATTGGGACCAGCAGTTAGCATAATGGCTATGTTGCTGGACTCCTATGCAGTTGACCACGGTTCGAGTCCCAGACCCAGTGGCTTAAACTCACGCTGGGTGTGTGTGCGTCCCAAAATCCCGAGAGGAGGTTGGAAGAGAAGGGATTGCGGCATGGCCATCCCTCCCGGGGGTGGGGGAGTGATTTCTCGCTTTCTGTCCCTCTCTGTCTTTCTGGTGAGCGCATGTGCCCTATAGCAAAAACCTCTCCAAAAAGAAAAATAAAAAGTTCCAGATCCTTCTGCCTGTTAAAAAAATACTGACCTGGAAATTATATACTTCTTGAGGGGATTGCTCTTTCCATTCAAATCTTCTCACATAACTGTCTGCCTGCCCTTTCAATCCACAAAAGAAAAAAACCTTCATCTTTACTACTGTCATCATGTTGTTTCAAGACTTTCTTTCCTTTATATTTTACTTTTTTGATATTTTGAAATATAACTGGAAGTCAGAAAATAGAGATCTGCACACCGAAAGTGGGAGCACCAAGATCTGCATTCCACTGGGATTTGTGGCACACATGCACATGCGCCCAGCATGTTTTTCAAGGGGTTGAGACTGGAATAGGAGCAATGTTTGGCCGTATGAAATTCAGCTCCCTTAGTCACTGCACTAAGGGAATAGCTGTAGAGTGAGTTTTTATTTGAAAATGATGATTGTTTATCATTCAAGACATGAAGAATTTAAGTTATAATCAGAGCACTTTTTAAAAAGAGAACAATAGAGGTCAGCAGATGGCATGGTGATTAAAGCACTGGACACTCCCACGTGCCTGACTATGGTTCATGTCCTGGACCAGGTGGCTTGCTTTCTCAATTTCCCTCTCTGCATCTCTCTCTCTCTCTCTGGTTACATAAAAATAGATGAATGACTAAATAAAATTAAGTAAATAATTCTTTAAAAAACCAATGAAATATGCAGTGTAATTTGGGAAGATTTCTAATCAGAATTTTAAATGAGCAAACAGCCATCATTTCAGGAGGATTCCTGATAGCTGAGATTTTCTTTTCTTTTCTTTTTTATCTTTCATCCTATTGCACTGTTTTAGAGTATGAGAATCATATCTCATTGGAAGGTGCTTTCTCTCTCTCCCTCTCTTTCTCTTGTATTTCACTTAACTGTATTCAAGTATCTGGAAAAAAAGGACCAAAAACAAGAGAGAAGAGTAATGAAAACAAAGAAAAAGATATGGCTATTTCATCAGCTACTCTGCTCAGTTTGTACTTTCTTACATGTTGGCATGAACTGTTACTTCAGACTTGGTTACTCTCACAGTTTTCATGATGCGAGACTCTTATTCTGTGATGATAGTGTTTGAAGCCATATATTCTTAGTGCCATATTACCAAATAAATATTTTATCTGTTGAACCTCTGAGTAAACATTAAACTCTTCAAATGCTGGAGAAAATCTGATTGTATTGTATGTACTGAGAGATACTGTGCTGGTTTATAGTGCATGCCATCAAATAAATAACAAATCTGGACTTCGAGTAAAGACTTTATTTGAAAGGATTATTGCAAGGTGGGCAAAGGGCAAGCATCTTAAGAGTTAGACAAAAGGGTTGGGCTTTCTTTTAGAGGACTGGTCTATAGTGCAGTGATTAAGAGCTGTGCATGAAAAGTCATTAACCTTCCAGGCAGGCACCATAGTCTGGTAGTTAAGGAAGCCAGATTCAACATGGCTGACCACAGTTCAAGTCCTGGCCTTACTGGCTTTGAAAAAATGCTAGACATGTGTGTGTGCATGTGTATACTCCAAATCCTGACAGGATAAATAAATGGAAGAAAGGGGATTGAAGTGTAACCATTTCTAATTGGAAGGTGCTTTCTCTCTCTCTCTCTCTCTCTCCCTTTCTCTTTCTCCTTTTCTGTCTATCTAACAAGCACACATGCTCTCTGGAAAAATTTCAAAAAAGAAAAAAAAAGAAAGGAAGCTAGATTTCACAGAGTCAACTATGCTCTGAATCCTACCCTAGAGGCTTGAAAAACATGCTGGGTACATGTTTGTACATGCCCCAAATCATGAAAGGACAGAGAAATAGAAGAAAAACAGTTACAGTAGACAAAGCCTAAAGGAGGGCTTTTCTCTCTTTCCCCTCCACCTCCCCAAAGTGAGCACGTACATTCTCTGACAATTAAAATTAAAACAAAAACAAGGCTAGAAAAAACTGAGATGGTGGGAACTGAACCAAAGGATAGTATAATCTGACAGCAGATTACAATTTATATTCTTGGGGAGCTTTAAAGGGAGGTTCTGTGCCTGCTTGGGTTGGGGATAAGCCGATGTTCAGAGACCTTGGAAGAAGAGAAGCTTAACCAAAACAAATCTGGACTTCGAGTAAAGACTTTATTTGAAAGGATTATTGCAAGGTGGGCAAAGGGCAAGCATCTTAAGAGTTAGACAAAAGGGTTGGGCTTTCTTTTAGAGGACTGGTCTATAGTGCAGTGATTAAGAGCTGTGCATGAAAAGTCATTAACCTTCCAGGCAGGCACCATAGTCTGGTAGTTAAGGAAGCCAGATTCAACATGGCTGACCACAGTTCAAGTCCTGGCCTTACTGGCTTTGAAAAAATGCTAGACATGTGTGTGTGCATGTGTATACTCCAAATCCTGACAGGATAAATAAATGGAAGAAAGGGGATTGAAGTGTAACCATTTCTAATTGGAAGGTGCTTTCTCTCTCTCTCTCTCTCTCTCCCTTTCTCTTTCTCCTTTTCTGTCTATCTAACAAGCACACATGCTCTCTGGAAAAATTTCAAAAAAGAAAAAAAAAGAAAGGAAGCTAGATTTCACAGAGTCAACTATGCTCTGAATCCTACCCTAGAGGCTTGAAAAACATGCTGGGTACATGTTTGTACATGCCCCAAATCATGAAAGGACAGAGAAATAGAAGAAAAACAGTTACAGTAGACAAAGCCTAAAGGAGGGCTTTTCTCTCTTTCCCCTCCACCTCCCCAAAGTGAGCACGTACATTCTCTGACAATTAAAATTAAAACAAAAACAAGGCTAGAAAAAACTGAGATGGTGGGAACTGAACCAAAGGATAGTATAATCTGACAGCAGATTACAATTTATATTCTTGGGGAGCTTTAAAGGGAGGTTCTGTGCCTGCTTGGGTTGGGGATAAGCCGATGTTCAGAGACCTTGGAAGAAGAGAAGCTTAACCAAATTGGTTAACAGACATTTTGTTGCCTTTGATGAGCAAGGACAGGCAATTTAGCTAGTCATTCATAAACAAAAAAATTGGGAATCTGGGGGGGGGCTCTCAGTTTAGTCTTGTCATTGCTAAATGAAAACATTTGTTAAGTCTTATCTAAGTCACGTGGAGAAGGATCATTCTATTTTTTTTTTTTTTTTGGGAGAGGTTTTTGCTATAGGGCATGTGTGCTCACAAGACAGAGAGAGACAGAGAGATAGAAAATGAGAAATCACCCTCCGGGGGAATGGCCACGCCACAATCCCTTCTCCTCCATTCTCCTCTCGGGATCTTGGGCATGCATGCACTCACGCCCACCGTGAGTTTTAAGCCACCAGGTCTGGGACTTGAACTGTGGTTGACTACATGGTAGTCCAGCAACATAGCCATTACTCTAACTGCTGGTTCTGAAGGGTCATTCTTTATAGTAAGTCATCTGGAACACAAAGGATTGGGGTGAGGTGGATTGCTTGACTTTTGCTATTTTCAAGTAGCTCAAGGCACAATTACTATTCAAACTGTCATTAGCATATAAGTATTACTACACAGGGGACCATCAGGTGGCATTGTGGTTAAGGTGTTGGATCCCAACATGGCTGACCTATGTTGGAGTTCCAGACCCAGCAGCTTGAAAATCACGCTGAGTACATGGGTGCTTATGTCCAAAATCTTGAAAGGAGAATGGAAGAGAAGAGATTGCAACATGGCAATCTCCCTGAGGGATGATTTCTTACTTTCCCTTTCTCTGTTTCTGTCTCCCTCCAGTGAGTATACATGTACTGTGGCAAAAACCTAAAAACAAACACACACGAAAAATTACTATGCATACCAATTATTTTTGTAACTCAAGGGATTGTTCCAAGGTAATTTTAAATATATTTAATATTTAGGAATTTCAGAATCTAGCTACTATTTAAGATGACTTTATGACAATTATTATTTCCATGTATATATATTTGAAATTTCAGTTCTTAGTATTTAAAAATCTCTAAAGGAACATCTTATAAATCTAGATAAAATGTAAAGTCATACTGTTTCTTCAAAGAGGTCTTTCTTGATTCAAATCACCTTTAGTTTAGAGGCCTAATGTTAGTTCTTTGCATTTCTTCTTCCTAATGCTGGTCATATTTGCAAGCCAGCCTTATCATATTTGCAATATTTCTGTTTCATGAGAGATTGCAAACTCAGTGGGGGATGGAAACTGCCTGGGTTGTTGTCTATTGTGACTCAGCACCTTCCTCTATGAATTGCTCAATACATATTCGATGGGTAAATGAAAAATGTTTCTATCATTCTCTCACAGTAGAATACACTGAGGAAATAAAATCATTGTTGCTTCTAAAAGTTAGTTAACCTTGTGTCATCCATTATATATGAACTCTTCACTGTAATTTAGATTTGTGAAAGCTGGAAGTAGAGTCCTGAGAATCTTTTTATAATATTCTAGATAAGTCTATATAATATTATAACTTAACCAGTAATATCTACCATTTATTAAATGCTTGCTATGTTAAATGCTTTATATAAATTATTGTTATATTAAAAATCTCTCTTAATCTACAAAATAATCTTGTGAGTAAATAGTGAATTACACAGAAATGATTTTAGGCCATTTATATACAAATACAGATTAAGACTGTCAAAATAGCTAACATCTATTATAATCATGAATAAACCTGGGCATTAAAAAATGTGGATTCTGATACCTGAGTAGTATTTTAACTTCCTGCAGTGTACTCTGCATATAACTTCTGAAATACATAAATTGTGAAAACATAGTATGGTAAAAGGACTTCAGAAAATAAATTTTGCCCATGGAAGCCTCTCCTAAATTTATTAGCATAACAGTTTATAATGGTTTCTGCTCTGGTTATTAGTTTGGATATTTTTGTTTATAAAGGATATAAAAAAGATGGGGCCAGCAGACAACATGGAGGTTAACGTGGCTGGATCCTACATAGACACCTGTGTGATTTACATCCTAAACCCAGTAGCTTGAAAAACAGGCCAGGTGTGTGTGTGTGTGTGTGTGTGTGTGTGTGTGTGTGTTGTGGGGACCAAAATCCCAAAAGCAGACTAGAAGAGATTGCAGTATGGCCATCCCCCCTGGAGTGTGCCTTCTCACTTTATCTCTCTTTGTCTCTGGCAAGCACACATGTCCTATAACAACTCCTCCCCCCCCAAAATATATATACATGTGCACAAACTCACTCATGAGCACACACACACACACACACACACACGTATGGGTGCCAGCCCATTGGTGTGGTGGTTAAGGCAGCTGGATTCCACATGGTCAACTAAGAGGTTGGTGTCCTGGACTCAATGGTTTGGAAAAATGCTGGGTGCATGTGTTTCAAAATCCTGAAAGAGGGGAGAAAAAGGGGAGAAGGGATTGTGGCATTACTATGCCCCACCGGGGGTGCTTTCTCACTTTCTCTCTCTGTCTCCTTCTTCCCCTGGTGTGTGCACATATGCTCTGGTAAATCAAAATAAATAAATAAATAAATAAATAAATCTACTTACATTAGGTAGAGTTTATATAACATCAACTCATCCCTGTAAATTACAGAATATGTGACTGAGAATGATGAAAGCTAAAAAATATTAAATATAAATTAGGGACTAATAACATAATTCTGAGGAAGATCTGTGTGTCTGAGCAGGATAGCCAAGAGTACAGAAAAGATGGATAGAGAAGTCATGAACTGAGGATCGTAATACTGGGTCCTTTGGCTGTGCCTAATAATCTAAGCTTTTGGTCATCACCTAATTCCTCACAATATAGCCAGTTGAGTGAAAAAAGAAACTGAACAAGCAAAGATGGCACAGCTTCTCAGACCTCATCTACCTCCAGAATCCTTGGACTATGAAATCTACATGGAGCTGTTCAGTTTTGATGGTTGAGTGGTTGAGACGGGACTAGGGGAATGTAGCACCTTTATTTCAGGGAAGTTTGGCACTCACCTTCCTCTTTCTTTCCTCCTTAATGCCTTCTTGTATTTAATAAATGTGGGGGTTTGAGGAAGGATGAAGAAATAATTAAGAAGTAAAGAGCCTTTCTTGTCCTTTGTTCTTGGCCCTCTATTGCTTGGAGGCAGAAGCTTAATTATAGCTTTGAAATAAAAAATTAGCCCATTTAGATCAATAGAAAAAGATCTACCATTTCAAAATAGGCAAAGTTGTGATTACTCTTGAATTAGTTCCAGAATCCAGTCTGTTCTGCCTCCTCTTTTTCAATATTTGTTTGATTAGGATAATAACAGCTAATAGAATTAACTCAGGTATTTAAGTTTTCATTTCCAGCTAATTCTATATGCCAACCACTGTTCTCAACACTAGAGATACATAGGTAAACAAAACAAAGTTCTTGTCTCCCTGGAGCTTAATACTAAAGATAATAATGAATAAAAATCAAATGTGATTTCAAATAGCATTAAGCATTCTGAAAAGAAACAATAGAAGGTAAGGAATAAGAAGTTTGTATGTGCCCTTTCTGACGAGGTGATGCTGCTGGAGAATGGAGGAGAGATTTCCGTGAAATAAGAGAGTCCGGCAAGCAATAATTTGTGGAAAGAGCTGTTCACGTAAAGGATAGAGCAGTGCCAAAGCTTTGAGGACAACATGTGTTTGACAGGAGAACACTGTTGGAGAAAATTTAGGATATGAGTAAAGAGAAAATCAGAAAGATATCCTGGCATAAGATCATATAGAATCTATTGCTATGGGTTAGGATTTAGTATTTTGTATTAAGCATGATAGGAATCCATTAGAGAATTCTAGTGGAAGAATAACATTATCAGATGTATATTTGCAAAGGAAGTTCTCTGGCAGAAGAAAAAATTTATAGAAATGTGAATCTACACAAAATGATGATGAACATTGAAAATGGTAACTCTGTGGTAACTACATATGAAATATTTTATTTTCTTTGTATTTAAAAAGCAGAAATAACAATATATTGTGGTGTTTTGTAACATTATATAGAAGTAAGTTGTATGTCAAAAATCGCACAAGACAGGGAGAGGGAAAATCGAGTATACTGTTATAATGTCATTATACAAAATGTTAAATAGTAAAATATTTTCTAAATATGAACTGTGATAGTTTGAAGATGCGTACTATAAGCCATACATAGCCACTAAAATAACAGGACAGAAAGTTACAGCTAATAAGTCAAGAAAGGAGAGAATGTGGAACCGTAAAAATACCTCAGTCAATTGAAAAGAAGATGGAGAAAGAGGAAAAAGTGAATGAATAACAGGTAAAACAAATACCTCATTAGAGGTAGATTTAATCTCAACCACATCAATAACCAATAAATATAACTTGTCTAAATACTCCAATTTAAAGTTAGAGAGTAACAGAGTAGATGAAAAAAACAAAGCCCAAATATATGTATCTTACAAAAGACCCACTTTAAATATAAAGACACAAAAGGTTGACAGGGAAAGGATAAATCATAGACATCTTGATTTGTTAAATTATCTCAGATAAAGTAGATTTGAGAGAAAGGAATATTATCAAGGATAAAAAAAGATTATTTCGAAATGATAGGGCATCAGTTCAAGAGGCCATAACAATCTAAATGTTTGTATATCTGATTAAGAATTTCAAGAAATACATAAATACAAACTAATAGCACTGTAAAGCAAAATAGACAAATTAACAATTACAGTAAAGTTAGAGCTATTTTCTCTCACCATTCAATAACTGATGGAAAAAAAATTAGAAAAGTAGAAGAAACATAGAAGGCCAAAACAACATTCTCAACATACCTGTTAACCAACATTTATAGAACTTTCCAACCAACAACCGAGCACACACATCCTTTGAAAATTTACACATAATATTTACTACAGTTGACCATATTCTGAGTCATAAAATAGCTCTCAATAAATGTAAGGAAATTCAGTTCACATGAAGTATGTTTCATGGCCAAAATAGAATTAGATTACAAATAAATAACAAATCTGGGAAATCTCTAACTATATGGAAAATAAATAACACCTTTCTAAACAATCTATGGGTCAAGTAAGAAATTTAATAAAACATTTTGAATGGAATAAAAATTACATGTGCTTCCTCCCCCCAAAACTGTAAGATGCAGCTAATGTAGTAATTCAAGGAAAATTTCTGGCCCAACATATTTGTAGTAGATAAGAAAAAGGTATCAAATCAATGACTTTATATAAGAGGAACTAAACCATAAAGTAAGCAGAAGAAAGAAAATAAAGATTAGAAAACAAAAAAATCAATGGTGAAAATCAGTAGAATCACAAGCTGGTATGTGAAGTCAATAAAATTGATAAAAACTAGCTAGACTGATCGATCTAAGAAGGAGAAGACATAAACAATCAGGAATATCAATTAAAATCACTACAGATTTGACAAATAAAACTTTATGTCAATATAATTGACCACTTAGATGAAATTTTCAAATTCTTGAAAGATATAAACTGCCAAAGTTCTCTGAAGAGAAATAGATAAACTTTTAAGCTTATTTTTAAATGAATTTGTAAATTAGAACTCTATACCTGAAAAATTCTGGGCTAAGATATCTTCACTGATGAATTATACTATACTTCAAGGAAGATATAACATAAATTTTATATAAAGTACTACAGAAAATTGGAGTGTAAAGAAGAGTTCCTGAGAGTTCCTAATTTATTCAATGGTGATGGTATTATTCTGATGCCAAAATAACACAAGGATATATAAGAGAAGAAAACTAGAGATCTCATGAACATAGATGAAAATATTCTGAGCAAAATGTTGCCAGTTGAATTAAAGTATGTGTAGGAATGATAATACATCGTGGCCAAGTAGTGTTCAGTCTATGAATGTCAGGTTTAATCTAACCATAATAGCTAAAAATACATGAAAAGTTGGCCCTATAGTCCAGTGGTTAAGGGTGCTGGGTCCCACATGATTGACTATGGTTTGAATTCTGACCCCAGCAGTTTGAAAAACACACTGGATGCTTGTGTATGTGCCCCGTATCCTGACAGGATAGAGAAATGGAGAAGATATGCTGATGTAACCAAACCCCATTGGGCAATGCTTTCTCTCTGACAAGTGCTTCCATCTTTGGGAATAAAAAGAAAAGGAATAAACACAATTCAGTGTATTAGTAGATTGTGTTAGTGAACTCTGGCTGCCATAACAAAATATCATAGACTGGGTGCCTGAAACAAGAAAAATTTATTTCTCACAGTTCTGAATGCCGGGAAGTCTGAGATCAGGATTCTGGCAAAGTTTGGTTTGTAGTGAGAACTCTCTTCCTGGTTTGCAGAAGGCTGCCTTCTTGCTATGGCCTAACACGAAGAAAGAGTAAGCTATGATGTCTACTCTTTTCCTTAGAAAGAGTTGGAAAGGAAGGAAAATAGCTATCTTTATTCATAGATAATTTGATTATCTTACAGAAATCCTATGAAATCTGTAAAAAAGGTATTAGAACTAAGTGAGTTTAGCAAGATTGCAGACTACAAGCTTGATAAAAAAAACAACTGTATTTCTATATATCTGAGTGAAGAATCAGAAACTGCTATTAAGCAATTTCATTTATAATAGCATTAAAAAATTAAATACGTAGGGATAAATTTTGCAAGAGGAAGGGATTACAAAAGGGCATAAAGAAACGTTTAGGAGTGATAATTATGTTTGTTATCTTTACTGTGATGATGTTTTGAGTTTATCCATATGCTAAAATTGTTATTTAAATTGTTATTCGTGTATCAAAATTGTCACAACTGTTAGCTAGTTTTTTTAACCTACATGTGAAACAGTAGAGTTACAATTCAGAAATTTTACACTGACACGTAAAATATGCTCTATTGTTCATATTCCATCTATCTGTTGACCCTTTTCATTGTATGTCATTCTTCTATTTTAAAAAATAACTTTGCTTTCCAATTTTGGTTAGAAACAATGCAACAGATCAGTTCAATAAATTATAATGTACACACTTCATATAATAGAACACCGCTCTTTGAAAGACTTTGTTAGGTCTATGTTTTTATACCTAGAGGGCTGCCTATACTAAAGAAAATCAAACTTGCAGAGTAGTATAATAGGAAGAGGCCCTTTGTAAATGATAAATCATGTATATTTTTGTGTGATCATGGAGAAGGGTGTGAAAGGGTGCCAGATTGTCAGCAAGGTTTATTGCAGCTTTGATTTTAAAAACACAGAAACGACTAGAAAAAATTATGCTCAGATATTAACAGTTTTATTTGGAGGGTAACTCTCAGTCCAGTTTCTGGTCTGTGGATTTGAAAAGAAGAAAAGTTTGCAAAAGAAGAATCAGCCAGTTTGCTTTTTGCCTTGATCAACATGATTTTGATCCCTGTCTACCAAATAATTTATATTTATATAAATAACTTAATGTTTATACCATGAGCTCAAGAATACTGGGATGAAGAAAGGGCTAGGGTCACAATGGAACATCTATCACCCTTTTGTGGCATTGTAGCTTGGGTATTGTAAACTAAAACATGCCTTTTTGAGCAAAAACCCTGTGGGGCATAACTAGTCTCAGCTTTATGCTTTACTGAAGTCTTTAAGATTTAAATGGACCTGGGACCAGTAGTTAGCATAATGGCTATGTCGCTGGACTCCCATGTAGTTGACCCTGGTTTGAGTCCCGGACTCGGCGGCTTAAATTCACGTTGGGCGCGTGTGCATGTGTGCCCAAGATCTGGAGAGGAGAATGGAGGAGAAGGGATTGTGGTGAGGCCATCCTCTCTCGGGGGTGATTTCTCGCTTTCTGTCTGTCTCTCTTTGTCTTTCTGGGCGAGCACATGCGCCCTATAGTGAAAAACTCTCCAAATAAATAAATAAATAAATAAGATTAAAATGGACCTTGTATCCCACAGACTGCCGCAAACGGCTTTTCTTTCTCATCAAAAACCTTTCCTCTCGTGTTATACTTTCTGTAAACAATGTCGATAATTTTTTTCCTGCCTTTTCTGGCATATAGTATGACTTACATTGTGTTTATGGTGTTATGTTTATAATGATAAAGTAAACTTTAAAAATAAACTATACTCTCCCCCCCCTTCTGATAAAGGTAAATTATCTCTTGAAAAGGCTTTCAGGATGTCTTGAAATGTTGTAAGCAGAAAAGAACCCTCTCTTTTACAAACACAGCAGCAATACCATGCTTCAAATCCCACAGCAGACCAGGCGGATCTGATGGGAGTGTAACAGGGTCAGGGGCCAGCGCTGGAGTTAGGGCTCAGCAGTCTTGCACTTGAACAGCTGCAGGCACCTGGTCTGGGAAAGCCTTGGCTTGACTTTGACTGTGATTCCAAACTCTCACACTGTTGCGATTCTCTAAAAAAAACTCTCTTCTGTCAGAAGCTCCTATGACAGAGGGAGACCGTCAGGAGTCCAGGAAGCCTGGAAAGACTGTTTTCTCCTCAGTGTTCAGAAATATTAACGAAGACGCAATAAGGAGAACGACTTAGTGCCCGCATTCCGTATCATGGGAATCTGCAGATATTCTCTTTCCAGAAACAAAACATAATGTGAAGAACTGGAAGAAGACAGAGCCCTACACATGTGCCACTAAAAAACTACTTCTTAATACTGTCTAAAGAGAAAAGTGGATGTGGGAGGCTGTGTAGATTTATTTATATTATACCTTGATATCTTAATTTAGTTGACATTCTTCTTTTATAATAACAAATGTGTTTCTCATCAATAGTAAACTTGGTCCATACGATACAGGAATAATTAGGGAATTTCCTTTTTTCACAGGAATGAAAAATGCAGAACTTCATTTCTGAAAATGGTTGTTTCAGTGAATTTAACTTTAAATGAATAAGTTTTAAACATAGATTAATTTTTTTAAATGAATAAAGTAACATGAAGAGGCCAGACAGAGGCACAACAGACAAACACGATACTCTGAGAGGCTGACTGACACCACATGGGAAAGGTCTGTGTTTGCATCTGGAATCCTTCTTAGATATGCAGGCATGTGCTTGCTCACTATCTAGGGTTGACTGAAGCTGGGGGTAGATTACAATGTCAAGGACTCTCTTGGAAGTGTTATCACACATACACATACATTCTTTTTGTCTCTCTCACTCATGAAAGAAATAAGCTTAAAAAAAAAAAAAGTAACATGGAACCAACCAATGGCATGGTGGTTAAGGTGCTAGACTCTGACATGGCCAACCAAGGTTCACCCTGGAAGCTTGAAAACGATAGCAGGTGCATGTACATCCATACCCAAAATCCCAGGAAGAGAAGATGAAGAGATTGCAGTGCGGCCATTCCCTCAGGGGCTGATTTCTTACTTTCTCTTCTCTCTGTCTCTCTTGCAAGGGTATGTGCCCTATAATAAAAACCTAAACAAACAAACAAACAAAAAAACCAACATGAAAACATAAAATACTTTCATGATCATTGGTGAGAATGTAGTACACCTAGCTGCTTGCTTTGCCTAGTTTTTCTTTCTTGGAAATTGTGTAAAAATTTCGGTTGAGCCAGCTGGTAAGCTTGCTAAAGAGTTGGTAATTTATGCTTTTCTGATTTATTTTTATTTGTTCTTATATAAGATATCAGAGAGACAAGGCCTCCTACTTTTCCCTTTAGAAAAGACAAATGTACCAGGCAGAAGATGGTTTCTCAGATAAACTACTTGTACAATAAGCTTTCTTAAGCACGTAAACAAAACACAAAGCCTGATTCATAATTTTTCTTGGGGTGACACATGTGAATCTCAGCAATACAAAATCTAAAGTTGTACAGTCATAGATTAAAAATTAAAAAAAATATATATGTGTGTGTGTTTATATATGTATACACACACACACACACACATATAGGTTTGTCAGAGAAGTCATGACTCATTCTTACATAGAAAAAATACACCATGAATTTTCTGACAACTCAATATATTGGCCAGCTGTGGTAACACAATGCTCTGTGATCCAGGGGACATATGGGAAGGTCCCAAGCTTCCAACACAGGGTCTGGAGGAGGACTGTGGAATGAACCTGTTGTTGGGGGTGCCTACCTCTCTTAATCTTTCTCCTTGTCTCCCTTGCTTATGAAAAAATAAATAAACATTTTTTAAAAAATGAAAAGATGATAAAAATAATTAATGTATGGGTATATTCCAATTTTCCTCCTTCTCCAGCTTTGACATGACCTTTACTACATTACCCTGGGTGTCTGTGCAGAATTGCAGAAGCAGATAAAGGAAAGGAGTGAATTTCATGGACTTGCTTGATTTAAGTTGGGTAGATCAAAGTATTTCTTTAGCCTGATCTGTCTTTAGATTTGGGAAAAAAGGAAGAAGAGAAAGAAGAGATTCAATAAGGGCTGATTTTGGGGGTGGGGATATTTTAGGGATTTTTGAAGTAAAGGTGATGAGGAGAGCTCTTCATGCAATGTGAATTATTGAGAGAAGATGTGATAAAAGATCATTTAAAGTTTGGCTGCACATTGTAAATGTAATTCTTATGCACTTTTGAGAGACTATAGTAAAGATTTTAATTACTTTTCATTTATTTTTGGAGCTTGGATGGGTGAATCTTTTGAATAAATTTTGTGTAAAAACTATCCTTAAAGGAGATGGGGTGACAAATGCCCCAGTTTTATTGCAGTTAGAATACCGTTACTACTCTGTTGTATTGATTTCCACCTTCAAGGGAATTGATAAATGCAGCTGTTTACTCCAATAATCTCTAAATATAAGGAAGTGAAGATAGGCGTATAGGGGCAAGCAGGAAGAAAGCAAGAAGAGTGAGGAAGCGTTTGTGTACTGCCTTCCTCCGCACCAGAAGTTATGTCTTTATCACGTCATTGATTCCTGAATACAGCAAAGAGGCAAGAGGCTATTATGTTTTGCCCTAATTAGGACAGGACGGATGAAATGTTTCTACTGCCAGAGAAATAAGTTTAGCTGAGAAGAGCAGTAGTAATTTAAGGAGAAGAAACTGAGAAGTGCTGGGAATGAGAAGCCTGCTCAGTCTCTTGCCGTTACCCCCATTTGACTCTGAGGTTGATTAGGAATAAAGTGGAAAATAGGAAGATCATGGTGTCTCAGAGGCTGGCCCTGTGCAGTGAGTTCTTCTTCTGTGACAAATGTCAAGGATTATTTCTCACTCCTTTCTCACTCTTCTCCCTAAGATATTCTTCCCTTCTCCACCTTTGCCTGAGTTCGTCTTTCACATTTTCTGCCATTTGACCTTATTGATTGCCTTCTCTTATCTCTGCAAATATACCATTTTCCCCCTCTTTCTTCATTCCTATATTTAAAAAAAAATTCCCTTGTCCTCTAAAGCTCCAACTATACCATTTTCTCCAGTTGTCTCGTGATATTTATCGAGATTGATATTTATCAGCTACCTCTGTAGTGCACAGGTTAAACTCTGTGCATCGGTAGCTGGATTTCACATCCCCAGCCGCTGTTCGCAGCCTGACCTCTGCGTGTCTTGAAAACATCCTGAATGCACATGGGTGTGTCTCAAATCCTGATAGAATAAAGAAATGGCGGAACAAGGATTGTGGGGTGTCGATACCTCATCAGGAGGTGTTCTCTCTCTCTCTCTGGGAAATGCACATTCCCAGTGGCAACGAGAAAATTGATATTTATAAAACGTGAACCTTAAGATTTGTTATGTACCATTTGAAAATGGAAAGAACACAGGGTGGCAGGTGACGTGGTGGTTGAGGTGCTGGCCTCTCACATGGCTGATTGTGGTTTGATTCTTGGACCTAGTGGTTTGTGTCCTCACTTTCCTTCTCCCTCTCTGTCTCTAGTCAAATTTATAATATATATATACATATACATATATATAATATATATACACATATATAGTTATAATCATAAATAAAATCAAATAAAATCAAATACTTCTTTAAGAAGAGAAAATTGAAAGAACAGAGTGGCGGGGGCTAAGTACTGCTTTATACTTTCAGCACAGCTAAGGAGTCACAATAGTTGTTTCTTACTGAGCTAAAAACTTACTCATTAAGAAACAAAACTAAAACTTGTTCTAGAACACAGGACATGGTGTTCTCTGTGGCTGCTCAATCATTGTCTTTTCTGGGAATATTATTGCAGGCAATTCCTCCCAATTTGTCCAATAGCAGATTGAACAAAGGATTAGTTTATAGCTACCATCCATTGTCACATCAGTGACCTTGAACTGGTCTAGCGAGAGCACTTCGTCCAACAGAATTTTTTTTTTTTTTTCTGAATAGTGTCTAACCCAAGCATTGTCTCTCTTGAGAATTTGCATGCAGGTCACTAGGGTAGACAGAATTAGTCTGGAACATATGTGTACCCTAAAAAGAGGAAGCAGAAGCCAGGAGTCAGCAGAGGTTGATAGGTATAGAGAAAGAAAATAGAGGCTCAGAGGGGCAAAAACTGTTAAGGCAGAGACAGACAAGGAAGCTGACAGGATCGCTAGGGTTGTTAGAGCAAGGAGCAGGGGTGCTCACTTTTGAGGGTTCAGCTGCTTTTCCATCCAGGAGGCCTGTCACTGTAGTTATTTAGACTGAAGTAACCCAAATATGCCTTACTTTCCCTCACAGACTGAAAGACACTAACATATATTAATCAGTGTAGTCTTAATAGATCTAAAAGATTATTCCCATTTTGATGAGGAGATAAAAGCTCAGAGAAATTACATGATGACCATAGTCAATACTTGCTTCTCATGACTAATATTAAGGTAGAATTTTTGAAGCCTTATAATTGAAGCAGAATAATGCAGTATTGTTTTCTACTGTAATTCCCTTTTTGTCCACATTCTGATATAATGCTCATGCTTTATTCTTTCCTTCTTTCTATCAGACACTCACTATCTTTTTGTCTCATTAGTTGGTATTGCATCCAAATTATTTTCATCATGTACTCTTTGATGCTAATATTTTAAAGATTTAATAATCCAAAAATTAGGATGTTCTATTTTTTTTGAGAGGTTTTTTTTTTTTTTCTTTTTGCTATAGGGCGTGTGCACTCGCCAGACAGACAGAGAGAGTCAGAGAGACAGAAAGCGAGAAATCACCCCCCAGGGGGGATGGCCACGCCACAATCCCTTCTCCTCCGTTCTCCTCTCGGGATCTTGGGCACGCACGCACTCACACGCCCCTGGCATGAGTTTTAAGCCACCGGGTCCAGGACGTGAACAGTGGTCGACTATGTGGGAATCCAGCGACATAGCCATTACGCTAACTGCTGGTCCCAGGATGTTCTATTTTGACATAATTTATAGAATAAAATAATCTGAAAATATGCAAACAGGATTACTCATTTGAGTTAACTGTGTATAGGGATATATGTATAACTTGTGACCTGGAAAACTTAATTCTCCAGCCAGAAAACAAAGTCTATAGGTCTATTTCAGTTTAAATTTTAGATTAATGTGTTCATGAATAATTCTTGAGTTTTTTTTTTTTATTTTTACCTTTTACACTCATTGAGAAATAATTGTAATATGTATACCAATGCTATTTCCTCATGATAATGTGTATTTTCTCTATCATCATCTCTCTTTCATCTATCTATCCACCTATCATCTATCTATATCATCTATCTATCTATCTATTAATCATCTATTATCATCTATCAGCTATCTATCTATTATTATTATCTATCACTTATCTATCTATATCTATCACTTATCTATCTATCTAGCTAGCTAGCTATATCTATCTATCAACTATTATCTATCATCTATCTATTATCTATTTTCCTCATCTGAGAACTAAAAACCAATTCTGTGTCTTGGCCAGGCCCTCTTTGTTTTCCTCTGATCCTCACTCAGTCCTTACCTTTGACATAGAATTTTAGTTTTCTTAAGTTTAGTCCCATGACTTCCAAACTTGTCTCAAACAAGTTTTGACTTTCTACAGAGCTGCTTGTTCTGTGCTGAGCTTTATCTCCCTCATACTTGTCCTGTGTTGAGTTATATAATATAAGTGTGTATATTTTCGAACATATCTGAGTCCTCCGGGTCCAAATGACATTTAAGCATTGCTAACTTCCCTGGTCACAGAACTTTCTTTCTTTCTTTCTTTCTTTCTTTCTTTCTTTCTTTTTTTTTTTTTTAATATTACTACAGCCATTTCTGTTACTAGGCTAGACTGCCATCTCAGCTCGGCTCTTCCAAATTTGTCTCACTGTGGCCTTTGGATGCCACTGGATGGTCAGTCCTTTAGGACATTTCACATTCTAGTCCATAGTCCATACCTGTTTTTTTCCCCTTTCCACATGTGGCTGAGAGAATTTAAGCCTTGGTGGAATTGCCTGCCAGATTTTATGTGTGTGTAGCTGGAGAAAAACCTCACACCATGTTCTCTAAACCCTTTGTCTCTTCTTTACATTTCAGAATGATCTCACTGATGAGACAGAAATATAGTAAGTCTATCAAATAAAAAAAGTAAAAATAAGCAGATCCAGCCCCAAACATGGCTAGTAACATTTCACTCTTTCTTGACTTTTTCCAAGAATTGGATTTTAAAAGGTGTCTTTCTAATCTTATCTAGAAGAAGATCCTAAGATACTATTCCCTAATGATTCCTCAGAAAGAAAAGCCATTCTGAGTGGTTCCTTCTGAACTAGTCTTTGGAACAATGGATATAAGTTTTATTTCAGTCTCTAAGGGTTCTGGACATATCTAGGGTTGTCTGACTTAAATCTTATTGGAGCAGTGTTTCTAAACTCCTCCACAGAGTCAGTTTCATGAGTTTGTAGACTATGTAGTCATACAGTTCCCCACATTTGGAAGAGCCTTGCTCTTGGTTAGTGCTTTCTGTCACCCTCTTAAAATTTATGACTATATTTTTAACACAGGGTCTGTGTTACATACCCAGTCTTCTTCCTCAGATCATTTACCTCAGAATCACCTGGTTATGTATATAAACCAGATTTCTACTCTATTAGCTCCTCTAGGCTTAAGACTCTTGAATCAGCATTTAATACACATTAGGCTAATTATTTCCCGAAGTCTGCAAAACTTGTAACCACTGGGATAGAGAGTTAAGATGTGGGGGTCCTTGAGCAGCTTTGCTTGTTGAAAGATTTAAAACAAAATTCCTGGCTTTTATTTCAAGTAGGGGAAAAAGAAGCATCCGTAATGAAACATTCTTATGTGAAATATATTAAGTGGCTTCATCTTATTGCCAAGATAAATATCTAGAGAGATGCTTAAATTGCTAATTTGAGAATTCTCACATTTTTTGCTAATTTATTCTAGTATTATTTGCTTATTTGTGTATATTTTTATTCAACTCCCACTAAGTCAGGGAAATGCTTCCTTTATTTGTTAACTAATTAGACCTACTAAAAGGGAGTGATATTGCCTTGAAACATGTTTCAAATTTCCTCCAACTCTCTCAATACCTTGACAAATCAGAAAAGATGGAAACCTCAAATATTACTCAGAGATTTTTGAGATGTGATAGTAGACAGTCCTGTGGGGAGGTGCGTGTGTGTGCGCATGCATGCGCATTTAGTTTTTGTTCCGAACCAGTGCCAAGGTAGAAAATAGCTTCAGCCTCCTAGACTACTTCAGCAACAGATGTTAACCTGGCTCTGAAAGGCAAGGCCTAGGACTAAGGGCAACTAGGGATCTTTATGGGGACTGCGAACATGAAGATAATTAGTATTGGTTGCTCTGAGATGGTAGCATTAAATATTTAATCTAGCCTGAATCACCATTGAGCTGTTAGAAGGGCTCGGCTTTTCCTTGTAGTGTATGTAACAAAATTTTTGCCAGCCTTCTAGAGAGGAAAAAATACCCTAAGTACCAGAGAGCTTTTGCACATCTGATGGCAACACTTTGTTGTTGAAATGCCAGAAATTTCATTCTTCCTGATCATATCAAGCTCACTCTGAATATTTAAGTACGTTTTTAACCTAAGTATTCTCAGATCTTTGCTGGTCAATAGCTTTGACTTATTTTTTGTGTACTCAAAAAAAAAATAATACTTATTATGTTTTTGTTTGTCTACATAAAAAATACTTTTATGGCATAAAATTCAGGAAAAATCTATGTACTGTCAAGAAAACATATTTAAAAATTAAAAAAAATTTTTTTTCAGTACACAGCAATGTTTTTAATAGAAAGTCCAGCTGTCTACAACTTTTCCATGTACATCTCAGATGTGAAATAGAGGAAGCAGGACATGACATTTCTGTTTGCATATTTTTTCAAAAATACTTTTTAAATCTAGGTTTTTCATATTTAAGAAAAAATGAGTTTAATGCTTTCCTCTGTGAGAAAAAGAGAGACAGAGAGACAGCCGCCTCCGACAGGGATTTCAGTTCATACGCATCATTAGCCTCAGTCTGTCAGGACCACAGGCGTGGGTGTACACATGCCTGGGTGTGCAGGGAGACTTCAGGACCTTTCTATGTGGTATCAGCATTGTGAAGCGTATATCACTGTTGAGCCACCACAGTTGGCAATGTCAGACTAATGCTGTAAGACCTTTTGAAATTTAATTATACTTAATCCATTTTACTTAATACCTAGAATTGTTAATATACATACATTCATATACATAATACACTTATGACACAAACATAGGACATACATAACTTTTAGAAGTTAATTAGCAATGTCATGATTTCGACATTTTACCATTATAGATCTTTCTCTCATTGTATGGGTTTAGATTTAAAATTAAAATCTTTTGGAGTTGACTTCATTTGTAATAAAAATAAACTCCTTTTATCCTGAATTTTCAACTGTCTTTTGATAAGTGTATTTTTAGAGAGGGAGAAGAAAACATAAGTGCATAAGTCAGACCCAAAAGAGAAACTGTATAAATAATTTCCTGAGAGCCTCTTCTCATCTTTCTGTTTCCTTTCTGACTTCTTCGCCTTCAAGCTTGAAGAGGGTGGTGGTGGTGGTCAGCCTCTCAGTTCTGCTGCAAATAATTAACCTACAACTTGAGCTTCTTGTGAACCTCTCCCAGAATGGCATTCAAGCATCTGTTCTGCCTGGGTATAGTAAACTGAACTGTGTTTAATCCCCTCGATTGCTAAAATAAATCAAACAACTAGGCAAGGAGCTTGTAAGACCCAAACAAACAAAACCTCACAAATATCTGAGATTACCTTTTTGTTCGTTTTTAAGACCACTGTCTGATTAAGCAGTTAAAATTATTTGTGTATGTAATTATCCCTAATTTTGTTTGAACATTTTTGTTATAAAAGATATATCTTATTAAAGAGTTAAAAGCCATGTTCTCTAGAAACAGGTTTTATGTAGGTTGTAATTATTTGGTAAAAATAAGAAAAAGTAAACACGAGCAGGATCTTGAAGGGATATTTGCATACCCATGTTCATTGCAGTATTATTCAGAATAGCCAAGAGGTAGAAGTAACCTAAATATTCATTGATGGATAAATAGATAAAGAGAATGTGATATACTGTAGTTCTCCCTTATCCAGGCTTTCACTTTTCATGATTTTAGTTACTCACAGTCAGCTATGCTCTAAAAATCTTACCTTGAAAATTCCAAAAATAAACAAGCCTTCACTAGTTTGTATGGGCACCCCCCTGAAATTCATGTGTTGAGATTTGGTAAGCCATTTTAAAGGTTTTGAGAAGGCGAAGACTTAATATGATTGCGGTGTTGGAAGGTAGGGTAATTGGGAGGTGATGGAGATTCCTATCATCAGGGTGGAGCTCTGTAATTGACTCCTGGTGGGTTAATAAGGAGAGGGCAGGAGGGACACATGGACATGGACACACACTCAGCTCCTGCTGTCTTGTCATGTGATGCTCTGAGTTCCCTTGAATCCACAGAGTCCTTACCAACAAGGTTTTCACCAGATACAGCCCATTTACCTTGGACCTTCAAAATCATGAACTCAATAGAGAGATTTTTATATAAGGCACTGCACTCTCCAGAGGGACAGAAAGGGAGAAATCACACCCTACCTCCTAGCTGATGGATGTGCTGCAATCCTTTCTCCTCCATTCTCCTCTTGGGATCTTGGGCACCCACACAAATGTGCCAAGCATGAATTTTAAGTCATTTGGTCTGGGACTTGAACTGCGGTGGGCTGCATGCGAGTCCAGTGATATAACGATTATGCCATCCACTGGTCCCACCATGAACAAAATAAATCTCTATCCTTTCTTTAAAAAAAAAGTTTGTTTCTTTTTTTCATGAGGAAGAAAGACAGAGGAGATAGGACTCCCAACAGGGTACTACTACCATAATCTATTCCCAACTTCTAGCCCTAGGTCATGAGCAAAAACAGGTGTGTTTAGGGAGGTTTCTGGATGTAAATCTGGAGCCTTTCCCTGTGGGTCAGCCTCACAGAGTGTACTGTTTCCACTAGGTAACTGTGTGGCACCAAATCTCTACTCTTAATAAATTACCTGGACTCATATTTTTATTATTAGCAACAGAGAATAGGGAAGAGCAAAGTTTTATTTTTAAATTTCATACAATTCTGAGTAGCATGCTGAAATCTCATGCTGCCCTGCCTTATCTTGCTCAGGCTGTGAATTGTCCATTAGTCCCGCAATATCTATGCTGTAAAAGTTACCTCCTATTAGTCACTTACTAGTCATCTAGATTACTACGTTGACTGTTGCAGTATTGCAATGCTGTGTTCAAATAACTCTTATTTTTCTTAAGAATGGCCCTGAAATGCAAGAGTAGTGATAGTGTTATAATTGTTCTACTTTATTAGTTATAGTTGTTAATTTCTTACTGGGCCTAATTTATAAATTGAACTTTGTCAAGGGTATGCATGTATAGGAAAAAGAGCAGTGTACATAGGGTTTGGTACTCTGTGTGGTTTCAAATATCTACTGGGGATCCTGGAGCATAACCCTTTACAGATAAGAAGGTATACATACAATGGAATATAATTCAGCTTAAAAAGAAATGGGGTTCTATTTGTGGCTTGGTGGTTGGGGGAACAGGCTCTCACATGGCCTAACATGGTTCATGTCTCCGTCAGTGGTTTGATAAACATTCCAGATGAGTGTAGGTGCATGCTTAAAATCCCAACAGGATAGAGAAAAGAAGAGAAGGAATTGCTGCATGACTGCCTCATGGGAGAATGTTTTCTCTCTCTTCCTCTCTTCTTGCCTCTTTGTCTCTCTCTGGTGAGTTATCATACCCTCTGGCAAAATAAAAATTAAGAAAATTAAGTTCCATCACATGCTGCAACATAGATAAATTTTAGGAACATGGTGGTGAGACATGAAATTTACAAAAAGGCCAATACTACATGTTTCACATTATACAAGATATCTAAAGTAGCAGAACTCATAGAAATAGAAAGTAAAATGGTGGTCTCCAGGAACTGAAGAAAGTGGGAAATTAGGGAGTTGTTCAATAGGTATTGAACTTTAGTGTTAAAAGATGGAAAATTTCTAGATATTTTTTGCACAATCAATGTGACTAAACACTGTTGAACTGTACACTTACAATGGCTATGATAAATTTTACATTAAATTTTTTATCACAAGAAAACAACAGCAAAAAAACAAACAAACTAACAAAACTGTATGATAGCTGATTAACTCAATTATCAGAGCAGCCAATAAAGTTTAGCCCTAACCTTAATTTTAATCTAAGATTTTATGTTGTCTTTATTTGAGTAATTTGGCACTCTCTCGGTTGTAGTATGTTCTGATGTCTCATTGGTTGGGCAGCTATTTTCTGAATACTTGCCTAGTGTTTCATGGCATTGCTACTGCACTGAAAGTTCAAATGACATGCCTTTACAATAGCTTTATAAACATGAAAGATAACACCTTTTCTAGATGAGTATTCTATTACTATTAGTATTATATAACATTCCAAAAGTACAACTTTTTAATCTTAAATTAAAGGTCGAGGGGTTGGCCCTTTACTGCAGTGAGTTAAACCCCACACGTTAGGAAGTGGATTTGGCATGGCCAGCTGTGGTTTGGATCCCAGCCTTGGCAGTGTGAAGAACACATGGGGCATATGTACGTGTATGCCCAAATTCTGATGGCTTGGAGGAATGGAGAAAAATTAATTACAGTGTGACCATGCTCCATTCAGGGGTACTTTCTCTCTTTCTGGTGAACACTCTAGACAATAATACACAATTTTAAAAATTAAAAAATTCAGATTGAGAAACTATACAGCTACATTCCTCACTCCCTTTCATTTTGCCTTCTCACTTAAAGAATATTTCCTTCTACATAAAAAAAGTATCTTAGATTTATAAACACTAAAGTTGAGCAATTAACATGGCATTCTAGCTATAATTTAACATTTTGCTTAAATTGTGCCTTAGTATTTAATGGATAAAGTGTATCCACAGATTGCCCATTTTATAATTAATGGCGAGTTCATTTCCTATTATCAGTTACTGCACTATCATTAAGAGGTTATATGTGTAGGTGTTCTATTCACAAATTTAGTAGAGTTCTTGTAAATACTAGAAAAAGGTATTGGGTTAAATGTTTACAATTTTGTGTGAAAGACTCAATGCTTAATTGTTTTTAAATAAAGATTATTTAGACTCAAGTTTGATATTGTATAGTCACAGAAGCACTTTGGAGGAACAGAACCAAATTTCAGGTAGTAAGTCTACCACCAAGTTTTACTGGTATAGTTATGTTATTTTTGTACTAGCATTAATCTGATTGACTAATCTTTGGTCATTCTCAGCAGTCATATGTTCTTTGCAGAAATGAAATGGATTTTTTAAAAAATATATTAGGCAAATTTATTACTTTGAGAAATGTACAGCTCAATATTTGTAGGCAATATTAATTTAGAGTTCATTGAATTTTATTTTCAATGAATTACTGAGACACTTATGTCAAAAGATTTTCTCAGATTTAGATAATTGTTTTTGGCTTAGGAATGTGAATCCATAGGAATTCACCTATTAACCACTATGAAATAAATTTCTTTCCTGCCTGAAAATCTCACTCTTGGGACATATTTTGTAATTTCCTCAGTTTTATGTCATCTATCTTCAACCCAAGCTAAATTACTGTATTGTGTTATTCATTTATTTTACTTTTCCCCTTGGGATAATCAAAATGCAATTAAAATGGAATTAAAACAAAAAGAAAGGTTAAGAGGACAAAAAACTTAAGTAGGAGTTTATTATAACATAGCTCTTTGTTAAGGATTTGGAATATACCGTGGTTACATTGTATTACTTTCAATGTAAAAACTAAATTTATGTAGTTTTAAAAAAAATCAATATAATCTTAGTATCTAATCAACACGGTATTGTAAAGAAATTCACTGTCTGGGAAAATAGAATTATAGTAAATGTAAACATAAAATCAATATACTGGAATAATACTTTTTTCCCCCTTTTTTAATTGCCAGAGGGCATATATTATCACCAGAGAGAGACAGACAGAGGGGGGAAAGCAACCCCTTGAGGGGCATCATCATTCTGGAATCCCTTCTCTTTCATTTCTCCATTCTGTTGGGATTTTGGGCAACCACACACACGAGCCTGGACATGTTTTTCAAGCCATTGACTCCAGAATTTGAACTGAGGTTGGCCATGCAGGATCTGGCTTCCTTAACCAGTAGGCCATGAGGTAGCCTAAGGACAATAATTTTTTATGTTTGTTGCAAGAGTCTTGCCTTTTTGTGAAACAGAAATCATATTACTGATCATGTATCTGGTTGCACTTGTTGGCAGGAAACAAGTATTCAGATGAAATTATGAAGCAAAATTAAGGGTGAAAATACTCACAAGAATAGTTTTAACTATTTCATTCTGACAAACATTAATATCTTTATAAAATGTTTTCCAATAACTTGTTTACAATAAGCAAACAAGCACATCCATATTTTGAACGATTTCACACGACCTGCTTCTCAGTCACTCACAGCAGATAGCTTTCCTTATCTCCTAAGTCATGAGGATGATCAAGTCTATCAGGAGGCAACTTCCTCTACTTCCTATTTCCTCCTCCACCCCTTTCTGCTGTAATTGTTCTGTGCAGACAAACACACAACTTAACCCCTCCATTTCAGAGTTGTTTTCCCATTGTCAGAAATTTCATCTTTTTTCCCCTATTTACCCCATTCCTCTTTTCATCCTTAAATAATTTGAAGCACTAATTATTCCCTCTCCTACAGCTCTGAAGATTTCCACCTCAGTATATAAACACACTGGAGACTATACTGAACAAAGCAAAGCAAAAATACATTCTAAAACCCGTACCACACAATAGCTTCCATTGACTTTACAGTTCCTTCTATCTATTAGCCCATTTTTTTATTCCCTTATAACTGAAATTTTCTGAAGAAGACAACATTTGTTTCCACCTCTTCATCTGTCTTTTGCACCTGAACTTGCTGTAATCCACTTCTGTCATTTAACTAAAATTTCTCTTTCTAAATCATCCTGGTTCTTATTGCTAGATTTGATACTTTTCAGCCTTTTTCTTCCTACAGCCCTTGCAATGTTCAACATTATTGGCCATTTTGTATATGAAAGAGTTTCACCACTTGCTCTCCATTATGCTAACCTTTCATGGTTTTTAGAATATAGTTTTGGCTCCTTCTTCCTTTACCTTTCCTTTAAACATTGATAGTCCCTCATAGTCCAGTCTGAACCTCTTTGCCTCCTCATCTACGTACTTTCTATGAAAACCTTATTCACCTGGCTGGCTTCCATGATGACCTGCATGCTGATGAATTTCAGGTTCACATTTACATCCAAGACTTATCCCCTGTATATTTGTCCTTGACTGTGTTGTGAGCACTTCAGATCAAACTTTTTCAAAACCGGTGTCTCTGCTGAACCTGGTCCTTTTCTGTGTGCTTTGTGGTTCGATGGGTCTACAGATAGCCTTAATTTCAACTTCCCCATTCATATTATGTCTTATTAGTGGCAGAGCCCTATCAAGTTTACACCTTAAATATCTTCTGATTTCATCCCTGTCTTGTCACTGACTGGATTAAAAAATAGTCATCTTATTACTCTTGCTAAATCCAACACTGATCTCATGAAATTTATTCTTCCCCTTAAAAAAATAGTAGTTTTTTTGGCTCAGTTGGGGTGGTGCAAGTGAAAGGACAACACTGTGCAGGGGAGGCCAGGTTTAGCTCCTGCCCCGACTTAAAAGGCCAGGTATGGTGGCACATGCCTGTCATTGTAGCTAACTGGGACGCTGAGGGCAGAAGAATTGCAACATGGCGAAACCTGTCAAAAATACCTATCACTCTTTTTGTCTTGTGTAATTTTAGTTTTGTTTATTTATTTGTTTATTTATTTTTTCTGCTATAAGATTCATGTGCTTGCAAGAGAGAGGGAGAAAGAAAGAAAAAGTGAGAAATCATCCCCCCCACCCCCCAGAGAGGATGGCCATACCATTCTCTTTATTCTCCTTTTGGGATTTTGGGCATGCATACACATGTACCAGGTGTAATTTTTCAAGCTGCCAGATCTTGGACTCAAACCTTGGAGTTGGCCATGTGGAATTCAGTTGCCTTAACCTCTGTGCCACCTGCTGGCTCTTGCGTTTGTTTTAAAAAGTAACTTTCCTAAAACACAATCAAATCATGTCATCATTCTTCAGCATAACACTTTTAATAGCTCTTCATTGCCTTTAGGAAACAGTTTTGAGCTTATTAGCATAATAGAGTATGTCCTTTATGATTTGGCTCCTACCTGACTCACTAAACTCATCCCTGAACACACTCTGTCATTTATTTCTTGTAGTCTTCACTCCAATTGGATGGCACTACCCTCAGTTTGTGGAAAGGACTCAGTGCTCTTCTGCCTTCTTGGCTCCTTCCCTTACCTTTGCTTTAAACATTGGTAGTTCCTAGTAGTAGTTTATTTAACTTTATTTATTTATTTATTTTAATTTGACCAGAGAGGGACCGAGTGAGAAAGAGGGAGAGGGAAAGTGAGAAAGCAAGCCAGTAGGAACTCAAACCATAGTCCACCATGTGGGAGTCCAGTGCCCTTAAACACCATGCCACCTGCTGGCCCCCTGCCTTTGTATTTTTGTAAGTCCTATTAAAGGTTGAGTATCTCTTATTTGAAATGCTTGGGAGTTTTTTTTCCTGGATTTTGGAATATTTGCATATACATAATGACATATCTTGGGAATGGGGTCCAAGTCTAAATAGAAAATTTATTTATGTTTCACACAAACTTTATACATATAATCTGAAGGTAATTTTACACAATAATTTTGTGTTGCAGCATCTTGACCATGACCTTTCCTGTAGCTAGGTGTAGAATTTTCCACTTGTGATGTCATATCATCTATCAAAAAGTTTCAAATTTTGGAGCTTTTTTTTTTTTAAGGTTTTTATAGGGTGCTTGTGCTTGACAGAGAGAAAGAGAGAAATAGAGATAGAGACAGAGAGAGGGAAAGTGAGAAATCATTATCTGGAGGGGGGGAACATTCCACAATCCCTTCTCCTCTTGGGATTTTGGACACATAAGTACACACTCCTGGAGTGATTTTCAAGCTGCCAGGTCCAGGACTTGAACTGTGGTGGATGATGTGGGAGTCCAGTGTCTTAACTACCATGCCACCTGTTGAGCCTTGGAGCATTTTGAATTTCAGTTTTCAGATTAAGAATGCTCAGCGTGTGCTACTGTTTGGTACATCTTTCGTGTCCCTTTCACATCTGTGCATCCTGTAAGACTTAGTCTGAGCATCAGCTCTTCAGATAAATGTTCCAGTTTTGTTTCTTGTCAGTCCTGTGAGCTCATTTTAAATCCTGTGCTAACCTCATAGCTTTTCTTCATTTACATTGAAATTATTTTCCTCCTTGAACTCCTGGAGGGCAGAGACCTTTCTTTCTGATTTTTTAGTGATTTCAAATAAAGTAACTGATAGAAAGTTGGTGCTCAATAAATGGAAAAGGAATGAGTGAAGATAGAAAGAAAATTAACTGTTGGGTTAGAGCCAAAGAAAGAACTCTGAAATCCTGTTCTAGCTCACGCATATTGAGATTAGAGAAAACCACTCCATTCTATTATCTAGAAGATAGGATCAGTTGTGATGATATTTATTTTTCTTTCTGACTGGTTTTGACAATAGAAAGCATAGAATTTTAGGATGAGAATATACTTTAGAAATTAAGGTAATATCTACTAGCCACTCATATTTCAGTTTTTATAATGTCAAATACATAAGTATGTCAACATTATTAAAAAACAAACCCAAGATCCTCTGATAATTACTCGTGAAACAATCTTGCTTACTGAACTATTTTCAATGGTAAAATGTATATGTTGATCCATTGCAGTACACCATTTCCCAAAGTATGGAAATTAATGTTTTCCTGGATTTATGATAAACTATAATGTTTTTCAAATACTACTATTACATGAGTTCTGGATTAATAAAGAGCAAAATAATTGCTGCAACAATATGATTTCAAAATCCAAGGAAAGAAAGCACTCTCCTTTTCTATTTTCTGAGAAGTTTTACCATGTTTATCAATGAAAAACACCTAAGTTTCCATTGTCATTTCTTTAAATTGCCAAAGGGCACAGGCACTTGGCCAAGGAAGATGGAGAGAAGGAAAACAAGGAGTCCCTCACCTCCTGCCCTCTTCCAATGGGACACAGTCATTCTGCAATCCTTTGTTCTCCATTTCCTCACCCTGTTGGGATTTGGGGCATGCCTGTGTATGTCCCTGATGTGTTTTTCAAGTCCCTGGGGCTGGGGTTCAAACTGTGGTCAGCCATGTGGGATCTGGGTCCCCGGGCCAGCTCACCATTGCCATTTTAATGTCGTCTCTTGTGTTAAGAGATAGTTGAAAAGTAAACCACTGTAGTCAAGTAAATGTTTTGTCTACTTCATCTATAATAATGGGTTTGACTTTTGCCAAACATTCACATTCACTTGAAATGTGAATAAATCAGCCAGTAATTTTGGTATTCTGCAATTATTAGGAGCTTAAAAATATTATTGGGTGCTACAGTTGTAAGTGCTCATGAAATTGTTTTTTAGACTTACTGGGCATCTGTGGAATAGCAACAAAATTCTTATTATTAAACGTAAAAGTCATGACGTATTTTTCCATGTTCTACACAAAAACACATCATGACTTTTCTGACAACCTAATATGTCATATCATGCTTTAATCTAGAACGTCAAAAGGAAACAAGTGACAAAAAATAGAAATAACCACCATTAAATCCATGAATCTTTCTAAAAATCACCACCCAAGTATTTCTCTTCTCTGTGAGAATTTCTACCTGTAACCTGTTTCATTGGCTCTTGTCCTACCTGTTTATGCAGGGTGCTAACCTCTTCGTTTTTATTTTTTTTTTCTTTTTCTGGTGCCAACTGTTTATAAAAATATGGAACGCTTCACAAATTTGCATGTCATCCTTGCACAGGGGCCATGCTAATCTTCTCTGTATCGCTCCAATTTTAGTATATGTGCTGCCGAAGCGAGCACCAGGGTGCTAACCTCTTATAAATTTCCTGTCCTCAACAATTCGTGGAGACACACGCACACGCACAGTTTCCTCAGTTACTGAGTAATATCAACCTCACTCTCACTTCCTTCTCCTGTCTTGTTTTACTTCCTACCTTAGCTGCACTTCAAGATTGGTCTTCTCTGAGTTGGTTTGAGATTTTCTCTCTTGACTTTTGTGCAATGCTCTGTTATAAAGTTGCCAAAATACCACTGTCTAGTGTTTAAATGTTTAATGAGACTTTAGGGCAACCAGATGTTAAACCACTGAGTTTGGGCTAGGAATAATTCCATATCCTTGTATATGGGTCACCATCTGAGATGCAAGATTCTCAATGCATAGATGAATTTTTGAACAGATGAATTACTTTTTACTTGGGAGTTACATTATACAGCGTGTAAAGCAAAATCATAATTACTTTTGAAAATCTTTGAAAGTATCCATAAAAAATAATATACATGGCTTTGAAGATACAACTCTGTACAGAAATTCTTCAAGAACCACTGAGGCCAACTAAAAATAGGAACAAAGGGAAAGAATGTAGGTATGTCTGACCTGCCTTCAGGGTAACCATTATTATCCCCAGTGCTAAACAGGTTGGGGGACTCTGAAGTATTTGACTGCTAATTACTGCACTCTGTTTTAACATGAATCCTTTATAATCTTAATACATACGTAGTTTGCTTTGTGGCTGTAAGGATTAAATGAGATACTATACGGGAATGTACTTAGCTCAGGCTTCACTATGTAGCAGATACTAAAAAAAATGGTTGGTGGATTTGAAGCTAAATCTTGCTTGGTCAGATGAACACATACACTGTTAAAATAGGCCACCTGTTTCCTGTTTTTCCAAGTTGCATTTTCTCTTTCAACAGCTGTTACTTTCATTGGCCATTGAAGTGGAATCACAGCTTCCTCACTGGTTAAGATTTAAAGTCAATCTGTGAACTAAGTGTGTATGTGATGAGGCCCCACTAGATTCTCAGTCGAACTCCACATTCCTCTGTATATTTATCTTCCCACTCAGTAGCCCCAAATTACCCTCACTCCTGTGCTCTAAAACTCCTCTTTCTTAGGTAATCCTTGAGTATTCTTAGCCTTTTCTCTGATTCTTTTCTCCAATTCCTTTCCTTATTTGACATCCACTGGACACTCTTAGTCAGGATTTTGTCTTTTTAAAAATTCGATGTAGTTTATTGTTTGTTTCTTTGCTTCATGCTTTGTGTTCTTCCAGGCCAGCGGTAGGGTAAATGTCCTCCTGGCTTTCCAATATTGCTTGCAGACCACTCCTTCTCCTTAAACCCTGCTCCGTTGAAGCTAAGCCTTGTTCTCTTTCTCTGTCAATATCGGCGAGCATTTGTGGAACACTTCGATTGAGCCAAGCAATGTGCCAATCATTTTGTACAGATTCTTCAACCTAAAACTCACAATAGCTCCATAAGGAGGGAACTGTCGTTATTGTAACACAGTGAGGTTTGCGGAGGCCAAGAAACTTGTCCTTGTCTGTATAGTGTGAGTAGAAGAGTGCCTAAGTCATTGGGTTATAGTGTCGTACTTAGTAAATACCATCTGAGTGTTTGCTATTCTTGCTCCCCAAGAGAATGTGAGAATGTGGAGCTGCTGGGATCCAAACTCCAGCAGTACAGCTTTAGAACACATATCCTTAATCATTATGTATGGCCAGGTGACATTTAACTAACCTGTACTCATTTAGGAAAAGACATCTTTGGCTCATAATTTCATAAGTCAGTTCTCCTCCTGTTCCCCTAGGCTGCTTCATAGTGCTGGGGTGACTTGTTCCCCACCCTTGCCTTCTTTTTCTGCTGCAATTACCTTTCACTTCATGGCCACCATACACATTGCATCCTTACCACCTCTCCAATCTCTGACTCCTAAATTCCTCTCTCTTTCTGCCACCTAGTATCCTTTTGCTAAAATTGGCCACCCCTACTCTCTTAATCCCACCAAAGTTTATTACCTGTCATTAACTTCTCTTTTTGCCCAGCTTAGATTTTACGGTTGAACTCATGATCACGTCCCTGTAGACACTCGGCTCCCTTATTCACCTTGGACTCACATTCACCTGGCAGTACTTCTGTAATGACCAAGCCCAACTATCTATCTTCTCTGTCCCTACAGCTGAATAATTGTATCTAATTGGAGAAAAACATCAATAACCACATTGCTTGGTGGTTGTGTTACATGAACTCATCACCCTATTTATGTGCTTTAAACAAGAAGGTAGCACTGCCTGACAGTATAGTGTTTCCCTAGTAAACTTAACCTCTCTCAAGGTAACCATATTATACTTTCTCTCCTCCCTTCACATTTTGCACACTGCCACTAATAATCTCATTTCTTATTTCATTGAAAAAATAGAAGTAGTAACAAGGCAAGAACTCTGATTTTCCACTGTCTGATCTATAAAACCACCCTTGCATTACTCCTCTTTTGTTTCTTCTTTGCTTTCTTTCTTTCTTTCTCTCTCTTTTTTCTTTTTCTCCTTATTTTGCCAGAGGGCATGTGTGCCCTCCAGCGGGAATTTTTTTTTTTTTTTTTTTTTGTTCCAGCGGGAATGTTGTTTTTTTTTTTTTGAGAGGTTTTCGCTATAGGGCACGTGCGCTCACCAGACAGACAGACCAGACAGACAGAGAGAGACATAGAGACAGAAAGTGAGAAATCACCCCCAGAGGGGATGGCCACGCCGCAATCCCTTCTCCATTCTCCTCTCGGGATCTTGGGGACGCACGCACATGCGCCCGGCGTGAGATTTAAGCCACCGGGTCTGGGAAGCAAACCGCGGTCGACTATGTGGGAGTCCAGCGACATAGCCATTACGCTAACTGCTGGTTCCCCAGCGGGAGTGTTTTTTAAACCTCTGGGATTGTAATTCAAACTATGCAGTCAGCCATGTGGGATCTGCCTTTCTTAATCAGTAAGCCACAGGGCCAACACAGTTCCTTTTCTTGCTTCTTGTTAATATAGAGGAAGTATCCTTCTTCTTGTCAAAGAGGAGCTTTTACAAGGATTCTGGATCCGAGCCCCTACTATGCTTGCAATGGCTTTTATGCATGTATACCTCTCCCTCTCAGTGAGATCCTTCACAGCATTTAACCATGTTCCAATTGGCCTATCCCCAAAACCCTCCTGAACCTACATCTACCCATTCAATTTCTGGGAATCTTAGCTCTAAAGTGAACCACAATCTGAAATCTCTGTCTCTGCTTCCTTGCTTCATATTGACTTTAGTTCTACCTCATCGATCCCATTTGGCCTCTATACCACCATTATGCCGAAACTGCTTTTGCTAAGGTCTCTGGTGAGTTCCATGCTGTCCAGCCCAATGGATGTTTTGTGATCTTTATTTAGCTCGCTCACAAGATGGCTCACTTTTTTCATTCAGATTGCATCTCTTTAGAGATCTTCCCTAATGACTCAATCTGAACAGGCCCTTCCTCATCTTTCATCATGGTATTACATCACTCTGCTTTATTTTCTTCATAGCGCTTATCTGAATTTATCTTTTTTTTTCTTTTTTTTTAAAATTGTTCATTGTGTGCTTCATGCCTCCACCTAGGACAGCATCTGGCACATTGCAGACACTCAAATAAGGATTTTTGAGTGACAGACACAATGATACATTTAGAATAATTTCTCCCCTTTGACAACTAAGCTTTTGTTAGCTGAATGAAGTTTGCCTGCCTGACTCTAACACCAGAATGAGTTTGCTCCCTAAAAGTTACTTAGTCCTTCAATTGTAGGCCCCTTATTCTAGGATATCCGTGTCCCACATAGGACCAGCCTCATTTTGGGTCTGGGCTTCCCCTCCCCTTTCTTCTTTTCTTCTCACTCATCTATACCACTCTGGCCATGTATTTCTAGTTGTTTCATTTTTTTCTTCAATATGATCTCTAGTTATAAAATCTCCTTCTTCTAAGCACTAATTATAGGCTGCAGTGTTGGTGGTGATGGGTGGGCAACTCTGAAGCAGTTTGGGATTGTAATAGTCTTACACTTGCTCTGTAGTCGGGGAGACTTCTTGCTTTGGGGCTAGCTGGCTCTGCTCCAGATTGTCTCTAATATTCTGAACTCTTACCTATCTGGGTTAAAGTTATGTGCAGACTTGACTTTTGTTATCTAACAGATAAAATATTGTCATCATCCTGTGAAGCAAACTGATAATGAAAATTAGAAGGAGTGTCCCTACAAGAAGTCTAACCTGGTTTTTTTTTCCCCCCTGGGAAGGGGCAGAGGGTTGTCCAGTTTAGTACAAAGCTATAAAAATACCAAAAAGAATATCCAAATTAAAAAAAAATCACTAATTGCCAGCCAGATGTCTCATTCTCCATCCTTTCACTGTTAAACAAACATGAAAAAAAACAATGTCCATAAAAGTATTACCGAGGAGTACTTTGAATTATAATTTTATTGTATATTTTGTTTAAGTTGTCATCAATTCTTTTAATTATGATTAATGGAAGTAAGAATATTCCCATATATACATAGACATAAATAACTTCTGGAGGCCTGGACTCAATAGGCTATATATTAGAAATCTAATACTAGCAAAAGGCACAGAGGGTGATCCAGTGCCACTGGCTTTTCAATTTTAGCTCTTGGTCTGACCATACCCTACAGCTATATGGAGGATGATCATTTCATTTATCAACCACACTGGGACACTATTAATAATTACGAGTAGATTGAGATAGTTCTGAGAAAAAATGGAAACATATGGTCATTCTTTTTTTCCAAGTCAAACGAAGGCTCTGGCTGCTACAGCTATAACTCAGAGATCTCTTTAGTCCCAGGCTTACAAAGGCACTATTAATTATGACCTGTGGACCTACTTAATCGTTACACATTCATCTTAGCGATTTCCTCACAAATTTGTGATAACGGGGACCATATCCTTCTTGGTGTTTTCCATTGTACTTTCTACAAAATAAAGTAGAACCTCCTTCTTTTAGAAAGAAGGAACCAAGAGATGTTTGAGTGAACAAATTTCCCTCTCCTCAACCCAAACACAATTTAATTCAATCTGTAGTTTAATTGCTATGGCAAGTAAAAATTAAATCCTATTTTTTCCCCTCTATGTTAGCAGAGGGTACATGTGCTCACCAGAGAGAGACAGAGAAACAGAGAAGGAGGAAGGATAGAGAGAGGAGAGGGAGAAATCCCCCACCCAGTGAGGTGTGGTCATGCCATCATCCCTTTTCTTCCACTTCTCTATTCTGTTGAGTTTTGGGGCATGCATGCATATGGGCCTGTTGTGTCTTTTAAGCTGCCAGGGCCAGGATTTGAACTGCACAGTTGGTCATGTGGGATCTGGCTCTTTTAATCACTATTTCATGGGGCTGCTTCTCAAATCCTTTTTAGAAAACATCTTACTGGGACCTGCAGTTAGCATAATGGCTATGTTGCTGGACTCCCACGTAGTTGACCGCGGTTCGAGTCCCGGACCCGGTGGCTTAAACTCAAGCTGGGTGCGTGTGTGGGCGTGCCCAAGATCCCGAGAAGAGAATGGAGGAGAAGGGATTGCGGTGTGCCCATCCCCCCTGGGGGGTGATTTCCTGCTTTCTGTCTCTCTGTCTCTCTCTGTCTGGCGAGTGCACGCACCCTATAGCAAAAAAATCTCTCAAAAAAAAGAAAACATCTTACTTGCAATGTACTTGCAGTTCCTAGCAGAAGAAGAATGTACAATTGTGTTTGTTGGCATGTGTGCTTGTGTGTGCTCATTGTGTTAGACATGGTGGGGTGGGTGGCAAAACAAAATGGAAAAGAATAGGAGTGGGAAATAGAGCTACAGTTATAGAAACTATATAGTAGACTATACTACCTATGTATATATACCCACCACTCACTTTTACATTGTGCAAGAATAACAATTCTTGAATTGTTTAAACCACCTACAGCTAGCAATAAATTTAACATCATTGTAGGATTCAGACTTTTCTTTCAGAACTGCCACAAGCTTTTTGCTTTGGCTGTTATTGTCCTGGTGTTGAGAGCAATATGCATCTATGTCTGGTCTTCAATTCAGGTCATTAGAAGTTTCCCCATGTATAATATAAGCCATTCTTGAATATTTGTTATTCTCAATGAAGCAGATACTTTAACAGCTTCTATCACTTTCTTTTTGTTCTTCAAAAGATCATGGCTTTGGTAGAATGGGACATGCCTGACTGGCAAGCAATAACCATCACTGTTTTTCTACCTCCATAGTCCTTAATCACTACTAATTTTGTTTCTGGGTTAATCACTTGATATGGACTCTTATTGGCAACATTAGCAATGGATTTTGTATGCTAAAGGCCATGATGAACAAAACAACATAAGATTAAATCAAGCACAGGAGAAAATGAAGCAATCAAGAGACACAGTAAACATGAGATATGTAAGGTTGCTGCCAGTGGAACACAACAGGAATATTTTTTTTTAAGAAGTAGAGTACACTTCAAAATAATGGTAAAAAGTATAGTATAGTAAATATGTAAATAAGTAACATTTATTATCATTATCAAGTATTAGGTACTTACATAATTGCACGTGCTATACTTATATATGACTGGCTTTGTAATAGATTTGTTTACATAGGCATCACCATAAACATGTGAGTAGTGTGTTGTGCTATTATGACAACTCCCATGTAACTAGATGATAGAAAATTCTCATCTCTGTCATAATATTTTTAAAAAATAATTTTAACTGACATCGTTATTATATATACTTAGGGGCAAAATGTGATTCTTTCAATACATGCATGTAATGCATAATGGTCAAATCAAGGCAATAAACATCTTCATCTTCTGAAACATTTATCATTGCTTTGTGTTACGAACATTCAAAATCCTCTCTTCTAGCGATAAGGAAATGGATATTAAATTATTCTTGACTATAGTTACTATACTGCACTATAGCACTCTAGAACTCATTTCTCTTATCTGACTGCAATTTTTAAGAGCGATTTTTGCCATAGGGAACATGCTCTTGCTGGAGAGACAGAGAGAGACAGAGAGACAGAAAGTCAGAAATCACCCCCTGAGGGGATAACCATGCCACAATCCTTTCTATCCATTCTTCTCTTGGGATTTTGCCACGTATGCACACGTGCTTGACATAAGTTTTTAAGCCACTGGGTCTGGGACTTGAATTGTGATTAACTACATGGAAATCCAGCAATGTAACTGTTAAGCTGGGCCTCTGTCATTTTATATTTGTTAACCAAGGTTGCCCTATCCTCATCTCCTCCTTCCCCTTTCCAGCTTCTGGTATCCAGTGTTTTACTATCCACTTCTGTGTGATTAAATCTTTTGCCTTCCACAAATGAATAAGAATATGTAGTTATTTCTTTCTCATTTCTGGCATATTTTACTTAGCATAATTTCCTCTAGGCTCATCTATGTTGCCTCAAATGACAGGATTTAACTCTTTTTATGGATAAGAAATAGTCCATTGTGTCCATTGTGTGTGTATATGTGTGTGTGCATGTATGTGCTATGTATGTGCATATATATATATATATATATAATCTCACATTTTCTTTACCCCTCCATTAGTTGATGGGCACTTGGGTTAATTCCATATCTTAGGGACTGTGAATAGGGCTGAAATAAACATGGAGTGCATATATATCTTTGACATACTGAATTCTTTTCTTTTGTATATGTACCAAGTAGTAAGATTACTAGCTCATAAGTTACTTTTAGTTTTAATTTTTCTTGTGATCTGTCAAATTGTTCTTTATAATGGCTATGCATAAGAGTTCCTCTTTCTCTGCATCCTCATCAGAACTTTTCATTCTTATTTTTCTGGTAATAGCTATTCTAACTGGGGTGAAGTGATATTTAATTATAGTTTTGGTTTGCATTTTCCTGATGGTTAGTGATGTTAAGCATTTTTTCATATAATTGCTAGATATTTGTATATCTTTTTTTCAGAACTGTTTGTTCAGATAAATTGCCCATTTAAAAAATCAGATTACTTATTTTGTTGCTGTTGAGTTGTTTAGGATCCTATTAATCCTTTGTCAGATGTAAGATTTCCAATATTTTCTGCCATTCTGTAGGTTATCTTCACTCTATAGGTTATATACACAAATAATAAATATAATATAATATATATTATATACATATACACACATATTATATATTATATACATACACACATATGTATGTGTGTAGATGTGTATACACACACACACACACACACACACTTATATCACCTGCAAAAAAGAGACATATGACTTCATTTTTTTCCAGTTTGGATACTCTTAATTTTTTTATTTTGCCTAATTTCTTTAACTAAAACTGTGAGTACCATGTTGGATAAGAGTAGTAGAAGCAAATACCCTTTTTTTTGTTTTATTTCTTAGAGAGATAGCTTTCAACTTTTCCCCATTCAATATGATGTTAGCAATATGTTTGTTACATATGTACTTTATTATGTTATGATATATATCTAAGATTTATATTTTCTCTACCTAATTTGTTGAGAATCTCTGTCACAAAGGGATGTCATATTTGTGAATTTTTTTATTTGTCAGTTGAGATAGTAATATGGTTTTTATCTTTTATTCTGTTGATGTGATGTATGACACATTGATTTGATTTGGATATGTTGACCCTTCCTTTCAACACTGTGATAAATCCTTCTTTTTTTTTTTTTTTTTTGAGAGGTTTTTGCTATAGGGCATGTGTGCTCACCAGAAAGACAGAGAGACAGAGAGACAGAAAGCGAGAAATCACCCCCCAGGGGGAATGGCCACGTGGCAATCCCTTCTCTTCCATTCTCCTCTCAGGATCTTGGGCACACATGCACATGCGCCCAGCATGAGTTTAAGCCACTAGATTTGGGACTCAAACTGCAGTCGACTACATGGGAGTCCAGCAATATAGCATTACACTAATTGCTGGTCCCAATCTTTCTTGATCATGATGTATTTTGTTGATTTATGCATCATCAGGGATACTGATTAGTAGATTTATTTTTTGTTCTATTATGGTCTGATTTTGGTATATGGGTGATGCTGGCCTCATAAAATGAATTTTGGAGGATTCTCTCCTATTGAATCTTTTGTAATAATTTGAGAAGAATTGGTATTTGTTCATCTTTAAAGTTTTGTAGAATTTAAACATTAAAATCATATAGTTCTGAGCTTTTCTTTCTTGGGAGGTTTTTTTTTTTCCTTATTCAAAGACTGTTGTTATTTGTGCTTTCCCACTATATAAGATGGCAGGCAATAAAGCTGCAAAGCAGGATACTAAGAAGAAACCCGAAGCCAAGAAGGCTGATGCCGGTAGCAAGGTTAAAAAGGGTGACCCCAAGGCTAAAAAGCCCAAGAAGGGGAAGCCCTATTGCAGCCAAAACCCCGTCCTAGTCCAGCACATCTGCAGATACTCCGGGTCTGCCATGTATTCCTGGAAGGCCATGTACAAGAGGAAATACTTGGCCACTAAATACAGGATCAAAAAGAAAAAGGAGAAAGTTCTGACTGTCACAAAAGCAGTTGGTGGAGACAAGAATGATGGTACCTGGGTGGTAAAACTGTGCAAAATGCCTAGGTATTATGCTACTGAAGATGTACCTCAAAAGCTGTTGAACCATGGCAAAAAACCCTTCAGTCAGCATGTGAGAAAACTGCGAGCTAGCTTCTCACTCCTGGGACCATCTGATCGTCCTCACTGGATGCCACAGAGGCAAGAGAGTGGTTTTCCTGAAGCAGCTGAGCAGTGACTTGCTACTTGTAACTGGGCCACTGGTTCTCAATCGAGTTCCACTGTGTAGAACACACCAGAAATTTGTCATTGCCACCTCCACAAAAATTGAAATTAGCAAAGTAAAAATCCCAAGGCACCTTACTGATGCTTACTTCAAGAAAAAGAAACTGTGGAAGTCCAGACACCAGGAAGGGGAGATCTTCGACACAGAGAAGAAATACGAGATTTCAGAGCAGTGTAGGGTTAATCAGAAAGCTGTGGACTTGCAAATTTTACCAAAAACCAGAGCTGTTCCTCAGCTCCAGGGTTACCTGTGATCTGTGTTTGCCCTTACCGAGCGAGTTTATCCTTACAAATTGGTGTTCTAGACTTTTTCCCCCAAGAACCTAATTAAATATCTGATCATATAAAAAAAAGAGAAAATATTGTTATTTGTTATTGCATATTTCAGACCTCTGTTGCTTCCTGGTTCAATCCTGGCATATTGTATGTTTGAAGGAATTCATCTATCTCCTTTAGGTTTTCAACTTGTATAGCTATTTTAGTAGTCTAAGGATGTTTTGTGTTTCTAATGTATCAGTGGCAATGCTTCTTTTTTGTTTTTGATTTTATTTTGAGTGTCTTTTTTTTCTTAGTCTGATTAATGGTTTCTTTATTTTATGTTTTCAAAAATCCAACTTTTTGTTTTGTTGAGTTTTTTTGGGGGGCCTGCTATTTAATTTATTTCTTCTCTAAACTTTCTTCCTACTACTTTGGGCGTTAGTTTTCTCTTGCTTTTCTAGCTTCTTGAGTTGTATCATTAGGTTGTTTCTATTTTTCTTTCTTTCTTTTCTTTCCTTTTTTTTTTTTTTTGATGTGGGCATTTTTTGAAAAGGGATATTGCTTTTGCCTTCTTTTGTTGTGTTTGTTTTCATCTGTCTCAAGAAATTTTAAAATTTCTTTCTTAATTTTTTTTGTTGACCCCGCACACATTTAATTTCCATGTGTTTGCATATTTTTCACAGTTTCTCTTGTTGATTTCTAGGTTTATTTCATACTAGTCAGAAAAGATACTTGATATAATTTCCATTTTTAAAAACTTAAAACAAAGTTTATTTATTATATGAGTGAGAGAGAAAGAAAGACAAAGAAATAACACCCCCAATAGAGCCATCATGCTACAATCCACTCCCAGCTTCCACTGGACTAAAGTTTGGACACAGTGTGCTGGTGTACTTAGGGAGGTCTTTAGACTTAAACTGGCGACATTCTCCATGAACTTCTTTTTTTGAGAGAGAGAGATTTTTTTTTTTTGAGAGATTTTCACTGTAGGGCGCGTGCGCTCGCCAGACAGACAGAGAGAGACATAGAGACAGAAAGCGAGAAATCACCCCCCAGGGGGATGGTCACGCCGCAATCCCTTCTCCTCCATTCTCCTCTCGGGATCTTGGGCACGCACGCCCGGTGTGAGTTTTAAGCCACCAGGTCCGGGACACGAACCGCGGTCGACTACGTGGGAGTCCAGCGACATAGCCATTACGCTAACTGCTGGTCCCAGATTTTTTGTTATAGGGTGAGTGAGCTTACCATAGGGTAGGTGAGCTTACCAGAGAGACAGACAGAGACAGAGAGACAGGAAATAAAAAATCACCCCCAGAGGGGATGGCCATGCCACAATCCCTCCTCCTTCATTCATCTCTTGGGATTTGGGGCACAAATGCACACATGCCTGATATGAGTTTGAAGCCTTGGGATCTGGGACTTGAACTACGGTTGACTGTGTGGGAGTCCAGAGATGTAACCATTACACAATCTTCTGGTCTCTTCCATGATCTCTTTGAAGACCACCTCCCACCCTACCCCTGCACCTAAGTGTCTTTTTTGGTGAAGCAAGCTTTTGTAGGCAGCATATGGTGGACTCTGGTTTTTTTATCCACAGAGTCAGTCTACAGCTATAATTAATAGATGCAGACATCAGTCATTTCATTGTTTTCTTTTTTTAAAATTTATTTTTCTTCTTTTATTATATTTTATTTAAAAAATTGACAAAGGGTATATGCACGAGAGAGAGAGAGAGAGAGAGAGAGAGAGAAACCATGAGAAGGCACTCCCCCACCCCTGCCATCAGGTATAATCATGTTGTGATACCCGTTCCTCCATTTTCCCATCTTTTCAGGATTTGAGGCATATATGCAAATGCACCAAGCATGATTTTCAAGCTTTTCAAGGCACTCAATCAGCACTGTTGGCCTTATGGGATAGAGCTGTCTTAACCACCAGACCAAAGGCTGACTCCACTTATATATTTTTTTCTTAATTGCAGTTTGGGGGTTTTATATAATTGTAAGGTTTGATTCCTTTCTCTTTATTATTTGTGTGATTGCTTTACCAGTTAGTTTTATGTCTTTGCATGATTTCTTTATGAAATTTATGTTCCTTTCACTTCTGCCTGTAGGACTCCCTTAAGTATTTCTTGAAGTCAGTCTAGTAGTCTCAGTTTTTGCCTGTCTTGGAAAGACCTTATTTTTCTTTTAATTCTGAAAGATAGCTTTGCCAGGTATAGTATTTTGGGGTGGAAGTTTTCTTTTTCTCTTTCAGCGTGTTGAATATATCATTCCATTTGCTCTTGGCCCATATGGTTTCTCCTGAGAAATTTGTTGTTAATTTATTGAGTATTCCTTTTTGTATGGCCTTATGTTTTTCTTTTGCTGTTTTTAGGATTCTTTCCTTCTCTTTGATTTTTGACAATTTAGCTAAAATGGGCCTCAGAGTTTATCTTTTTGGTCTAATTCATTAGTTGACCTCTCTGTTTTCTGAATCTCTATGTTTCTATCTCTCCCAAGACTTAGGACATTTTCAGCTACCATTTTATGAAATAATTTTCTGTGCCTTTCCCCATTTTTTCATCTGGAACACCCCTGAATTTTATTTGTTGTTAATACTCTTGATTATATTCTAAAATTTTATTTTTTAATTCTTCATTTTCAGAATTAAAATTTTGTTCTTTTTCATAACCCCTATCTTTTTGTGAAATTTCTCATTCATGTCCATGGAATTTTTTTTCTGATTTTATTGAATTATCTGAATTCTCTCGCATCTTTCTGGATTTCCTTAAGAGAGTACTGTTTTAAATTCCTTTTCAAGTATTTTTTTTCAATTACTTTTTTCATAGTGTGTCACTGGAGAATTAGTGTATTCCTTTGGAGGAGTCACGTTTCTCTGTGTGGATGTGTACATGTGTGCTTTCTTTTTTTAATGTTTCTTTTATGTTTGTGCTTATATGTGGGCATCTGGTGGAATAATAGTTTTTTTTTCAGGTTTATGGAATAGCTTTTGTAGGGAAGGACCTTTTCCTGAAAGTGTGTCCTATAGTATTAGTTATTTAGGGTGCTTTGGCAGTGATTCTGGTCAGGTTCATTAGTGTAGTCTCTGTACCATTTCTATGGCTGGAGTCTATCAGTCTGTGAGCTCCTTTGTGTTCCAGATGGAGAATGTTTGTGGATACAGTAGTATAGTTTTATTGTGGGGAAAGAAGAGTGGGTCCTCTGATCCTGAATGGAGTGCACGCAACATGTGGGGAGCAAGTACTGGTTGAGAAGATGGTGTTTCTGTGGCATTAGCTGTAGCAAGTGGCATGCATAGGAAGCTGGTAACTTGAGCTCTAGGTGGAAAGTGTACAGAGTGTCAAAGTCTCATTGGCTAAAGGAATGAGGCTGTAGCCAGTGACAGTTGCAGCATTTGAACATGTGTCCACTGACTCTGCGTGAAATGGGTACAGAGCCCTGGTGCTTGCTGATTCAGGGGTTGTCAGGTGGCATCTGAAATACTTCGACTGCTATCTTCATTTTCTGGGTGGGGCATACATGGAACACAGGAGTCCTGGCACCAGGAGTGGCAATGGCAGGCATGTATGGAAGTGGCTAGTGTTCTGAGGCACCAGGGAAGGTATGTGTAGGCCCCTTCAGTTGAGATACTAGGTTTAACAGCAGTGGTTGCATCTGGGATGGTATCTTCAGGCTGAGATGCAGTGCATGATGGGTGTGGAGAACATATTGGGTAAGAGTGAAGGTCTGCTGGGATTGCAGGGACACCTGTGATGTACTGAGGCTGCACTGGTTGAGAGAGAGGGGCCACTAATTCTGGAGCATGCTGTCTTGGGTCCTGGATGGGGCATATACAGTGCATCCACTATAATCTTATGGGACCATCATCATATTAGGGCCCATTGTTGATCACAATGTCTTATGTAGAGCATGATTGCATATAATAATTTAAAAAACTCATATGAACCGAAAAGTTTCTTAGAGGAAGGTATGTGTCTGTATATATATGTACATATAGGTATATATACACACACACGCATACACACACACACACACACACACACACATATATTCAGTTTGATGATAGTTATTCTGGATTAGATTTAGCAATATGCTTTATTAGAAAGAGAGTAGGAGAGAAAGTGTGAGAGAGGGAGAGGGTTAGTGAGAGGAAGACGGATATTTTCATCAGGATATCTCCAGATTATCGTCCTCTGGCCCCACTCATGGTTAGCCAGGATTGTAGGTACACATGGCTGTGCCCAGTGTGTTCAGGCTGGCTCAGGACTGTATCTGTGCCTACAATGTGGTTTCAGCCTTCCAGGTGATGGTGCTACCTGTGTACCACCATAGCTGGACCCAGTAAGCTGTTTTTATTTTATTTTATTTTTATTTTTTTAAGTTTTGTTATAGGGTGAATGCGCTTGCTGGAAAGGATAAAGAGAGAGAGAGAAGGAACGTGAGAAATCACCCCCCCCCCCGTCAGGGGGGATGACTGTGCTGTAACCCCCTTCTCCATTCTCTCTGGGTTTGGGGTATGCGTACATATGCGACCAGTGTGTTTTTAGAACCACCTGATCTGGGACTTGAACTGTGCTGTTAGCCATGAGGAATTCAGCTGCCTTAACCTCTGTACCACCAGCTGGCTCTGGGTGCAAAAAGAGTTTTTGTTTTTTAAGAATTATTTATTTTTAATTTATCATTGCTATTATTTTAAAATATTGCTATATGGTACATGTACTCACCAGAGAGAGAGAGAGAGACAGAGAGAGAAAGAGGGAAAGGAGAAAGCAAGCTGCCAGGTCTGGGACTTGAACCACAGTTAGCCATGTGGGAGTCTAGCCATGTGCGAACTTAACACCTTAATCACCACACCACTTACTGTACCCCCATAAGATTATTTTTAAAGACCAGTGTGGTTTTTCATGACCTTTTGGCTAAGACTAGGAATAAATAACAGGGTATAAGATCATGCTTCCTTTTTCAGAATGGCTTCTGTGTTCTGCTCCCGGTTATTTTCCTTTAATTGTGATCCTAGCGCGGACCCAGGGGAAGTGTACTAGTGCTGCTTTTGGTACAGGATTTAAGTTGCGAAAAGTCAACCATGCTTGAAATGCTATAAATACTGAAATTGTGAGGAATGTTTGGAAGTAAAGAAACTTTTTTCCTTAAAAGCACATGGAATCTATCTCCTTGTTTCACTTAAGCCTACACATATATGAAGTCCGAGATTCCCTAGGGGGATTCACTTCTGAAAGTTGTCAACTCCTACCTCCTTCTTACCGTAGCATCAAGACGAAGGCCAAACTATATTTGTGCATCTCTCCATAGTGAGATTGTTACTTGTTTTTGGGCAGCTCTGACTTTTATGTCTTTCTTTGATGGAACTGAAATCTGGCATCCCAGGCGACCAACTCTTCTGGCTAGTCAGGAGCTGTACTGTTTTTAACACTATTTTAAACCAGGACAGTTGGTCACTTTGCCTCTAATTTTCATCTGTTGTCCTTAGTCTCCATCTTGTGCTGTGTTATTTTTCTTCAAGATGATAACTATTTTGACACATTTAAGGTCCATTCTTTTTGTTCCATTCATTCTCTCCACTTGATCTGCTCAGAATGTGCTGCCTTCCTTTGGGAAAGGAGCTTTCTTTTTTTCCTATCTACGTATTTCCATATAAGAGGATAATTTTACTTCCTTCTTCATGGAGTTGAGAGTGTGGATGTGAAGACTTTTTTCTCCATCCACTTTCTCTTTCATTCTGCTGAGATGAAGACTGCATCTAACCTAATTGTTGAGAACCCAACATCCTTCAGACCAAGGTTCTCACAGTGACTAGGACTTCTAATAAACAGGGTTGGCTCTGTGGCCAGTGATAATGTACTGCTCATGAGAAGCCAGGTCCCATATGGTGACTGAAGTTCAAATCCCCTGGTCTGTCCTTAACATGCAGGGCATGGGAACAAGTGCCCAAGATCTGATGAGCTAGAGGACTGGAGAAAAGGAATTGTGAGAAAGACGGGAAATGAACACCTTCTTCAACGTCTGGTCAAGTCACAGACATTGAGGAAGGTGCTCATTTCCCGTCTCTCTCTTTCTCTCTCCTTTGTTTGCACACTTGCTTTTCATGAATAAAGAAAAAAAAAGATAATAAACAGGCTCTATTCTGGCTCTTTAATTGCTTGCTTTAGCCTTGTGGATCTACAGAAAGTAACTGGCTTTCTTCCTGCTTACTTCCAGGCCTTGAATGCACTCCAGGCAGGGGGGAGCCTGTCTTGCAGAGGTAGTCGGAAAGTTCCATGTCTTGTTTCAATTTCCAGTTTTCTCTTCCAGGGTGAGTAGTTCAGGTCACCTAAGCCCTGTAAGCATGGCTGCTTTTAATTTAGAGTGGGTGGGGAGAAAGAGACCACATTAGTTTTCTTCCATTTTTAAAAAGGGCCCAACATGTTGAAAGTATAGTTGTCATAATAATAAGTCTAATTCTTCGGCTTAATTGCTGAAGTCTTATCTTCATTGTTGGCAATAGTAATGCAAAGGAAGAGTGAATTTTTGAACTTTAAAGTTCATTAACCTGGTCTTTAAGGCATGGTGCCCAGAACTGAGTACAATACTCCAGGCGTGACAGTTTTCTTTGTTAAAAATCCAGCCTATAAATGTATCAGTTAGTTAACTGACTTTACTCTGGATTCCTAGTTTCCTTGTTGTTAACTAAAATCCCTATAAGATACACATTTCTCCCCACACTTATGCATTGACATTTGAACCAAAGTCCAAAAGTTTGATAACCTTTGTACCTGTCCTTCACTTTAAACTCACTGCTGTGAGGCTCCTGGCCTCTAATCCTGTAGTGAATTTGCTGCCATTATGATTACTGATGACTGGGTACAAGCAGATGACATAAAGTCACTGGACTCCCACATAGCTGACCATGGTTCAAGTTCCAGACCTGGTGGCTAGACATTCACACTGGGCACGTGTGCATGCGTGCCCAAAATACCAAGAGGAGGCTGGGAGAAAAAGGGATTGTGGCATGGCCAACTCCCAGGGGGTGATTTCCTGCTTTCTGTATCTCTGTCTCTCCGGCTAGTGCAAACATCCTATAGCAAAAAACTTTGGAAAAAAAAATAGGAAAAGATTACTGGTGACTTTCTAGTGCATGATGATCTTTGTCTTTGGACCCTCTGCCTCATCACTATTCACTTACCCTAGATGACCTTCTTCAGACTAATTGCTTTATCTTCTACCCATGTATTGATAATTCTCAAATCTATATCCATAGCACAGACTTCTCCTGAAACTCCATATTTATGTAACCCATTTATCTTTAAGATAGCTCTGCATGAACATCTTTCTTACATCTTAAATTCAATATTCCCCGAGTTAAATTCATTATCTTGGCATAAGAGTCTGATTTTACTCCATTAGTATTTCCTATTTCAGAGACTGGCACCAATATTCACATAGTACCCTGAGCCAGAAATATGAATACGGATCCTAATTACACCTACCCTGTCTGCAAGTAGTCCTATTTATCCCACTTCCTGAGTATCTTTTATGGCCCTCTCTTGCTTTTTTTCCCCCTCTAATTGTCACTACCTTTTAGTATGCTTTCTTACTGGTATTGCTTCAATAGCTTCTGAACTGTCTTCTCTGCCTCTTGTCCTCTCCACCCTCATTCTCCACCCTGTTGCCAAAGTAAACTTTATAAAAAGTCATTTTGTGTCATCTCATGCCTCTGTTTTTAGGATCTATGAATGAGCCCTCATTTTCTGTAGAATATAGATCAGATATTTGGTTTCACATAGAACATCCTTCATGGCTTGACCCTGACTATGCTCTAACTTCATCTTCTGCCATCATCCCACCTCTTTCACTCTCATTCCTACATTCTTAACAAAGTGCAAATTTAAGAGTGTGTTATAGTAACCAGAGGGTGATGTGGTGGTTAAGGTGTTGGACTTCCCACATGGCCGACTATGGTTCAATTCCCAGATGTGATGGCTTGCTTTCTCACTTCCTCTCTCTCTCTCTGTCTCTCTCTGGTCAAATTAAAATAAATGAATGAATGCATAAAATTAAACAAATAATTCTTAAAAAAAAAGAGAGTGTGTTATAGTACTTCATGCCCCAGTGCTATTTTTGCGTGTTGTTCCCTCCACTTGCAATGCTTGGTCGTCCTTCTCACCCAGTGAGCTTCACGTCACTTGTCTTCAGGATCATACAAGGATTCACCCTCTCTAGAATATTCACTGACCTCGTTCTCTCTCCTTTCTACCCAGTCTCATTTTAGATGCTCCTATTGGAATCCAACTAAAAGTCATACCTGAAAAGATGGCCATTGCAATGCTCCCCTGAGATGGCTCGAAAGATCTATGGGTGGGGTACAGGATTTTCTGTAGAAAGTACCTCCACATTTGCATATTAACAAAAACAAATGAATTATCAAAATCCCAAAGTTTTATACTATAGAAGTGTATGTATATACATGTGTATATGTATTTATATATACATAGAGCTACATATATATAGAGCTACTCATCTATATAATATATAAAATTATTATCTATCTAACAGTAGACATAATATATCCTGGATTATTTAAAAAGGAAGAGTTGCCAATTGTCTTTCACAGTCATAGAGCATTCAGAGTAGTTTGCCTAAGAAATGTCTTGTTTGGAGAAGCTGAGCAATAGAACTTCCTAGTCAAACTGCCAAGGCCCTAAGTAACTAAATTAATGATTTGTTAGATGGAGTTATTGAATATAAACTAATTTGAACCAGGAAATAGCTGCCAAAAATAATGATTTTTACTTTTAGAATTACTGGTCAAAATGCATTCTTTCTAACACCCAGACAGCTAAACCAATTAATTATCTATAACTGCTATTAGTTCATGCAATGAAACTATGTCATCAGTGTATGAGAGTTATTTTTCTTTCTCTCGCTGAAGAATATGCTTTCAAATATCCTAAAGGATTTTACTTCATTAAAATTTAAGCTTAAAAGAAGTTTAAGTTATGCTTTGATCTTTTAGGGAGCTTTCTGCAGATCCCGATTCTCTTGGCGGTGTTAAAGGAAAGGTTCTGTGTAAGAACTGCCAGCTTGCAGACATCCAGCTGAACCTACAGTTTCTGGTTTGCAGAGTTATAGGACTAAGGCCCGTCAACAATCTCTCATTCAGACCAATATGACTGCTAACGTGGTTGATACACACAGCTACTTCTGTCTGGAGAAATGTCTTTACAAGATGATTAGAATTTAATAGGGTCTAAGTGAGGCAGAGAAGGCTGAAGATTATCAGCTCTACTCATCCTCTCATAACCTAAAACATTAGAATTACATGGTCATATATACAAATGTTATATACAAATGTGATTGTAATTCTGAAGAAGTCAAGGATTACTTCTTATAATAAGTGAGACAAACTTTTAACAGCCAGCCAGCCAGTATCACATCTAGACTTAATAAAGACTGATTAATAATTCCTCAAGAATTAAAAATCTTCAGTGAGAATAAATAAATCCATTTCTTGAACATGGTATATAAAACAGAGAAAAATAAGTCTCTTGGATGCTAGTTGGACTCTGAACTTATGCAGAATTTACCAGAGCCATGCCACAGATGAATTAATTCATCCTCTATTCAGAAGTTCAGGGTTTAATTAAGCTAATAAGTGCCACTTTGTGTCAAAAATATTTTATTGAGGGGCTAGATGGTGGTACAGTGGTAAAATGTAGCAATGTATCTCTCTGCCATATAGGAAAGTTCTGGGTTCACATCTGAAGAACTCCCTGTGCACTCTGGAAATGCTTGTGCCTATGATCCAAGGCTGACTGAGGCTGGGAGTGGATTGTGGTTGGGATTGCAGTTGGGACTCACTGTCTCTTTTACTCATGGAAGAAATAAATATACTTTTAGAAATATTAGCTTAAGAAAATTCTTATGAAAGTGTATTTCATTGGGACCAGCAGTTGGCATAATAGCTATGTCGCTGGACTCCCATGTAGCCGACTGCAGTTTGAGTCCTGGACTTGGTGGCTTAAACTCACGCCAGGTGCATGTGTTTGCATGCCCAAGATCCTGAGAGGAGAATGGAGGAGAAGGGATTGTGGTGTGACCATCTTCCCTGGGGGGTGATTTCTTGCTTTCTGTCTCTCTGTCTCTCTCTGTCTTTCTGGTGAGCGCACACGCCCTATAGCAAAACCTCCACCCCTCCAAAAAAAAAGAGAAAGTATTATTTCATGACAAATTAAAATGTTTATGTGGAAAAGCTTAACAAAAACATATCTAGTATGATCTTCATTTTAAAGATTCACTTATATCCCTATAAAACATGAACTTTTTGCAAAGTTATTATGTGTGTCTGTTTATTTTGAAGAGTTCAAGTGAGAAAAGGTGGACAAAACTGTTTGATCGTGCTTTCACATCCCTCCTTTAGAGTATAGTAAGGAGATAGAGACAAACTGTACTGTAGCCTTCAAGCAGGCAGCCCTCTGACGACGAGTACACAATGAACGTTTCATCAGTCCTCTCTCACATGCAATATCAGTTTGTACTCTGAACTTCTTTGATGAGTTTTACCCGTGAGTTCACACTGCTGATCCCAGAAGAATGGTACCAAGGGAGACAGCCCTCTGCCACATTGACCCTGGCAGAGCATGGCACCCTGTGGGTAATTAGCCCAAACAGAGCAGTTTTCAACTGTACTGCAATTGTTTATCTGTCTTCTTCACTGTACAGTTGTGCTCATTATTTCTAGATGAGCATGGATCTGGAATAGCACCAGGTTTCTGGCTTCTACATGTAGCCCCCTCAGTGCAGAAATGTGAGCTCCTTCCACTGAAGGAAGACATTAGGACTGGTGGTGGGAGGTGATGTAATGTTTTTTCCTTGTTGCTGTCTGTGTCATATGGTGTGTGGGCATATGGAGGGAAGGGTGCCCATTCCTGATGTTGCTGCAAGCATACGTGTGTGCATTTGTGTGTGTGTGTGTGTTCATGTGTTTGTGCTCATGGGTGTCCTAGGGTATAAAGAGGTTGTGATAGTTTGGTCAACAGGATCAAAGAGCCTGCATGATGTGAGTGGATGTTACCTACTATGACTCCATTTCAGAGAGGTAGAGACAGGCAGACCTTTTGTTTCTGGTGGTGGGGGGACAATGATGGGCTTATCTGAGCCTCTGTGAGCTTCTAGAACTCAGGTGACACAGAGAGCAGAGCAGGCCAGGGCTAGTCCTATTAGGCTGTGAGTGAAGGAGCCAGGCTGTGTGTGTGTTTCAAGCTTCTATTGAGGCAACACTCCCTAACAGGCCTTAAATAGGAAAACTACTAAAGATTCTAGTCCAGTATTCTTTCTATATATGCCTGAGGGAAAAAGGAAAAGGGGGGAACACACATCCAGCTGGCGGAAAGTTCCTTTTCTTTGCTGCTTCAGACATGGTTGAAAGCTGTCTCTACAGCACAGTACTTATAGCACTTTAGGCTGCAGCTTTGAAGCTTTGCCTCATCTCAGCTATTCATAGAGAAGCTGACTTTTACAAGAACAGAAAATGTATTCTTGAGGCTGAGTCTTCCTTCTTTGAGATTCCTAGAAAAAACTTAAAAGGTTAAACAGTTACTACGTGATCATGCGGTAAAATGCATAGCACTGTTTAGAGTAAATAAGGGAGTCTTTATGAAAACACCATGATGCATTATACAGTGGTTTCGGCATGAATCAAATTGTGTGCTTTCAAAACATAATTGATATTCTTAGGCGGGGTGATAACTTGGTCCCGTCAGTATACAGAATGGACTAGTGTCAGCCTGTAAGGAATAATGATTAAATCAAAAGAAATGACACCAGCAGAGGAGTACAAATAATCCATATTAGAATACTGGCACGAACTTGAATTTGGGAATTATTTATAACCTTAAAATTCAAAAGGAATTGCCTGGGAGCACATATGAACACATACAGATGATTTATCTCAGCATCTAATAGGAACTTTGCTTTTCTCTGATTTAGGTAAATGGTAATTCTTAGGTGGAATTGTGTATTTGTTAGAAAGATGGTGATAATTTGCTTGATCTTGAAACTAGTATGAATAAAAAAAAGAGCACTATTCAGAAGGGAAGGCTCTCTCTCTTTTTGTTTTTCATTTTTTCTTAGCATTTATTTTTAAAGGTAACTATTTCAGAAAGCAAAATGGGTACCATTTATTGATAAAACATGCTTTAGAAGAATCTTTCTTTTTGAGTTTATAGTTTCTGTGGGAAGGAATGGAAAATCCTTCTAGCTATTGAAAAGCATCGGAATGTGATAGGTAGGCTTAAATAATGTCCTGTTTTTAGGCAGGGAGGGGCTCGCTATGTCCCTTGTGTTTGGTGATAATAATTATACAAATACTTACATGACATTGACCTGTCTTCCTCTAAATGTTTTTGTTCTTTCAGTAGTGTGAAGGAAAGAAAAAAAAAACCTTGTAACTCATAAAAATGATATTTCTCCATTTCATTTCAAGTGCAAGTTTTGTTCCAGAGATATATTCCAAGTGGAGACTAGGACAAAATATGTTTTATGTTCCCATTCATCTTTAAAATAGTCTCTCAACACTGTTAACTTGCGACCGGACAATTACTTGGCACATAACCCATGCAGACACCAACCTTGACAGAATTAGAGAAAATCTTTCTCCAAGGATGTAGTGTTATTGAACAATTCATTGGAAGCATTAGATACGAATCCACTCTTTAGCCATATTTCATGAATGCCAACCTTCTTGCACTCCCTTTTCAAGTGTTAGAAATGATTTTACTTTCCATGTTTCTCATTTTATTTCTACAATTATCCTTTCCCTGTGATTCAGATTCGTTAGGCAGAAGATGAAGGCATTCCACACACATGTGATTTAGGTCTCCTCAGAGCATTTTTCTTGGTTATTGTGTGTGTATTTTAGACAGCGTTTCACTGTGTTGTAATCTTCCCGCTTCAGGCTCTGAGCAGCTGGGACCACTCGCCTGGTTCCTTCTGACAGAGTGTCATTATGTTGTCCACACTAGCCATAAGCATGTAATTCTCCTGCCTTAGCCTCCCCAACTCTAACTACAGGTGCATGCCTCCATGTCCAGCTTTTCAGGGGGTAGAGGGCCAGGAATTGAACCTGAGCCTCTGTGTGACTTCAGCCTGTCAGGCAATAGTTTCTAGCAGGTGGTACTCCAACCGGGCCTCCTGGTTATTTTAGAGGGTGCTCACATGAAATCAACAAATAACCTACCTAACCTTCAAATGTTTTAAGGTCCATTTAGCTCACTTTTTTTTTTTTCTGAATAAAATCCATTCTCTGGGCATGGACTATAGATATAAATTAGCATTTATTCCAGCAGAACTCTAGGCTTTACCTATGTTCAAATGATAGAATGAATGACTTTCTTCACTTGGGGAGACTGTTAGCTGCTATTCCAGATCCTGAAGGGTCCTGGTAGGAACAGTCTTCTCAGCACAAATGTACACACACACACACACACACACACACACAAAGATGCTTAGTGATGGTACTATATATGAGCAGAAGAATTTTCAAGCACAAGCACGAAAATTTACCAAAACATGATGCCCTTAACTGCTCCCACTTAACCTCTTCCCTAAGAAAACAGACACATACATTCTCTGTTTTTGTTTTGTTTTATTTGTTTTCTTAAAAAGTTTTTGCCTTAGGCGGCGCTCCTGGGAGAGAGAGAAACAGACAGAGACAGTGAGAGGGAAAGTGAAATCATCCCCCTGTTGGGGGGGATGGCCATGCTGCAATCCATTCCCCATTCTCCTCCAAGGATCTTGGGTAGGCAATGCATACATGCTTAGCATGGTTTTTTAAGCCACGAGGTCCAGGACTCAAACTGCAGTTGGTCATGTGGAAGTCCAGCGATGTTACTGCTAGGCCATCTGCGGGTCCTGACACATATGTTCACATGTTCTTGCCCTTTAGCTTATAATCAAGGAACATTTTTGAGCTCAGTTTTGAGCTTACTCTCTTGGTCTTGCCTGCTTTCATTCTTGTAGATCCCATTTTCCATCTGGCCTTGGCCATGATTCTTTTGACCATGCTTACTTTCTAGCCTGTCCACAATGGCTGTTTCTCTTTGATTATGCTATAGTTTGCCTATGCCCCCCAGAAACTAGTTGTTGAGGCTTGATTGTATTGTTTGTTTTATAAAGGTATTAATTCAAAATTTCCGTCATGGTTTCTGGGTTAAGGCCGAAGTATGTGGCAATGGGTTCATGGTGATTGTATCTTGAAGGCAACAATCTCACACACACATTACTGATGTCTCCTGAGACTCAGTGAGCTCTGGCTCTCATGGGAAGGGGATAGTTTTTATGAGATCTGGCCCTTATAAAAGAGATTGGTCAGGACCCCTCTCTCTCTATACCTGCTTTCACCGGCCAGGTTATAGGCCTAGGATTTTGAAATTTCAAGCCTCCAGAATGGTGAATTTGTGGATAAACTTCTGTTTTGTCTCCTTTATAAAATCACCTAGGCTCAGGTATTTCTCTTAACAACACAAAAACAGACTAAGATTATATGTCTTGCCTCTATGTCTAACCTTCACCTTTGCGTAGTCTCAAATTTCACTCTCCTTGTGTCTCATCCAGCTTAGTTAATTGCCCACATCCATTCCAGCCTCAAGAGACTTTAGAAAGGGTCAAAGCTAAGGAAGAGGGGGAATATAGAGAAAGTGAAGCGATTTTTCTCTTTACTCCTTTGTTTTAATCATGGTCCATGAGCATGTGAGCTATGTGTAGAATCCTAGCAATTTGTGAGTACCTAGAGGGAAAGACTCTTAGGTATTTACCCAAAAGACAGAAAAAGATTTAGAAGGAGAAACTTTCTCATTTATTTACCCAGGATCCATTTTAAGCCCACACTCAATGATATCTATGCAGTTATATTAAAAAAAAATGTTTTTTAAGTTTCTGTCTTTCTTTCCTGAGACAAAGAAGGAGAAGCACCCCAACAGTCTTCGACTATGATCCATCCAGCTTCAGTCAGACCCAGATCATTAGCACGCATGCGTGGCATGTTTTGGGGTGGCCTCCACTTGCAAACCTGGAAACTTCTGATGTCAGTCAGCCTTGCAGAGCGCTGTGTTACCATCATGCCACTGTGTGGCCCTTGATACACTTATCTTTTACACACTCAATTGTACTGCTGGTGGCTTTGGTGATTATTTGAGAAAGATTGAACTAAGGTAATTCTCCTTATTTGCCTTCCATGACTTTTCTTTGTCTCCAGTCTTCTTAACAACAAGGGCATGGCCACTAGATTGTCATCCCCACAGCAAGCCAACATCATGAAGGAAACTTAGGAAAGCCCATCAACCGGAAATGGATTCATGGGCTCTCACTCTTTGAACATCTTCTGGTGTTTTACACAGTGCCTTTTTGTACCCTATCATGCTCAGAGTATGGGAGTATGTGGGGGATAAAGCACTCACGGTTATCACAAAAGTGTGACTCCAAGCTTCATAACATGTTTTTAAATAAAAAGCTTGCCAGAATGTGTGTGCTCGCTGAAGAGAGAAGGAGAGAGAGAAAGAGACAGACAGACAGGCAGACAGAAAGTGAAAAAACACTTCTCATCCCCATGGAGAATCACTCTATAATCCCTTCTTCATTTTCACCTCCCTTTAGGATTTTGGACATGCATGCACACATGCCTAGTGGTTTTTTTTTTTTTGGGGGGAGAGATTTTCACTGTAGGGCGCGTGCGCTCGCCAGACAGACAGAGAGAGACATAGAGACAGAAAGCGAGAAATCACCCCCCAGGGGGGATGGTCACACCGCAATCCCTTCTCCTCCATTCTCCTCTCAGGATCTTGGGCACGCACGCACACGCGCCCGGCGTGAGTTTTAAGCCACCGGGTCCGGGACACGAACCGCGGTCGACTACGTGGGAGTCCAGCGACATAGCCATTACGCTAACTGCTGGTTCCCCCTAGTGTATTTTTTAAACAGCTGGGTGTTGGATTTAAATTGCTCATCAGCCATGTGGGTTCTGGCCACCTTAACTGCTAAGTCACAGGCTTCACGACATTCTAATGCTACAGAGGTAGGTTTTATCATTCCATTGCTTCAAAAATTATCAAATAAAAATGTCTTTCTCTGCAAAGTTAAAATAAGCAGAGATTTTTTTGAACATATTGGGCAGACTTCATCATAAATCATGATAGTAGGATCATTGCCCTGCTAGAAATTTGGAACCTGGATATTGTTAAGTTATTATACAGTTCAGACAGGCATTGAATCCATCCATTTTTGCAGAACAAGGATCAAAATAAAGTCCATTAATGCCTTCCTAAAGACTTCCACTAGTAACAATTTTAACTAAGGTGAAGATATATTTAATTGTGTCATCTAAGGATTTAGATTAATTTTGCCTGTGAAAGGACTTTCAAAGAATCATTGTTTGACGCCTCTAGTTGATTTGAAACTTATTTTATTATACTTTCAAAGGAGTTATCTTTCTTTTTAACCTTACCCATGGCACAGAAGACATTAGCATTTCCATGTAGTGTTAGTAATGCTAGGTTTTTAGTGTGAGAAGCATACTTATATATAAGGTAGTTTTTTTCTGTCATATCTATTAGTAGGGAATGCTTAGCAATATTAAAACTGTAGGAAAATTATGAATCAATATAACTTTTACAAAAGATGGCTGTTGGCCAAAGCAGTTGACTTGACTGTAGCATAATCTCCACTTTGGTGCCCCTTTAATCAGTTCCACTTACTGTACTCCATACCATATTGGCCTGAGAGAAAAAATGGAAAACATTAGTATTTGAATGATTTACTATGAATTTTTGAGCACTTACTATATGTCAGAGGTAAGCTCCAGGAATAAAGCAGTGAACAAAAAGACAGGAGAATGTTCTAAGAGTCTAAAACAACATCTCTGGATAAATTAAAGTAAAAAATCAAAAATTCCATTGATTTGTTCTAAATATTTTATTTACTGTTAATTAATTAATTTTTTTTGCTCCTGGCTCTAAACTTAAACATTGGTTCCCACCCCTTTGCAGCATGCCATACTCAAGGCTTTCTCAGACTCCACTCCAGACAGTGAAGACCTTTGCTCTTCCCAGTGAGTGATATTGGATTCCCCATTCGCTTTAGGCTGACATTTGATGCTGGTGCCCCTGTCCCTATTTCTATTTACCCATTCCCTGACAGTCTTAGAGGCACCTGAAAATCTTCTCATGGTGTTGCCGTGTGGAGATGGCTTCATTGCCGGAGAGTGGGCTTGGAAATGATGTGGGTCTAATTTCTACTTCCACCATCTTAGGTGGCAAATTGCATGAACATTGTTGGGTGGATGTGGTAGAACTCCATAACAACAGTTATTCAAATATCATGAGGCAATAATTTAAGGGTAACAATAAACTGAAAAAAGAAAATCTGTGAACTGTTCAATTTGCCCCCTTGACATTTCATTTCTTAGAAATAAAAAGAGCAACTGCCACTCCGGATCTAATTCTGATGAGTAAGAGATAAGGGTTAAAGTGGAAGTGACTATGTTGTGTACTAGCCAGAGAAAAGAACCCTAACTTCTAGGGAGAGGCAGGCTTCTCAAAAGGCATGATTCCCAAACCTAAGATTCTCGATGAAATCCAAGACATACTAGTGGCTTTCAAAAAAATAAAATAAAATAAAATTCTGACATTCAAGTGAGAAATGGTTCTTATGAAGGATAAAAGCTAGTCATTGAAAGAAATAGTGAGCTCTCAAGTGAGTGCATATTTCAAAAAGATGTGCTCGAAGCCTCAAAACTCACAGAACATAAACCCAACTTGGAATCTGAAGTGAATGTAGATAATGAGTAGTTGTTTTATTATACCTTGACTTTTCTACTCACTCTGTATACCTTGTTTGCCCTTCAATACTTCCTCTGGCTTTTTATCTATTTCGGCCTATGAATGCATCTGTGTGTCTAAATTAATCTCTCTCTCATTTCTGTCTTTGTTTTTTGGAATTTCTCTTGTTGGATTTCAGCCTACATTTGCATATGGTCTTTTCCCTCATTGTCCTGGTGTACTTTTGGTCTTATATTTTCACTTTGTTGCCTCCTTCCAGTTTCCTAACCCTTCCTACAAATTATGATGGCCAGAGAGCCTTCATGGAGAGACCATGATCCCAGTAGGGGTGGGAGCTAAAAAGCTCAAAAAGTTTCTACGATGATGCTTCTTTTCTATCATTTCCCACTATTTGTAACTGCGGTTTTTTGTTTTGTTTTTAATTAGTAGATCACTTCCTGGAAAATCAAAAGATAAATTCAAGAGCAAATTCATCTACTTTATGAAGTACAGAAGGATCAGAGTGAGTCCCTTTAAGTAGCATCTTCTAGTTTGTTTACAGATCATTAAATATTTAACTTAGTGAGAAACTAAAAGCTGAAATATTCCAAACCACTACTGATTAAATAGCACTCTTAAGACACATCTAAAATTAAAACAACAGCTAATTTTGAATGTTCGTGTTATCAGATAAAAAGTGAAATACTTGACTGTCTGGTTCAACAGGGGTACTTGGCAAAGTCCTGGTCTTGCCATTTTTGGCAACTAAGACCTGATGTTCAGCTCTTGGGTCCTCCTGAGATCTGTATTACTTCTACTAGGACCTCCCAAGGGCAAGGTACATCGGCTCCATTCTTGGCCTAGCTCCCCATCCGCTTTCGTATGTCACCTCTTCTCACTTGGCCTGTATGCAAAAGATCCAAGAAGGAGCTCATGATCAAGGATGAATATTTCTATAGTGGCTAAAAATAAAAAGAGTGTAATCAGTAATTCTAAATCTTATCTTGATAAAAATGTTAAAGATAATAGAAAAGGACACTCAAAACTATCTTTTGAACAAAAAAAAATCAGGAAGGGATAAAGACTTGATGGTGTAGGGTTGGGTAGTGGAGGGTTAAATGACTGTAAAAACAGAACTACTCAACAATGATTTCACCTTTGTCTTCTCTACCAAGGAGAATGATCTTCAAACCAGAAACAGCAGAACAAATATAGTTAAAAAGGAACAGATACCCCAGATAAGGGAAGTGATAGTGAGAAAACACTTAGCTGCCTTGAAGGTATTCAAGTCTCTGGCATTCTAGCAGAAGTACAGTTCTTCCTGGTGTGATTATGAAACTAGTCTTGGTAATTTTGGAAAACAAATGAAGAGTGACATATACACTCTGAATGAATACATATCCTGAGTATCATTTTTTCTCTCAGGGTAACTTTCAATTTTTTGGAAAAATTTCTGACATTAAAGAACTAAACTGAAATGTATTAGTATTCCATTCTCACATATTCATGACAGAAAAAAATTCATGAGCCAAAAAGAAAAAAAAAAAAACAACAGAAAAGAAAAACAGGGAGAAATTTATAAAACTAAATATGAATATCAGCATTAATAGTTCAACAAAGAAAGGAATTAAAATATTTTACTTAAGAAATCATAAGTGGATGATAAAGTGTATAGAAACTGAAAATTTACAAAGTGTTTAAAACCTGGAATCACTGACTGTTCAGAAACTACACAGATGGATCATGGGGTGTGGTGAAGAGCATAAAAGGGTTATGGATGAATCTCCATTGTCCTAGCTGCTCCCCATGCCACCCATTTCTAAGGAAAGTCTGACATTGATTAGATATTGAACCAGGCTAATGCCAGCAGCAGATCCAATGATGGCAACCTGCCTATGGGTAGATTCTTCCACTGGGTTCACAATTTTGATCTGTGCCCCCAGCTATCTGACCAATGTCATTGATTTTGTTGCCTTAATGTCTGATGAGCTAGCTGATCAAATCATTTGGAATGGTGCATTCAAGAGAAGTAGTCTGAGCAGATGCATCTGAACCTGCCCAATAGCTTTTCATCTCTCAAGAACTGGAATCAATGTCACTGAATCTGTTGTTGCCATGTGTCATGGGAAAATAAGACTGTTGCATTGCCAACTGGTGCAGCTTGGTCAAATCTGCCTGTGGGATGGCCTACTGTCCTTGAATGGTACAGGCTTCTAGAGGTCCCTTCAGGTCAGGATTGAGGCACATGGATTGGGTTGTATGAGGAAAACACACACTGCTGTTGCCTGTGCTATATCTGTCCTATCTACCAAAGATGACTGGAGAACTCTGGAGAACTGGAGACGTGGGCCCGTATGAGATGGTCATGCCCTTTATGAGGGACTAAGAGAGAGTCTCCAGCATGACCATGCAGATCTGTTTGACATACTCAGTGATGGATTACAGAACGCCAGGATTAGTGATGGCCTGCTAAATTGAGCTGGGGAGCTTATTCCCTGCCACCTTGACCTGAGGTTCTGTACTCTTTTGTGTTTTCAATGAGAGTGCCACACTGTCTAGTAGGGACAGAGCTCTTGTCTGGGAATGTAAGTAAGGTGGTAGGTAAAGCCTCAGGGTGACTAGGGGCCCTGTACCATTGTTCACTGCTGAGTTGCTAATGTCCTCTTCTCATTGTCAATGATCGTAACAGAGGTTTTGAAGATGGCATTTGTAGGTCTAGTCAAAATGATAATTCTCAGGACAATTTCCTTTGGAGATGTTGATATATGCACCATTCTCCTTGAGCATCTTCTTAACTGATTTTCCTTTCTTTCTGATGATACTACCAACATTCTTTCCATGCTTTAGTAGCTGGATGGGGAGAGTGACATTAATCCACCTTGAATCATACCAGTGTCCATGTCTAACAGTGTTCCGGGGAGCTGGACTTTGAGTGGTTACAGCAGGTGCAAGGCAACTGGGGGGAAAAGAAGAGTAGGCAGGATGGGGAAGGGCAGGAGGCTAGGGGCAGAAACATAGGAGTGGGCAGGAAGGTTACCCAGGACTGCAGTGGGCAGGCAGAGGTTGAAGGGGTGTTGGAGGAAGAGGAGGAGGAGAAAGGGGTAAAAACCTCAGAACAGGAGAGGGTGCAGGCTGAAGGTGCTCTGGCCTCTGCCTCTGCTGGTCTGGAATGTCCTGATTATTAATAAGGGAAGAAGGTGGAGTTTAGATAGTAATGACTTGTGAATTTGGAGTCAAGATTCAGGAAGAGATGTAAGGAGATGGTACCAGCACTGACTTAGAAAGCAATTTATTTCTCTTTTTCTATGTAAGTATTTAGATAACTAGTCAATGTGCCATTATTACATTATTGATTCAGGCACTCCTAAATACACAGATGTTAAGCACTTACCTGACTCTGAGGCTAGGCACAGGAGATCAGAGACAATCAGATCCTGACTTTGACCTCACGACCTCTCAGTGTATTTGGGAACACAAAAAAATTGAGAAAGGAGGAACAGTCCTGGGTGAATAGACAATGAGTTTAGGTTTTGAGTATGGTGGTTTTGAGGAGCCATGGGTCTTCAAGTTGAAATATCTAATAATAGTTGTAATTTGGAGATTTCTGAAGTTTCAGACAGAGCTCTTCTCTTGGAATGTAGGTAAGGTGGTAGGTAAAGCCAAGATCATGGGTAAAAAGAAATGAAGGCGAATGATAGGAAAGGCTTGAATGGCAGGTATCACCGGAGGAGCCTGTTACTGTGACTGAGGACAGAATCAGGACAAAGGTAGGTGAAGGTCCCTTCAACGGTGCTTTTTGGAAACCAAGGGTGAGACTTTCACAATAGAAAGGATACAGAGGCTAGAAAGATGAAATTTGCAGAGTCCACTACTTCCAGAATTAGCTTATTAATGATAGTAGCAAGGATATTTTAGTGGAGTGGTGGGACTAGAAACCGGTTCCAGTAAGCTAAAGAGTGATGATATACAAGAATGCAGAGAGCGAATGGAGATATTTATCAGTTTGACTACTGAGAAAGAAAAGTAGCTCTGAGCAGTCTGTAGACTACAAGGTTCATTCGGATTTTAAAGGTCCAAGTAAACATGAGCCTGAGGCTGGTTATGCCCACACTCATAAGGGATATTGTTCAAAAGGCATGTTTTACTTTATGGTAACTACACTATGATTCTACAAAGGATTATAGATTTTACAATGTGACCCCTCTATATTTTCTTCATCCAGTGTTCTCCAGTTCATGATGTAAAGAGTGAGGTTTAGTCAATTAGATATCTGCAGTATTTTAATGCCAGTGTGAACTCCTGACAAACAATTTGCAATCTGTCTTTGTCCTGTCCTTCTTTTCATTAAATAACGTAAACCATCTTTCTCCATGTTCACTGTGTTGATGAGAAATCAGAGTCTGTTCATCAGAGTGATTTGTCCTAGGTCCTGGTTCATATAAACCACATTTGTTTAGCTAATTATAACTTAATCTTCACTTTAGTTTGACACTGCGAAGGTTAGGATGGCATATGGGGGTATATGAAAAGCTTTTTAACTTTTTCTGGAATGATAAATCTTGGGCATTTTCTGATAGATTAGGCAAATACAGATGCCATTCATTGAACACTTAAGCATTGTGCTGTGTGCTTTATTTACATTGTCATATTTAATCTTCATTACCATTCACAGAGGTGGGGATTATCATTCCCAGTTTATAGATTAAAACATTGCGGGTTTAGAGAGGGTAAATCATATGACCTCAGTACAAGGAGAGGAAGGGGCACAGCAGGGGTCCACATTCAGATTTCTTTGGTTATAAAGCCCTATTTGCACTCAATATGCAGCATAGAGGTTCTTAAACTTCAGTTTGCAAGACAAAACCCAGATTGCTGGGCCTAGCCTCAGAACTTGTGATTTAATTGGTTTGGAGCATGGCCTGGGAATTGTGCACATCTAACCGGTTCTGAAGAATCTGCGCTGTTAGTCATCTGAGTAGCACACTTTGAGAACTACTGGAACTCAGTTAGAGATGTAAATTCTTGAGTTCCAATAATTTCTGCTTTAACAAGCCTCTAAGGTGATTCTCATTTATACTGAAGTCTGAGAATCCTTGTCTTTGTTAAGCAAAAAGCTGGTAGAGAAGAGGAGGTAGAAAACAAAGGAGAGGGAAAAGATTATGCAGTAAAGGCCCAGAGGAGGTAGGAAGTGCTGGGTTTCATGGCACAAGTGGACCTTGGCAGATAGAAGAACTCAAACTCCAAGGTGGTGGTGGTGGTGTGGAAGGTGACACAGTGGTAAAACCTGACTCTCTGCAAGACCATCCAAATGGGAAGGTTCCAAGTTTATGTCCAAAGACTTCCCTAAGTACACTTGCCAAGCATATGCTCATAATCTGGGAGTGGCTGACGCTGGGGTAGAGCATAGCATCAGGTCTCTGTGGGAGTGTTTCTTTGTCTTTCTGTGTCTCTCTCATGGGAGAAAGAAAGAAACTTAAAAGGCACAATCCATTACAAGTAAATAAATTTAACTAAATAAAAACTATTTAAAAATAACAAACTGGAAGATGAGAGGCGGAGGTTAGGAGAAGGAGCTGAGTGTGTATAAGTCTGTGAAAGAGGACTGAAGAGTGGAAAATCAAGGGCACTACTATAGCTTTTAGTGTTCCTGCATTTTAGTAAAACATGTGAGGATACTGATACCTCTGTAGATGCCCTTGCAGGAAGGTGGAGAAATGGGGACTCACTGGGAGTGTATTAAGTGCTTTTGAGGCCAGCTGTCTCCTAGAGGACCTTTTTAGGAATGTGCCACAGGGCTCTGTCGAACTTTTAATCAACCAGTGGCAAAGCCTCAGAAGCACACTCATCAAATCTGAGGATGACATGGAGCTGGGAGCAACAACTAATTACTCGGATAGCAGAGTCAAGATTCAAAAAGATAGTGACAGGCCAGACTGATGGGGCAAAAGAAACAAAAGGAAATTTAATAGGTATAAATATAACCTCCTGCATTTAAGTTTTAACAAATATCAACCTTATCAGTAGAAGGAAATTCAGGAACCTGAGGCCAGTAGCTCAGGCAGCTCAGCATTGTATTAGCTTTATGGCTGCCTGGCTTAGCCCTTAAATCTGGGTTGAATGACAAAACTGATGCCCTGTTCCTTGTGCCAGATTGTTTCTTTATAAATTGCCTCTGGTAACTTGTCCATCTTTTGTCCCTTGCCCATGCTTCTGACTTGTCTGTCTAAGTTTCTCTGGAGTTAAGGTCAGTTAGGGACTTACTCTGTAAGTCCTCCCTGGGCCTGCCATCTTGACCTGAACTCCAGTGCCACATCTATCTATGATTCCTAATGATATCCATGCTACCTGACCTCCCAGACACTCACCTTCTCTTTCCAAGTCTTGGTGTCTGACCCATCTGAGGCACTGTGGCTGTTACCAGAACTGCCTAGGCTCCTATCACCACTTGACAGTGTTGCTGACACCACCTGCTTGCTTGATTCTACTTCCTCCTGTGTTCTACTATCTGGTTCACCCCACCTCCACAGGAAATAAATAACTGTAGGGATTTTTAATGAATTTGCAGAATTTGCAGAGCTTTAGTTTCAATTTGTGTTTAATTGCTCACACAAAATAAAATCATGCCCTCACATTGCCCTGTAAAATTTATGAAGTACTTTCATGTAGGTTTTCCTTCATTTAAATTTGACCATAATCTTGCAGATAGGTTTTGGAATCTTCGTTTTATAGCTGAGGAAATTGAACTACAGGATGGTGAAATAACTTGCCTAAAGCCACACAGCTACTAATTAGTAGATCTGGAATGAAAACCCAGGCCTTCTGATGCCAGTTACCCCGTTAGAGCTGCACCTGTTTATCAATTCATATGAAAATCTGAGTTTTCTTTTAATAGCGTTTACTAAAGATACATATATAGTGAAAGTGTCAACAGATAATGACTCCAGTGCATTAAGATACTGTACAGCTATGAGAAGGGATTATTAAATGTAATATATAAGGGTTTAACATTTTTCTTTGTTAAACGTATCAGCGACATCACCACTTACATTCTCTAAGTAACTTAAATATAGATATCTGTCTTAAGGGACATAAGAAACACAACTTAGTCCAATGTTGAGACATCATCCTTGTTCCTAGCAGCCTTGTCTGTGCCTCTGTTAGCTCGTGTTTGGATTTCAGTCTTCAAAGTTGGCTGGTTCCATTTTCTGTGTTCACCCTGCATCAAACTATGAGATGATTCTTTCTTTCTTTTTTTTTTTTTTAGAGAGATTTTTGCTATAGGGTGCATGTGCTTGCTGGAGAGATGGAGAGAGACAGAAAGCAAGAAATCACCACCTGGGGGAGGAACACACTGAAATCCCTTCTCCTGCATTGTCCTGTCAGGATTTGTGCATGCATGCATACGTGCATGAGTTTTAAGCTGCCAGGTCTGGAACTCAAACTCTACTACGTGGGAGTCCAGCAACATAACCATCATGCCATTATGCCATCTGCTAGTCCTGAGATGATTCTTTCTTAAACATTATCCACACTTTGGATTAAAGGCTTTTATTGAATTCATCTTGCTTGCAATATCAAGTTTAAACTCCTTGCCTGGCTCTCAGTCAGTGTCCTTCATAATTTGACCATATGCTTCTGTTAAATCTCTTTCTCACAAACTAGTCTCCTCCATGTTTTTTTTTTTTTTAATTAAAAAAAATCTTTAATTTTAAAAATTTTGTTAGAGGGTGTGTGCACTGACTGAAGAGAGGTAGACAGACAGAGAGTGAGAGAGAGAGAGAGAGAAAAGGAAAGTGAGAAAGCACTAATCCCCTCCATAGAGGATGGTCGCACTGCAATCCTTTCTCCTACATTTCTCGTTTTCAGGATTTTGGATGTGCACACACACTCACCTGATATGTTTTTCAAGTCCCTGAATCCAGAACTCGAACCATGCAGTAAGCCATGTGGGACACAGTTGTCTTAACCACCACACCACCTGCCGTTCTCCTCACTCTGTTGTAGCCATGCTGCTTACTGTTCATGTTCCCTGAAACCCCCAGGTCTAATTTACTTCTCCACACATTTTTAAATCTACCATACGCAGCATACTCTGCTCAGCTCTGTATTCTTTTTTTTTGGAGAGATTTTCACTGTAGGGCGCGTGCGCTCGCCAGACAGACAGAGAGAGACATAGAGACAGAAAGTGAGAAATCACCCCCCAGGGGGGATGGTCACGCCGCAATCTCTTCTCCTCCATTCTCCTCTCGGGATCTTGGGCACGCACGCACACGCGCATGGCGTGAGTTTTAAGCCACTGGGTCCGGGACACGAACCGCGGTCGACTACGTGGGAATCCAGCAACATAGCCATTACGCTAACTGCTGGTTCCCAGCTCTGTATTCTTGAGAGAGTATTACGGTGAGTTATTTAGGAAGAAGAAGCATTTGCCACCTAAAACAAGCAATTGTAGTTGAAAGTCAGATTCTGAAGCATGAACTGAGAATATTTCCTTGGAAAGAACACAGATTGGGAGATTAAAACCAACTCTCATAATAATTCTACTAAAAATAGAGAAGAGGATGTTATTTGAAACTTATAAAAAATTGTGACTTTATAGCAATCATGGAGTTTTCATTTTATATCTATTATAGAAGAGACATTAGGGTCAATTGTTTCTGATGAGAAATATAGTGTGGTGTCATGTTTGAGTGTCAAAATCTCATCTTTTACATTCACCCATTTGTTAACTCGGGCCAATTTTTCCACCTCTCCACCTTCATCTCCCTCATCTCTAGGGTGGAAATAATACATATCTAGATACATGGGTGTTGAAAAGACTAATGACTGGAATGAATTACATAAATGTGTATAAGACTTACTGCATAGTGTGCTACTTAAGAAAGGGAATTATTATTATCCACAAGACATATTCATCTTGAATGTTATGTATTTGGCTGCGAGTTCTCTGGCTCTTGGGTGCCCACGCATGTGCCCTATTAGGGATCTGAACCCACTGTCTGCCATATAGCTTGCAGTCTTGCAGGACATTGTGTAACCACTGTGCCATAGTGGCTAGGCCAAGACCAACTTATCTTCTGCTTTTGTTTTTGGCATGTTGTACTCCAGCCTCAAACTGTTACTTCCTTGTACCAGGGCTGCTGTGCAGAAAAAATTTAGAGATGTGTCTAGACACTCTTTCAGCCCTTGGCTTTCCCTGTCTGCAGGCCCTACAGATGCCATCAGGTCTTTTGTCATGCCAAGTACCTGGCTTAGTGCCCCTGAAGAGGAGCCTCCTCCTCCAAGAGAGAAACTCTGGGAAAGCGATTGGGTGGGTTGTCAGGTCTGTGATATGCTCTCTGGGATGCAGAGACCCCTGGGTTTGACGTACGTTCTTTAGGAGTGTTAAGAGATTTTCAAATGATGCTTAATTTCTGGAACCTGCTGTGGAGTTTCTGAAATCAGGGCATGCTTGGTGTGGCCGTGGGCCAGAGAGAGGGGCCACGCTGCCAAACAACAGTAACTGCAGAAGCCTTTACTGAGGACTCAGCCTGTTCCTGGGGCTTACTGACTCCTTGCTTTCAGACTTCTGGCTTCAGAACTGTGCCGCAATGAATTTCTGTTTTGTTATGCCACCAAGTTTGGATTAATTTGTTACAGCAGCCATGGGAAATTAATACAGTGTCACATCCATCTGGCTAGAGATCGGGCTCCCAGAATACCCCTGAATGAATGCCATTGATTTTATACATGGGAGTGAACACTTCACATAATTAAGGAGTGGCACAGAATGATGGAATTTTGAAATAAAAGATCTTAGAGATAATCCAGTTGCTTTGTACATCAAGAAATCTGCTTGATATTGACAGATCAAGTCCTAGCTAAGGATAAGTGAAGATGGAAGCTGTGTCTCTGCACTTCTAGGTCAGCATCTTTCTTCTACCCTATGCCGCCTCCTGGTCGGGGCAAAGCCTGTGTCTGACACATTTGTGTTTTATACATTCATCTGTCAGTTACGTACTGACCCCAAACTAGGGATACTCCTCTAGGTACTAAAAATATGAGACAAATATATTTCTTTATTTTATACTCTATTTTAATGTATAAGGAGACTTCTAAAAATTTTCAGCAAAATGGAATTAAAGTATGAGTGTATTGGTGCAAAAATATTTTGAAATCTATGCATAGTTCTTTCATAATAAGCATTTTCCACAAACTTTGTGAGGTGTCCATATATGACAAAGAGGTAGCTAGGAGGAGAAAGCAAACAACAAAAGCAACATTTAAAAATGGAATGAAGAGTCAATTCAACTTCGAGCATAACTGCCTGCATAGTGTAGGTGCTCAGATATTTACTGCTATTTGTTGCCTTAAGTTCTTCCCTTCTACCCTAAAAGTCCTGAGCAAGCTCCAAGATCGTTTTCAACTCTAGGAAGCTGTGCCCGACAGCTACAGGATCCTAACAACATTTCTTTGATGGATGACTGTGGTTTCTTGAGAATGATCTCCTTTAAAACAATATTTATATTATGACTCAAAAATGTAGCACTAGCATTTTAAAGTCCAAAGACAGATGTAGCCTCTTTGGATCCACCCATTATATCAACAATTATTAAATTCATAATATGGAAATCATACCACACACAATCTTGGCTAAGATTATATGCTTAACCAGACTGCAAATCAACTAGCAATGTTCTGAATCATCTGTTCCTAGGCATTGCACTTGATTTTAAGTTTTATACAGAGATTAAATACTCTCTCACATATTACATTTTATATTTGAGTCATTCTTAACAAACTTTGGTTATGCTGGTGTCTTGCAAACTGAATACTAAATATTCCAGCTTTCTTAACACTCCTAACAAAGTTGTCAGTTAACCTACTTATACTGTCATTATTACACTCCACTGTTTTACTGTTTTTTTTTAAGAGCAGTTATATTTGTAGTTCTTTTTAAAAAAATTTATTTATGTATTTATTTCTTCCTTGAGTACATGTGAGAGTGAGAGGCAGTACCCCAATGGGATCTTGATTCCATGATCCACCCACAGCTTCTGCCAATCCCCAGTCATGGGCTTGTGTTTGCTCAATATACTTGGGAAGGTCTCCAGTCACAAAACTGGAACCTTCCCAGGTGGATGGGCTTCATAGAACATTGTGTTTTACTGTGACACTATCTGACACCCTGGTATATTATTTGTTCTAATATTTTACAGAATACCATGGGCCAGGCGGTGGTGAAAGTATGCCCACATGAAGGGGGTACTGGATTAGGATCCCAGGATCTTGTGGAGCATGCCAGTTATGAATCCAAACCCATGATTTTAGTTGCCTAAAATTGGGGGTGTGGATTCTGATGTGAGGACTCTGTTGGGGGTTTCTGTCTCTCTGTCTCTATCCCTCTTTTTGTATCTTTTTCTTGGAAAAAAGAATTTAAAAAAAGAATGAAAAAGAACTTCAGTTTAGTTCAATAAAAGGTCAGTAAAATTACTCAGACAGGGAGATATGGTAAGATCTGGTAAAATGTGACACGCTGTGAGGCTGACTCACATGAGAAATTTCTAAGGCTCTCTCTGAGTACCCGAGGCACATGTGTGCCCATGATCTGAGACTGGCTGAAGTTGGGGGTTGATCATGTTGCGGGTACAGTCTTTCTCTCTGTCCTCCTCTCTCTGTGTTTCTCTATGTTGTGATCCTCCTGCCTCAGCTTCCCATCTGCGACTACCATGATACCCAGCTCTTTCTTAGACAGGATTTTGTTGTTTCCTGTGCTAGCCTTTAGCTCACAATTTTCCTGCCTCAGCCTCCTGGGTAACTGGAATTATAGGCACACAGCCTGGCACCTAGCCTTTAAGTTGGACTGAGAATTGAACCTGGGCCTCCCGTGTGGCCCCAGCCTGTGGAGCACAACATCTCAGACATGTGCACCGCAATGCATAGCCTCCCTAGGCTCCTAATAGGCATACCTGCTGCCTCACCCAGTGACTGGCACATAGGAGATGCCTAATAAAAATGTCTGCAAATGAGAATAGATAGTGACACTCATAGAAGGTGACACCTACATAGACCCCCATAGGAAGTAGCTTACACACATTTACAAATACAATATGTTCCTTTATCCTAATGCAGCAGACATATTTTCTTCCTTTGCCACCATCTGGTTTTTAACTCTGGGTGGGTGGGGAACAGAAACAGGAATATGTCACAAATTAATTTTGTAGCCTCCTATCTTCTCTTCAGTGTCAAGGAAATAATTTGGGTGCCCTCCCACCTGCTGATTTAGTGGCCCTTTAAGTCTTTCAATTCCCTGGTAAGAGTCACTTCAACTATGTTCATGGGCTGGGATAGAAATAAAAATTGTTAATGTTTATTGAGTGTATATAATGTACCAGGCATTATATCATGTTTTACCTATTTTATCTCATTTAACTTTCACAACAAACAGAAGAGGTGAGCACTATCATTACTTTGACTATTTTATAAAAGAAGAAACGCGCTTAGAAAGTTGAATGGATTGGCTCAAAATCAGATCATTAAAATTCGGCAAGGTGTGGTCCTGAAGCCAGTATGACCATGGCAATTCATGTTCTTATTTAATGGGTATCACAGGCATGGATGGTTGCCCATGATCTTAAAACCAGAGAAGTTTGTCTCTCTCAATTTTTCTCTAGCTTTAAGAAGTCAGGAGCTGGTTGGATGTTATTAGATACCAGGGATAGCAGTAGATATGTGTATAAATACTGTCCCTATTTCATTCAGTTTGGCTATATGCTCTTACTCTTTTATTAAGTTTATTTCTATATTTCTTCAGAGAGAAAGAAAGAGAGGTACCAACAACAGTCTTTTCAAATTGTGACCCAGCCCCTTCCTCAGCCAGCTCAGATTATAGCCATGCTCATGGGCCTGCTGTGCACAAGATAGGCTTTAGGGCGTGAGCCCAAGACCTTCCTAAGCGGATCCAGCATCACAGTGTTCCTGCTGTGCCGCTGGCCAGGTCCAATTTTGCTCTTAAGGGAAAAAAATGAGATAGATGAATTCTGTTATAGTTTTAGCCCACTTTTTTTGCTAATAAAAGCAAAAAAGAAACTGTGATTTATAAAAACAGTATTATTTAGTTCACAGCTTTGAGGTCCAGGGCAACTGGTGGGTGTCTTGCAGAATTCCAATCACATCATGATAGCAAGAGCAGAACAGAATGGCTGTCCATAGTTCTCTCTGTTTGGGATTCCTCCTTTTTCCTTGTAATAAGTTTCCTTTACATATCTTCACAACCAAATCTCACAAGAAGATCTTCACGGGAGTATTGAATTCAACTACTTGGATTCAACTACTTTTTACTTTGCTGTGTGGCTAAAATGCACTTACCACAATTTAGAAGACAGTATCTGAAGTTCAAGGAAATATAACACAGCTAGTATTTGAAAAATGAAATCAAAGCCTATATCTTAGTTCAGCATTTTGGCTCCTTCTCTTTCCTCTTCTTCAAGGAGTGTAGTTATTTAGAGAATGAAGAAAAAACTGGAGCCAGGTAGACTTTACACATTCAGGTGAAATAGGACCAGTAGCATGCCATCAGATGACAAAAAAGTTGTGGAAAAAGCAATCCTGAAACTAATTAGGAAAGAGCAACTTATGGCAGACAAATGCTCTTGATGAGAACAGAAACAAAATCTGGGTAACATAAAAATCATCAGCCCTAATGCATTGGGTAATTGTTTAGACAGTTAAGATTTGGAGAGTAGATAACAGAAAGACAGACCGGAAACCAACTGAAGTAGGCACGCAAAAGCTGGGCAGTAGTTGACAGCAAAGAGGAAGTGAAATCAGTAGAACTTCAAGCAATTGCTTTTGGGGGGGGTGAATAAAAAATTGGAATTTGATGTTGATATGGCAGTTAGAGCTTGAAGAAACAAGAGTCCATAGAAAAGTGAGATGCAGGACCAGCAGATTGTTACGTCCCTGGACTCCCATGTAGTCAGCTGTGGTTCAAGTCTTGGGCCCGGCAACTTAAAACTCACCATGGGGGGTGATTTTTTTTGTTTTCTGTTTCTCTGTCTCTTTAGCCAGCGTGAGCACCCTACAGCAAAAACCTCTCTTAAAAGAGAAAAAAAAAAAGAAATAAAGAAAAAAAAGGGGGTGCAGAGACCTGAACCCAGCACTTGAGGTATTTGCCAATATAGATGTCCAAAGCAAGAGGCTAAGAAGCTAAGCAAGAAGTGACTGAAAGTAGGGAGAAATTTTATGCAGTCTCATATGCTAGACAGACAAAGATTGGAATTCAGAAATGGAGAAGGAGGAAGGGCCTAAAGTAACAATTTTAGATATTGAATTTATAAGATTTTTAGATAAAGGAGATTAACATAATCAATCAAATAGATGACAACATGGAGAAATTTACTAGAAAATTAGAATTGTTAAAAAATTGTTCTATTTAATGCTAAGTAAAATAAACCAGATTATGAAAGACAAACATTGCATATCCCTGCTCAATATATCACAAATGTCTGCACTGTAAGGCAGAAATTGAAAGACTTGAAGACGTAATAGTAGAGATGGGAAGTGTAGCTATCAAAAACTGTATGAGAAGGGGGTGGATAGTAGAAGGTGGGTGGGAACAGCTCAGGAGAGAAGCATTTAACAGACACAAGAATATAAGGTTCTTTGTTGAAAATGATGTATATGGTAATATCCTTGATTTGATTATCACACACTGCAAACATCTTTGAAAAATTATATTATATGCCATAAAGCTGTACAATTAAATGTAAAGAAAGTAAATCAAATATAATTTTGAGTGAAATATTATAATAATTGATAGGGATGATAAATATGAAATTATTTGATATTTTACTTAGGGTATAAATTATCTTTATTTTGTTCCTGACACAATAAGTATTTTATAAAATCATCTTCATTGTCTCATATTTCATTGATGATTAAAGTTTGTAAAAAGAAATCAGAAAGAAGGCTGCCCCTGTATTCTAGTGGTTAAGGGAGTCAAATTCCATCTGGCCAACTCAGTTTAAGTCCAAGTCCTGGTGGCTTGAAAGACATGCTAGGTGCATGAAGCATGTGTGCCCCAAGTCATGACAGGATGGAGAAATGGAAGTGAAGAGATTGTGGCATGATCATACCCTATTAGGGGGTTATTTCTTCTTCTTCCACTTTTTCTCTACCTGGTTCTCTCTGGGGAGCACACACACACACACACACACACACACACACACACACACCTTCTGACAATGAAAAATAAATGAAATGGAAATTCTGGGTAAGAAAATATAATAAATAAAATTACTAGAATTGAATAACTCAGATGGGTTTAAGAGGAGATTGAACATAGCTGAAGAAAGGACCAATAAATTGGAATGTGACCAGTTGCAAATATCTAGATTGAAGTGTAAAAAGTAAAAGTAATGAAAAGTATAGAAAATGTGTATAAAGTATGGTATAACAGGTGTAATTGGAGCACTAGAAAGGTAGGGGAGTGAAGTAACATCTGCTTCAATGTAAGACGCATTAATGGCTGAATCTGTTCAAAAATCAATGAAAGACATCAAGTCAAAAATAAGAAGGATGCTCAACCAAAAGTGGGATAAGTACAAAAGAACCACAGATTGATACCTCACAGGACAAATAACAAGGACCAAAATAATAGAGAACTGCTATATGCATCCAGAAGGGGAAAAAAGAACCATTATTTTTAAAAGAGTAATAACATGACTGACAGCTGGGTTCTTAACACACATATCAGAAGCTGAAAGAAAATATCTGCAAACATAGAATTCTATATCTAGCAGAAACAGCCTTCATAAATAAGGATGAAATAAAATATTTACAGACAAAATAAAGGAAATCAGCACCAGCAGGATAAAAAGAACAAAAGAAATAGTAACTAAAGAGTTTTTCATGCGGAAAGGATGCCAGCAGAAACAAAACAGTGTAATAAACAAAACAAAACAGAAAAAGAGGAAGAAGCGCAACAGAAACGGTAAAAACTCAACTCTGTTACAGTATTTTTCTAAAAATCAAATGATGTAAAATCACATAATGTAAACTATAAATCTAAGAAGAAAAATGATTTTAGGTACACAGCACTCAAAAATTTCATTTCTGACACAGAAAATTAGATAAAGACAACAAAAATTATATAGCAAGTTTTACACACATTAAGTGGTTAAGAAATACATAAATTTAACAATAAAAATGGCATTTTTTCCTTGAGAAAGAGCTTTTTTTGGTGTGAATTCATATGAAGTGGCAAAAGAAAGTTATCTGAAATTGGACAGAAAATTGTAATACCAGATGCCTATGGGTGTCGAATAGAACACACATAGCGAAATGAGATAGTTGATAGATGTTTGAAAAGAATGCATGCATGTTTGGTGTATTTCTATGTTGCTCAGTAGAATGTGGTGTTTTTTGCATCTGTCTGTGTTTTTCATGAATAAAATTGAGCAAAAGCAAATATAAAGTTTATGATATACTTAAATCATTCTTAAACAATTACAAAATTAAAGTTAGGTAAGAGGAATAAGTCTTAGAACCTCCTTCTGGAGGTTCTAAAAGAGAATCTGTTCCTTGCCTTTTGCAGCTTCTAGAGGCAGCCTGTATTCTTTGGCTTGTGGCCCCATTTCAGCAATCATATCACTCTTACCTGTGTTTCACTTCTTATCTTTTTTTCTCTGATACTCCTAACTAGTATACATGGAACACTGCCTTTAACAATGACAGCATTCATATTATTTTCAAGTATAAAATCACTTACAAAATCGGAGCATATAATGTTATGTGAGAATATAAGTCTTAGCACAATTTAAAGGATTGAAATAATTGAAAGTACAGTGTCTGATCATATTGTAAATAAGTTTGAAATCAATAATAAAAATGTAGCTGAAAAATCTTTTGAGTGTTTGTAAATAACTCTCAGGTTAAGGAGGACAAAGTAATGATGATTAAACTATTTTAAATTGGATGATTCTGAAAATTTGACATACGGCAATTGGTGAGAAGCAACTAAACCTATATTAAGAGGCAAATTTATGCCCCAAAATTGTTTATTACAGAAGAAGAAAATAAAGAAAAGCTGAAAACCAATGATCTATGTATCCATTACAAAAAGTACAAAATAGGAACCAGCAGTTAGCGTAATGGCTATGTTGCTGGACTCCCACATAGTCGACCGTGGTTCGTGCCCCGGACCCGGTGGCTTAAAACTCACGTGCGTGCCCAAGATCCTGAGAGGAGAATGGAGGAGAAGGGATTGCGGCGTGACCATCCCCCCGGGTGGTGATTTCTCGCTTTCTGTCTCTATGTCTCTGTCTGTCTGGAGAGCGCACGCGCCCTATAGCGAAAACCTCTCCAAAAAAAAAAAGTTACAAAATAAAAAAAAAAAACATAAAAGAAGTAGAAAGATTAAAATAATAAAGATAAGAACTTAATAAAAAATAATAAAAATGTAGCTGAAAAATCTTTTGAGTGTTTGTAAATAACTCTCAGGTTAAGGAGGACAAAGTAATGATGATTAAACTATTTTAAATTGGATGATTCTGAAAATTTGACATACGGCAATTGGTGAGAAGCAACTAAACCTATATTAAGAGGCAAATTTATGCCCCAAAATTGTTTATTACAGAAGAAGAAAATAAAGAAAAGCTGAAAACCAATGATCTATGTATCCATTACAAAAAGTACAAAATAGGAACCAGCAGTTAGCGTAATGGCTATGTTGCTGGACTCCCACATAGTCGACCGTGGTTCGTGCCCCGGACCCGGTGGCTTAAAACTCACGTGCGTGCCCAAGATCCTGAGAGGAGAATGGAGGAGAAGGGATTGCGGCGTGACCATCCCCCCGGGTGGTGATTTCTCGCTTTCTGTCTCTATGTCTCTGTCTGTCTGGAGAGCGCACGCGCCCTATAGCGAAAACCTCTCCAAAAAAAAAAAAGTTACAAAATAAAAAAAAAAAAAAACATAAAAGAAGTAGAAAGATTAAAATAATAAAGATAAGAACTTAATAAAATAAAAGAAAAATTACTGAAGTAAGAATTTGCTTATTTGAAAGGTTAATAAAACTGATAAACCCAAGTAAGATTGATCAAGGTAAAAGAAAACACGAATTACTGGAATTAGGCAAAAGTTAATACAACTGCATTCCCTATAGACAATATTTTATATTTAGAATATAAAATTATATCAAACAGTAAGATCTTGTCATTGCATGTGATAGTATATAGATAAAACTGAAATTTGCATTTTACCAAAAACTACACAAAAAGACATGGAAATATATATAGTTTCCCTTTTATTTGTTAATAGTTACATTCCCTTGGACAAATCTCCTGATCCAGAGATTTCATTAATAAAATTGAAACTTTTATTGATGAAATAGTATCAATTTTAAGAAGCCCTTCCAGATAGGGAACACTTTCCAACTTATCTCATAAAGTCAGTAAAACTTTGCTACTAAAATGTAAGAAAAACATTTACAAAAATATAGGTCAATCTCTCAAGAATATAGATAGAAACCTATTCAAAAATTAGCAATTTGAATGATTGATGTAAATACAAAGAATAATACATCATGATAAACAGGGTTTATTCCAAGAATGCACAGTGGTTTCACGTTAAAATAATCAATGGCTATAATAAACCAGATATCTCAGAACATTTTCTGTCGCTCTAACAGAATACCACACACTGGAGATCTATTAAAGAAAGACATTGATTTTTCACAGTTCTAGAGTCTGGGATGTCCCTGAGCAGGGCACCAGCATCTGGTAAGGATCATCTCATGGCAAAAGGGTGAGAGGGAGAAGTGAGCGCACTTGAGATAGAGAGCAAGAAAGGGTTACTTTTGTAACAAGCTCACTTTCATACACTAATCCATAAATGAATCAACCTATTCACTGAGGGCAAAGCCAATGTTAATCTGTGATGAGGACAGAGTAATTACATTTTCAACATATGAACTTTTGGGGAACACATTCGAATCATAGTATCACATTAATTGAATAATAATTTTAAACATCACATAATTGTCTCAATAGATGCAGAGGTGTATTTGATAAAATTTGACACATATTTCATGATTAAAAATAAAATATTCTTAGCAAATTACTACAGAAGAACTTCTTTAACTTGATAAATGATATCTGTAAAATATATGTAATACATATACAATTTTGTGGTAAAATATTTAAAAATTTCTGAGGACCAAACCGATGGCAGGGAAATTAAGGTGGCTAGTCCATGTGACCTACTTTCCATCTCTCTCTGTCTCTTTCTAGTGCATGCAGGCATCCTCTAGCAAACAAAATATTCTCCTGATGTTAAAACAATACAAAGATAGCCTTACAACTTATTTTATTTATTTATTCTTAAGAATTATTTTATTTAACTTTATTTTAACTTGACCACAGAAAGACAGAGCAAGAGAGAGTGAAAGAGAGAGAGGGAAGGTGAGAAAGCAGACTGCCAAGTCTGGGACTTGAACCAGGGTTGAACATGCGGGAGTTTAGCATCCTCAATCACCACTCCACCTGCCAGCCCCACAACTTCTTTCATTTTATTAAAAAAATTATTTTTTAAAGACAGGGCCTAATCATGTCATGATTGTCTTGCTTTAGGCTCCCAACTGAGATTATAGGCATGTACCATCATGCCCAGCTCCAGACAAAGTCTCACTGAATTACCCAGGCCAGCCTCAAGCTCACAATCCTTCTGTTTGAGTCTCCTGTGTTGCTGGGATTATAAGCACATGGCACCCTGCCCAACATTTTTAGTTGGTGTAGGAACTGAACTCACGTCTCCCATGTGGTCTCAGCCTGCGGAGCGTAGTGTCTCAGCAGCACATGCCATGATGGTTAGACCTGCCTACCATTTTTTCTATTTTACTCTGTTTGAGAGGTTTCATTTTTGGCAGAATATTAAAGGAAAAAAAGATTTTAAGGTCAGAAAGATAAAATATAAATATTTTTATTCTCATATAGCATACACGTTCAAACATTTTAGAAAATACAAAGAATCTGTAGTCAAGTCACTTATTTTATTTCTTAAAAAATATTTGTTTATTTAATTGTATTTCTCATTATTATGTTCTCAATTTGCTATAGAGTACATGCATTCACCAGAAGGGTGAGAGAGAGAGCGAGAAAGCAAGCCAGGAATTGAACCATGATCGGCCATGTGGGAATCCAACACCTTAACCCCCATGCCACCTGCTGACTCACAGTGAAGCTATTTAAACAAATAAAAAATTTAGCTGAGTCTCCGTATACAAAGTAAATATATAAATTCAATTGTATTACTTTATATTAGCAATAAATAATTTGATATAACTAATAAAAATATTGCATATATCAGCACAGAAAGCACTCAATGCCTAGAATTAAATCTAATACAAGATATATGAGGATTTTATATAAAACTCTACAAAAACACTGAGAGAAATGAAAGTAGTATTAAATAAATGAGAAATTAACTTCATGTTTGTGTCTTAGACATTTTAGTATTGTAAAAATATCAGCTTTCTACAATTGATCTATGGATTCAATGAAAATTTATTCCCAGCAAACAATTTTTCATAGAAATTGACAAGTTGAATCTAATTTTGCATGGGAATGTATAAGGTTATGAAGAGTTAAGGTAGTCATTACTTCTTAGTGAAGAAGAAAAAAGCTGAGGAACAATTTCAAGTTGTAATATTTACTACAAAGTTATAGTAATTAAGACCTTGTGTTAGCTGCAGGATAAACCAATATGTCAATGAACACATAACTGGGACAGAAATAGACCCCTCAATATAGATCACCAGATATACAGTCAATAAACAGTCAAACACACTTGACATGTGACAACGCTGGTATAGTAAGGAAAAGAGAAAAGAATGATCATTTTAATAAAGGGAATGTTTTAATTTAATACTCAGGAAGAAAAAGTGAATTTGACCCTTATGTCACAACACATACAGACAAATCAAATTGAGAAGGATTTATAGATCTCAGGGTGCCATGTGAAAGGTAATCCAGTAAATTCATGACCACATAGGAGAATATATTCATGAGCAGAGATTTAAAAAGGACAAAAAAGACATTAGACATAAAGGAAAAAGACTGATAAATTGAAATTCATTAAAATAAACAGCACTTCAGAAAAGTATACAATTAAGAGAATGAGAAAGCAGGCTACGATGAGAGAGTACATTTGAAATATATACATTTAATCAAGACTAACACCTTCACTAAAAGACCAATTCATAAATTAATAAGAAAATGACTGACAACAGCTAGAAATGTACATAAAATTAAATATGCATTTGGAGAAAGAGGATATCCAAAGAACAATCAGCAACAGACAAGTTGCTATAGACTATAAAATGTAGCAACAAACAACAACGAGAATAAAAGAATTACTGCTATATACAACAATGCTGATGAATTTCAGAAACCCAGTAATATTCAGTAGAAGTCAGACAAAGTGAAGTGTATACGATATGAGTTCATTCATGTAAAGCTCGAAAGTAAGTGAAGGTAATTGATGATCATTGATGTCAGAATAGCGATTCCCTTTAGGGAGGCATACTGATGAGGAGAGGGCAAGCCAGAATTTTGAGGTGCTGGAGATACTCCATTTGTCAACCTGGGTGGTGATCACAGATGTGTATTGAATTTGTGAAAATTAATTGAGTTGGACACATGATCTGTTGCATTTGTCTGTGCACATGTTACACTTCAATAAATAAAAGAAAACTTTAAAAAAGTGATGTAACACTCAAGTGTAAAGTTGAAGTTTGATTAGATCCTGATAATATGTTTTGGGACAATATGGGAATTTTAATGTTGTCCAGATGTTAGATAACATTAAAATATTTATTAGTTTTATTGAGGTTTAATTGTATTACAGTCAGTGAGGAGAGTGTTCTTATGTTTAGAAAAAGGTATGCTGAAGAGATTATGAGTTAAGTAACAAGATGTTGGCAACATGCTTTCAAATGGGTCATTAAAACAAACATATGCAGGGACCAGCAGATGTAATGGTTACATTGCTGGACTCCCAAGTAGTTGACCATGATTTGAGTCCTGGACCTGGACTCAAATTCACCCTGGGCACATGTATGTGCATGCCCAAAATCCCAAGAGGAGACTAGAAGAGAAGGGATTGTGGTGTGATCATTTCCTATGGGGGATGATGTCTTGCTTTCTGCCTCTGTCTCTCTGGTGAGCGCACATGCCCTATAGCAAAAATCTCTCTCAAAAACAAACATATGCATATTAAATATATGGTTATATGTATAGGTGCAGATAAGATATGGTGAAATGTTAACAATATTACATTGCAGCTCAAATGTAGGATGTAGAAATTCTTATGATTAATGTGTCAATCTTTCAACATTTCTGTGTCTTTGAAAACATTTATCAGAGTTAATTGGGAAAGAAAAAATAAAAAACCTAAAGAATTAGAGTTAGTGTTCAGCTTCGTGTGGCTTGCATACCTGCAGTCCTGTACAATGGCCACACTGAGCTAAAATGATGTGAAATGTTGTTTTGACTGTTTCCCTCAAATCTTGATCAGCTCATTTCACATTCCCTGGAGTGAAGAGACGAGGCTCAGGCCAGCTGCTGCCTCACTCGGCCACTCACGCGACCAGCTGTCAGGCTGCCCTTCTCGATCTTCTTCTTACTTGCTACCTCCGTTTTCCTTTTCTTCTCTTTTTGAGTGCCCCCTGCCTTTTCTTCAACCCCTTCTTATGGTACCAAGTAGATAAACTCCGTTGTTTTGTTTTAGAACAAGGAAAAGAGGAATAAGAAAATCAAATAAATGTTTTGCCCTTATTCACTGGAGAAGTCTAATTGAGCAAAATTAAAATAATTCTTCTGTCGCCAGCACCACAGCAGGAAGTGGACTCTTCCAACACATTGAAAACACTGTTTCACTGTGGAAATATTTTCAGATTTCCTTGTTAAAGAAGAGAGAAACCCAGGCCGTCACACAATGTCCAGATGTTCCAGATCAGAAGAAAGGAAGTGTGAAAGATTAGAAACCCTATTCCCATTACTTATAAAGAACAGAGTGAGGATTATATGTGCATGGGTACACACAAGCTATCCCTGCAAAATCAACAGAGCACTGCAGGGTGTAAGTGGAAAAGCCCTGACCACATGTGAAACTGGGCTAGAGAAAAGAGGAAAGGCTTCTGTACAGATGTCCTGTGACAGAAGGGCTAGGGGTCTTCCTGACAGGTTTGAGATTGTTTATTAATCTTAAATTCCCTTCTATGTACACTACTAAGGAACACCAAGAAAAAACATGTATTCCAACAAAAAGAACATTTTGATGTCTGTCCCTGACTTGGTTAAAAAATTTGCAACGTGGACTCTGGAGCCAAGCTGCCTAGGTTTGTATCGGGCTCTCCACTTAATGTGACTTTGAGCACATCACTCACCCTCTGTGTCCCTACTTTCTTATTATAAAAATGAGGACATGGTTTATGTGTACATTATGAGCTTTGACAGTGTTACATTAGCAGGCATGTGCAAAAGGCTTAGGATGATGCCTGGCGTAGACTAAATGCCATCTACCTGTAAACTATGATGTGATGAACAGGAGGAAGAGGAAGGAACAAGAAGAGCAGGAGGCGAACTTCATCAGCATTATCTTCTCTTTGACAATCTTTCCTTAATTTCTACTTCTGAGATCATCCTTTCAGCTTCAGGCCTCAACTCTTGGAGTCATTGTTGATTTCTTATTTTCTCTGAGACTTCCAGCACTCCATCAATTAGTTGAGAAGTTCTGTGAATTTGACTTTTTTATTGATCATATCTCTTACGTCATTGCATTACCAAGAGCTTCTCTAAGTCTGTTTGTTACATGAAAAAATTGACAAAGACTTCTTGGTCTTACTATCCTTCTAATAGCCTCCATTTCATGATGTCTTCACAGAGCTGTCAGCTGAGTAACTCTCCAGCCTATGGCCTATCAACTCAGCACAAAACCTTTACACTAGCATTTGGGGTGGTGGAAAATTCTGACTTGCATTTGTAGCCTTAGATATTTTTATTTTTATTTTTTTGATAAATATGAAGTATTCTGTTCAAACTAGATTTCTCACAGTTCTTTTAACCTTGGTATACTACTTTTATTTATATGTCCAATTAACCAAAGTATTATTTTCCTCTTCTGTTAAATGGGGATCAGAACAGACTCTACTATGTAATATGGTTTGAAGGTTACAGGAGTTAAAATGTGTACAGGATTTAATTTCACAGTGGCAAACATAAAAGTATTCAGTAACTGTCAATTATGATGATGCTGGAGATGACAAATGCCATTGCTTATGCTGCTATTTTGTTTTCTTTTCTTTTTCTTTTTTTAAGTCCTTGCTATAGAGTACATGTGCTTGGGAGAGAGAGAAAAAGAGTAAGAAATAGCCCCCAGGGGGCAAGCTAGGCCACAGTCCCTTCTCCTCCATTCCCTTCTTGGGATTTTGGGCTCACACACACACACACACACACACACACACGCCTCACATGTTTCCACACCAAAGATTAGAAACCCTATTCCCATTACTTATAAAGAACAGAGTGAGGATTATATGTGCATGGGTACACACAAGCTATCCCTGCAAAATCAACAGAGCACTGCAGGGTGTAAGTGGAAAAGCCCTGACCACATGTGAAACTGGGCTAGAGAAAAGAGGAAAGGCTTCTGTACAGATGTCCTGTGACAGAAGGGCTAGGGGTCTTCCTGACAGGTTTGAGATTGTTTATTAATCTTAAATTCCCTTCTATGTACACTACTAAGGAACACCAAGAAAAAACATGTATTCCAACAAAAAGAACATTTTGATGTCTGTCCCTGACTTGGTTAAAAAATTTGCAACGTGGACTCTGGAGCCAAGCTGCCTAGGTTTGTATCGGGCTCTCCACTTAATGTGACTTTGAGCACATCACTCACCCTCTGTGTCCCTACTTTCTTATTATAAAAATGAGGACATGGTTTATGTGTACATTATGAGCTTTGACAGTGTTACATTAGCAGGCATGTGCAAAAGGCTTAGGATGATGCCTGGCGTAGACTAAATGCCATCTACCTGTAAACTATGATGTGATGAACAGGAGGAAGAAGGAACAAGAAGAGCAGGAGGGGAACTTCATCGGCATTATCTTCTCTTTGACAATCTTTCCTTAATTTCTACTTCTGAGATCATCCTTTCAGCTTCAGGCCTCAACTCTTGGAGTCATTGTTGATTTCTTATTTTCTCTGCATCAGCATTATCTTCTCTTTGACAATCTTTCCTTAATTTCTACTTCTGAGATCATCCTTTCAGCTTCAGGCCTCAACTCTTGGAGTCATTGTTGATTTCTTATTTTCTCTGAGACTTCCAGCACTCCATCAATTAGTTGAGAAGTTCTGTGAATTTGACTTTTTTATTTATCATATCTCTTACATCATTGGTCTTACTATCCTTCTAATAGCCTCCATTTCATGATGTCTTCACAGAGCTGTCAGCTGAGTAACTCTCCAGCTTTCTTTCCAACAGGGAACTTTGCTCAAACTTACCTTTTTATTATCTTTATTTTTTTTCCCATGTGTAGGGGGTGGTGGAGGGAGAAGATTCCTTTTCATGGGAAGATGTTCGAAACTACAATTTTTATTTTTATTTTTTTGATAAATATGAAGTATTCTGTTCAAACTAGATTTCTCACAGTTCTTTTAACCTTGGTATACTACTTTTATTTATATGTCCAATTAACCAAAGTATTATTTTCCTCTTCTGTTAAATGGGGATCAGAACAGACTCTACTATGTAATATGGTTTGAAGGTTACAGGAGTTAAAATGTGTACAGGATTTAATTTCACAGTGGCAAACATAAAAGTATTCAGTAACTGTCAATTATGATGATGCTGGAGATGACAAATGCCATTGCTTATGCTGCTATTTTGTTTTCTTTTCTTTTTCTTTTTTTAAGTCCTTGCTATAGAGTACATGTGCTTGGGAGAGAGAGAAAAAGAGTAAGAAATAGCCCCCAGGGGGCAAGCTAGGCCACAGTCCCTTCTCCTCCATTCCCTTCTTGGGATTTTGGGCTCACACACACACACACACACACACACACACGCCTGACATGTTTCCCAAGCCGCCAGGTCTGACACTCAAACCACATAGTCGGCCACGTGGGCTCCAGTTGCTTTAATCACTGCCCCTGACTGGCCCACTTATGTTGTTCTTTAAAATAAAACTTCCTTATCTCTGTTTCCTTTTGACAAAACACATACCATCCTTCATGTCTTAATTCTTTATTTAATCCTGCGCATCTTCTTACTCCCTCCAACCAGATGTCTTCTCTCCCTCCACTGACCCTCAAGTGCTCCTCTTTCTTTTGGAAATTATGTTCTACATTTTTGTTTTTATAAGACATCCTCCTCTGGCTGTCCTTTCTTAAAAACCATAAGAAAAATTTCCATACAATGAACACCTTGTAGGTAGGGACTGCCGCTTTACTGATCTTTGTAGTATCTAGTGTGGCAGCATGGAAGATCCTTAATGCCTCTTTAACTAACTTGAGTTTAATGGATACATTATTGAGTTTAACTCATAAATACGCTTTGCTGAATTACCTGTTATAATTGCCAGAATTCTACATTTTGAGATAAATAACAACCCTTAGAATTCAGTGTTAAATTAGGTACTGAAGTCATTCTCTATAAGGGACTTTTCAATAGGAAAGCTGTCCTTAGGACAAACATAGAACTGAGTAACCAGTAATTCTTCAGAAAATGTTTTCTATATGGGACCAGCAGTTAGCATAATAGCTATGTCACTGGACTCCCATGTAGTCGACCGTGGTTCGAGTCCTGTACCCGGTGGCTTAAACTCACGCCAGGCGTGTGTGCGTGTGTGCCCAGGATCCCGAAAGGAGAATGGAGGAGAAGGGATTGTGTCGTGGCCATCCCCCCTGGGGGGTGATTTCTCGCTTTCTGTCTCTCTCTGTCTGTCTGGTGAGCGCACGTACCCTATAGCGAAAACCTCTCAAAAAAAAAAAAAAGAAAAAAAAGAAAATGTTTTCTGTTTGATATATTACTGTTGAGAAATAAAGATCAAAGCAATCCATGTGAGAACTTTGTTACTATACTTTACACATAGTGGTGGGGGAGGTGGAAGGAATTGCACCATAATTTTTTTCAGTTAAGACTGAAAAGTTCTTGGTCTGATCTTACTTTTTTTTTTCTTTTTTTCCAACAGGGAACTTTGCCCAAACTTACCTTTTTATTATCTTCATTTTTTTCCCCATGTGTAGGGGGTGGTGGAAGGAGAAGGTTCCTTTTCATGGGAAGATGTTCGAAACTACATTTTTGTTTTCTCTCTTCTTCATCTTGTTTTCCCAAGGTAGTCTCCTGTAACTTATGAAGTTTGGGCTGCAGAAAGCTGATGATTTCAGGCTTCATGTGAAAAGAAGCAGATGTCCTCCAACCAAAGCAGGGACTGCTTCTCTGGGGAGGCTGTTACACTTGCACAGTGAGCTCCCAGGCACCCTTAAGCAAACCAGATCACCTTAGGCAGGATTTTCAAAAAGCAGAATTCTCTTTACAAGCCAAATGATGTATAGTGATTGAACGTTTTACAAAATTAATAATAAGAAATAATAATAATCTGAAAAAAATGAAAAGCTATTTGATGATGATGTGGATAGCAATGTCCTTGTCTTGACCGATATGCATGGTAATCATGCTGGAAAAAGAAATGTTACACATTGTAAAGATATATGTGATTCAATGCAATATACAAATATAGTAAAATTAAGGAAAAAGAAAATAAAAACCCAGAAAGGAAATGGAAGACAAATCTGGCTCAAACTAAAAAAGTTATTACATTTGAGGACTAGTCATTAGAAACTCTTCACGTGAGGGATTGCTTATGCTTATTGATACTGCTCAAAAGTCAGGTCCTAGTGTCTCTTACCTGTATCTACCACTATAGATTCATGATTGAAAACTGCTGACTTACACAGGTAATGGAATCTCTCTAAAGATCTCTCTCTAATGTATTTATTTTCCAGACAGCAGAATGCCAGACTGCTAACAGATGAGTTGTTTGTACTTTAAAAGTTTACTGTTCCAGTTAGGACATTCTTGATGGCATTTTATATTCTCTTTGCAGTGCAGCCAGCTGATTCATGCTGTATTCTGAAGGTTATGAGTCTCCATGTGATGTTAAGAACTATACATCTGAACCATTAAAGAAGAAGTGTATAAAGTGCAGTGCTGCTCAGTGGAAGTATATGAACCAGAAGTATTTCATTTTATGCCACGGCTGTAGTTATATTTGAAGGTTTTGAGCACTGGTAGTTCTACTTTCTTTCCTTTTTGGAGTTATAGTTGTCCTCTCTGTCAAAAACATAGAACAAGACTACTACCAGATAAGCTCTGTGTATTTATTATATGTATTTTCACTTCAACCTAAAAATACTTACTGAATTATTGTTATATGTAAGGTTTTTTTGTTAGATGCCAAGAAGGCTACCAAGCTGATCAAGCCATGATCCCTGCTCTTTGGGAACTTAGAAGTGTGCCCATTACTGAAATGTAGAATGTTTTAGAGATTATTAAAAAGGTAAAAAATATTAGGAGGATCAAAAATAGAGAGAAACATATTTTCTTAGAAGACCTGGTTAAACTGCATAAAACAAAAATCTATTGAGATGTGTACAGAAAGATGAGTAGGATTTAAACAGGTGAAGCTTTTTGGGGTGAAGGAGTTCCAGAAAAAAAGAAAGTCATAAATTCAGCTCCAAAATTGGAGGCAGCATGAAGTGCAGTTAAAGAACAAGGAGTAGTCATGGCTAAGATCTCGGGGCTTGTCGCTGAGGAGAGGGGCCTGTGTTCACCTCAATGTCCTGCTCTCCTTTTAGTTCACTGCTGTTGCTCTGGGAGTGATGACCCAACCAAAGACTACGTTTCCCAAATTTCCTTGGAATAGAGGCAAAAGTGATAGGTTATGTCTGGTCCTCATGTGATAGTTAGACATTGCTTCCTGAGGTGACCTTGAAAGCCTTGCATTGAGTGGGTATGGTCAGCTTGGATGTTGAATGACTCTCTGGAACAGAGCACAGTTAATGTGTTCTCTCCTATGGCAATAAAGAAAGAGAAGAAAACCCTTCACTGTGTTAAGCTCCTGAGATATAAGGTTTTCCTAAGGCAGCCATGTTATACTTTACGTAATAGAGTATTGGGTTGTCAGAAAAGTCATCACCTATTTTTCTGTTTTTCTATGCAAAAATTAGTCATGACTGTTCTGACAACACAGTAATTAAAAGGGAAAGGTAGACCTGGGCCACGTTTCTGAGAAACAAGTATGATAAACTAGAAACAACTTTAAGCTAGAAGACACAGATTTCACTTACTTATTTATTCATTTATTCATTCATTTGCTCATTCATTCATTTCATATTTATTGAGACTTTCACAGCCTGTCAAATCCGGAGTTAAATGCTAGAAATGCTATGATTAATAATGTGTAGGTAATAGCCCTATGGAGCTTCTAGTGGAGTAGAAGATTAGAAAATAGAAGCGGACTGTGATGGTACACTGTCATGCCTTATTTCCCAAAGTGTGGTCCTTGGACCAACAGCATCAGTATCACTCAGGAGCTTGTTAGAAATGCGGAATCTTGGGTTCCACTCTCAAGTCAGTAGAATCATAGTCTGCATTTTATGATTAATGAGTCTCTGATGATCTGTGTGCACATTAAAGCTTAGGAAGCACTGATAAGTAACTGCTGTGGTAGGGCCAGGCACAGGGCAATGGGAATCCAAAATAAGGACCCTTAGCCCACACTTGAGAGTTTTCAGAAGCTTCCTACACTAGATGCTAGATGGCTTCTGAGCAGCATATTTTATTCATAACAATTGTGTGAGTTTGGGTAAGCTACTTACGTTCAGCTTTGATTTTCTTCTCTGTAAAAATAGGGATTATATTCCAAGGTTGTTTTGAACCTCAAGACCTTCCAAGATTGTTTTGAGGCTCAAATATATGTAAAAATAAATGTGCTTAGAGTGCTAAAAAAAATTCTATATGAGTGGAAAATGTTTACTTTTTTTTTAGCTGTAGTTGGAATATACAGAAAATGTGTTTGTGTGTTTATTATAGAATAATGCATTTTTAGAAAGTGTATATATTCCATGAGTAATATATATATATAGGAGAGAAATTTCCCTGCCCGCCCTGCCCCTGATGGGGTTTTGGTGTTACAACTTACCCTGAGTCTAAGTCAGCTCTGGATCATGGGCATATGTGTTTCAGGTGTGCTCAGGAAGGTCTCTGGATGCAGATTGGAAACCTTCCCATGTGAGTCTGCCTCAGAGTGTAGCAATTTACAGCAATGCTACCATGTGCCCCTTCAAAAATGCATTTTTGACAGTGTTTAGTAAGAAAAAATGATCTAGTCTGGCTTTTTTGTTTTGACTAAATGTGGAACTGGAAGAGAACTTTCCCCTCCTACTTACTATAGAAGAGTGTAACATCTAAACCATAGGTCTAGTATGTTGATCAACTAGGATGTCTCCTGAGGTTGGAGGTGTATTTTCTTGGGACTTGTGGGGTCTGGACTTCAGCCACCTGTGCCCTCATATAGGGCTTATATAAAACATAAAATGAGACAGTGGGGAAGTGCTTTTCTAACTAGGAAAAACATCAATTCCCTGGCACAAACAGAAAAATCGAACTGAATGAGTTTATTCAGAATTAATAGAACTACGGAAGGTTAATGAAAAATAAATGAAGAACAATAATTAATTAACAATGTTAGTGATCCAGTAATATAGTCTCCATATAGAGCTTCCTCACACCAAGAAGTACTTTTAGTGTTTATTAGGTTTCGGGCAAGGCTTTAATGGCTGATGATCCAGTCACACAAAATGATCTCATTTGTACTTCACGCTTTTGCACGTAGGTTTTTTTTTTTCCCCCCTGGCCTAGAATGTTCTTTCTTTTCCAGACCAACTGGACCACCTGAGCCACCTAATGATTCCCCAAAGGCTGTGTTGAGGTACCAAAGTTCAGACAGTACGATTTGCTTTTTGACCAAGGTAGGCAAGGTAGGCGTTCCTTCCTTTGTAGTCCCCCTGCAGGCAAGAAAAGCATGTTCAACTTCTGTGTTCAATCACTCAGTGTGCTTACCTCTTCTCTAATACTGTGCGTACCCGAGAACTGGACCATGCCATACTTATTTTCTATTCCTAGGATCTGGAATGGTGCCCATAGTCGGTTCCAAATAAATGTTTGCACAAGTGTAAAAAGCAGGTTTCAAAACATTTTCTTCGCTAAGTTGCCATTTTATTAAAAAGAAAAAAAATTAGATTGCAAAAATGAGAGATCTGGGAAAAGATATACACTGAAATGCTACTAGAGATTTTCTCTGGTTGGTGATGTTATGCATTATTTTGATGTTTATTACCTTTGCCTGTAATTGTTATTTAACAATCTCACATATGTATTAATCGAACAATCAATGTCTAAATTATAAGAGAAACATAAACATTATTTTTTGAACACATTGTCCTCTTGGAGGATTCTAGAAGTCCTCATAGCTTTTAGTGTTTCACATATTCTTTTCTTTTACAGGTCTTCCTTCTTCAATAGACTGCTCAGGATATTACAGGCCGGCGAAGTGATGTGATGAATTGAGGAGCAGGAGGCCTAGCAGGCTAAGTTCCTTTACCCACCCTGTACAAATTTAGCTGCTGAATTTAACAATAGCAGTTGGTGTTTGGGCTCAATGAATTTTCCTTTTGGGACATAATAGCAGGACTTGCAGTGGAGAGGGGGATGTGAAAAATATTGACAAAGGAGGGGTGTGATGCAGTTCTTCAGTATTATAAGGAACAAAGGAAACAGATAGAATAGGAAAAATTCATGTTCTTTAGAAGACCATGGCTTTTTTTTTTCTCCAAAAGAATAAGTATGGTTCTGAAAGCTGTAATGAGGAACAAAACAGACATCAACCACATGTATAGATCCTGAAGTAGATGGGTATAATAGAATGAACAGGTAGCCCTTCAGAAAGTCATAGGGAAAGTGCAGTCCTGGGATATCCAGGTTTCAGTTAAGGCAGGGGGTGTTGTAGGTATCAGATAGGTTATCTTGCCCATTAAGGACAAGTGGCAGCGGCTATTCCGTGGCTTGCAGACTTTTATATCAGCTTAAAGGATTAGATATTCTTATGGGAAATACGCCCAAGCAGGATAACACATGGTTCCTGGCTTCAAATAATTTACTCCTGCTAGGAATGCCATACCTAACATACATAAAACACTTAGAGAACATTTTGGTGCTGAGCTGTAGCCATTGGCTGTGAGTCTTGGCTTTTAAAACCAGTCCAGCTGGATCTAACATTTGAACTCATCACCCTTTGAATGCAATCCCTGCCCCTGAGTCCTTTCTACTCTCTTGGATGACATTCAATTTAGCAAACTGAAATTCCATGTCAAGAAGGAGGAGTCAGACTGTGACTCTCTGTGAATGAGGATTTAGGAAACACGGGGCAAGGAAGAGCTGGAATGGTAATGTACAAGATAGACTTAACCAGCTTTTAAATAAAGAATAAAGTTTACCTTTTCAATCACTGGGAACAGCACAAGCAAATTGTGGGGATGAGCATAATATGAATATCAGAGCACAATACATTTGTATAATAAATTCTTTCTAAATTTTGTTTCATGTTTTAAAATTGTTTATTGATATAAAATTGATACACAATAAAATGTGTCATTTTTAGTGCATACTTTGAAGAGTTTTGTCAATGCATGATAATGTATACAATGCCACCATCAAGACACAAAACAGCATTGCCCAATAGAAACATAATATCAAATTAACATTAAAAAGTAAAAAGGAGGCCCAGCAGATGGCATAGCAGGCACATCTCAGGACTCCCACATAGCTGACTGTAGCTTGAAACCCAGACCCAGTGGCTTGAAAAATGCTGGGTCTGTGTTTGTTCATGCCCAAGATCCCAGGAGGAGAATGGAGGAGAAGGGATTGCAGTGTAACCATTGCCCCTGGGGGGCAATTTCTCACTCTCCCTCTTACGGGCTGTCTCTCTGTCTCTGTCTCTCTCTCTCAGTTGAGCACATGCGCTCTAAGGCAGAAACCTCTTGAACAAAAAGTAAAAAGAAACAGATGAAATTTATTTTAAGAATATATTTTATTTAATCAATTATACTAAAATGTATCAATATGTAATCAATATAAAATTTTTGAAGTTTTATGTTTTTATTTTTGTATGAGTCTCTGAAATCCAATATGCCTTCTGTCATAGTGCATTTCAGTTCAAACTAGTCACATTTAAGTGCTTAATAACCACATGGGTGTAGTGCAACTGTTCTAGACATGGAAGGAATGACTACTATCTCACACTGAAAGTTCTTTTGTCCTCCTCTACAACCAGTCTTCTCCACGCTGCCTGACCCCTGATAGCTACTCGTCTCTTCCCTGTCCCTTTATGTATTATTCAGAATTTTAGGAAAAACAAAGAAATAGAGAGATCTGAAATCTGTAGGGTAGGCCAGCAGGCTGGAGACTCATGAGGAGTTGATGTTGCAGCTCAAGTGTGAATGCAGTCTAGAGACTGAATTTTTTCATTCTCAAGAGACTTCAATCTTTTCTCTTAAAGCTTTCAACCGAATAGATGAGATCACTCATATTATGGGATAATCTGTTTTTCAAGTCTGCTTATTTAAATGTAAAGAGAAAAATAAAAATAAAAAGGTTAGGCTGTTATCCTCAGCAACATCAAGGTTGACTGATGTTTCACTAAAAAGTGTATACCCTGGCTTAGCTGAACAGACATAAAATTAGACATTACCTTATAGTTTTACTTCTGGAATTTCAGATAAATGGAATCATGTAGCCTTTTGTCGCTGGCTTTTTTCACTTAGTCTGATGTTTCTGAGATTTATCTGTGTTGTTGGATGTATCAGGGGTTGATTCCATTTTATTACTGAGGAGTATTTTAGTGAACAAATTACCATAATTTCCTTATCCATATGTTAATTGAATAGTCGGCTTATTTTCAGTTTTTGGTGTTATCATTAATGCTGCTATGATATATACTTAGAGACTTTCACTTTTAGTTTATTTTTTGAACAAACATTTAAATTGCTGTATCATGTAGAGTGCTGTGCCTTAAAATTACAGAAAGCATTTTTGAATCAATCTAAAATAAAGAAATATATTATTTCGTTAACGAAATTCAAAAGAAGGATCTCTCTTACAGAGATTTATTTAATTAAAAATAAATCAGCAAAGACACAGACTCCTTCTCTCTCTCCTGGGCCTTCATCCTTCTGTGTGTTGGTTTTATCCTTGAGCTAGCCTTGTTCCTGGTCACAACATAACAAACAGCGCTAAGCATTGTACCCAGGTAGGAGATTTTAGAGGTAGAAGATAGGACTCTCTTTACCTCATGTTTCTTGAGGGTCAAGGAATTTTCCCCAGAAGTCTCCTCAGACTTAGTCTCACTTCTCTTTGGTTAAAATTGCATTGAATGCCTGTAATTGCATCAAAAGACCAAAAACATGAATGTAAGGGCAATGAGACCACCCTACTCAGTTTAGAGCATTCACAACCACCCTTGGCTGAAGCTTGCATAATTTTCTTTAAAGCCCATGGCTGTGCAGAGGAGTGGGCACTTGAACAAAGTTGGTTTGCCAGGAGGGAAAATAAATTTACTCTCTGCTACTTTCACACTGATTAAACTGTTCCTAAATTATGACACCCTTTTAAAATACTTTCTCATCTCTTATTCCATTTTCACTAAAAGGTCAACAAAACAAAAAGAAGCCCCAATCTCATCCTTTAGAATGGAGACATGAAAACTGTATTTGTTCTCTCCTTCAAAACTAATTACAAATTATTTCAATCAATTATTTAACAGTAGTCTACTGAACGTCTATTCTGTAAAAGGCTTCACAAGGCATATAAGGAAGACTAAGATGAAGATTCCTGTTCTGATCACTTTACAATCTTGTTTAGAAGAAAAATGAAAAGTGATAAGTTAAATAACCACAGAAGATATAAACAGTGGTTCTACATAGCTGTGCAGAGCTGGCACAGGCAGGACGATGATTAATGGTTAAATGACAGTTAGTACCGTAGCGGGTCAGAGGCGGAC